>NC_071404.1:31898571-32208214 GCF_017976375.1 Cuculus canorus | reverse complement strand
TGAAAAAAAAAACCCCACGATAACACAGCTGTTCCAACAAGGTAGATAATTCATAAGTAGTATGTTGGATCAGGCCTCTTTTGGGTCAATCCTGTTCTCAGTCATCAGGACAGAGAAACAAAACAACAGTTCTTTCAAAGAGCATCTTGCTCAGCCTAAGCATCTCCTAAACAATAAAGGAGCTGTCGGTTAGTACAGCTCTCCCAGTCTTCACTAAAACTTTCAGACACAAAACCAGCAGCTCTGAGTGCAGAATTTTAATCTGGGTCTGAAATATTAGTCAGCAGCAACCCTGGAATTAAGTGTAAGGCTTTGTAGACACTGGTAATAAATTCAACAGCATAACTGCTGCTTTATTATAGCATGCAAGATTTTGCTCCAGGCAACCACATAAACGCCCCTTGTCCTCCAGACTGGAATCATTCTCAGAAAGCCATCTAGCTTTCCTGTAAGGAGCATAGGTTCATGCTGCTTTGGTAAGAAATCTTACCCTCTACCGGAACACCTCCAATGATATGCTTTGTCAAGCAGGTATTTTTTTGGTACTGACCACACGAGATTTGTCTGTTTAGAAAGTCAGTTACACTGCTGACCCCACGCTAGTGACACGTATCGTATCCTACTTGACATCTAGAAAACAGCAACGTTTTATTCACCTGCACATAAATCACAATTCTGTTGCTCATCATACCGTAAGTTGCACAGAGCAGGAAGAGAGATCTGCAGATCATTCTGACGCTGTTCCTCTAGGAGGCCCAAACACTGTTTCAGTTACTTTCATACTTCATTTCTGAACTGGCCAATAATGGGGAAGTCCCATCAACATCTACGTAATTGTCAGTACTAGAACCTAAAAACCCTTTTAAAACTTACTGTTTTCCATATATACTAGAGCATCAGCAAATAGAAGATGCCAGGAGCAGGATAAAGCAACTCAGCATCAACCTTATATTCTTAAACACTCCACCACTACTGTCAAGCATTATCTGGACTTACTGATACAATCTGAAGAAAAGTAACCTGCAGGGATACTAACTGGGCCCAGCACGACTCTCAAGATACTTTCACGGGCTATATGAACATTAACTGGAAGCAGGTGACCTGCAAGAAGAAAGCTTTTTTTGTGCAAGTCAAGACAAACTAAGCTAACTCTACTATTTTAATATTTAGGGGAACCAGAAACCTATCCTGCTGTCTTGCTGAAGCTGCCTAGATGAAACAAGAAGGCCATTTCGCTTATTACACTTCTAAAAAAATTATTCCAAAGAAATAAGGAAGATGTGGGAATTCAAGAATAGATATGTGCACTGCTTTTGGCTGGGACAGTTAACTAGCTGGTATGGTGCAATGTTTTAGATTTGTGACCAAGACAGTGTTGATAGCACTGTGATGTTTTAGACACTGCTTGATCTCACACTGTCCCACCAGCAAGTAGGTGGGACAGTGGAAAAAGCTGGGAGGGGACACAGCTGAGACAGTTGACCCCAACAGACCAAAGGGATTTCCCATACATATGATATTGTGCTCGACAATTTTGAGGAAGGAGGAGGAAGCTGGGGGTGATATTCTGAACACCTGCCTGCTGATAGGAAGTAGTGAATGAATTCCTTGTCTTCCTTTGCTTCCTCATGAGGCTTTTGCTTTACCTACTATGCTGTCTTCATCTCAACCCACCAGTTTTCTCACTTCTACTCTTCTGATTCTCTCCCTCATCCCACTGTGGGGGACTTTTAGAAGGTTGTAGCAGTCATGTTTCCCTTGAAAGAAGGCTGAGAATTAAGACTGGGTAAGTAAACCAATGTAAAGTCCTATCAAATCAAAATAGTATGAAATGCTGCAAGTTTGTCTTTGGTCCTCTCTGTCACAGTAACAAACTCAAGAAAACAAATACATGAATAATCTAAAAGAGCTGGTTTAACTTCCCTTCGTAAAGGGTGCTGCCAACATAATCTGCTTTTTGGCTAACAGTCATGCCAAAAGGGCTAAAAACATCCATACATAAGCCCAGGGCTTCCACTGCAAAAATATAGATCCTTTTCCCAAACGCATTAAAAGATAAAAATTGATCTACAGAAAGCAGTTTGCACCGCTGATTTCCCATCTTAGCAGTTACTGTATTGACAAACCACCTCATCATCGCTCTTGACATTTTCTGGAAACACACAATTTTTTAATGACATCCCATCCCAGCATCATTACCATGTGTTACACATGGATCTGTGCAGGAGTTTCTCCCTATCACAGGAAACTTCATTTTCCACGTTCACATTGCCTGTTTTTGTCAGCCATGATTAGGCAACCAATGCTTTCGCTGAATTAGTCCATCTGAAGTGTTACGTACGTGCACCATGTGCTATGCTACCACTTATTATGAAGCTCTGCATAAACTTTTCACTCCACAGAAGATTTTATATTAAAAAGATACTAATGTTTTCACCAAATTAGAATCATAGAATAGTTTGGGTTGGAAGGGACCTTAAAGATTATCCAGTTCCAACCCCCTGTGATGGGCAGAGACACGTCCCACTAGATCAGGCTGCCCAAGGCGCCATCCAACCTGGCCTTGAACACCTCCAGGGATGGGGCAGCCACAACTTCCCTGGGCAACCTGTTCCAATGCCTGACCAAGTCCATCTGAAGTGTTACTTATGTGTACCATGTGCTATGCTACCATTTACTCTGCATAAACTTCTGACTGCACGCAAGATTTTATATTAAAAAGATAACAGCCCTAAATATAAAAAAGACGGACAAGGGTTTTTCACCATCAGAAGCGGTTCCATTTGCAAAACAATAGTTTCTAACAAACAAAAAGAAATATTTGATACGCGCAGCACCAGAGACAACAAACAGAGCAAGATCCACTCTGCTGGTGCTTCCAGGTGCGGCAAAGGTGTGACCGTGCTTGTCGCTCACCAGAAACCGCCCGTGGGAGACCCTCTCTCCCAGGGGAGCAGAGGTGAGAGCCCCTCTCTCCAAGAGGAGCACAGGTGGGAGCCCCTTTCTCCCAGGAGGGCGTGGGGTGGGAGACTGCCCTTGTCTCCCAATGGAGCGCTGGTAGGAGTCCCTCTCTCCTGAAGAGGCACGGGTGGGAGCCCCTCTGTCCTGATGGAGTGTGGGAGGGAGCCCCTCTCTCCCAGGAGAGCACGGGGGGGGGGGTGGGAGCCCCTCTCTCCCGATGGAGTGCAGGTGGGAGCCCCTCTCTCCCGGGGGAGCACAGGTGGGAGCCCCTCTCTCCCGGGGGAGCAGGAGTGGAAGCCCCTCTCTCCCAATGGAGCATGTGTGGGAGCTCCACTCTCCCCATGGAGTACCAGTGGGACCCCCTCTCTCCCAGGGGAGTACTGACGGCAGCTCCTCTGCCCTGATGGAGCTGCGGTCGCAGCTCCTCTCTCCCGGGGGAGCACGGGCAGCAGCCCTGCTGTCCCGATGGTGCAGGAGTGGCAGCCCCTCTTTCCACATGGAACACGGGTGGCAGCCTCTCCCTCCCCATGGAGTACCGGTGACAGCCCCTCTCTCCCCATGGAGTACCGGTGGCAGCCCCTCTCTCTCCCCATGGAGTACCGGTGACAGCCCCTCTCTCCCCATGGAGTACCGGTGGCAGCCCCTCTCTCTCCCCATGGAGTACCGGTGGCAGCCCCTCTCTCCCCATGGAGTACCGGTGGCAGCCCCTCTCTCCCCATGGAGTACCGGTGGCAGCCCCTCTCTCTCCCCATGGAGTACCGGTGGCAGCCCCTCTCTCTCCCCATGGAGTACCGGTGGCAGCCCCTCTCTCTCTCCATGGAGTACCGGTGGCAGCCCCTCTCTCTCTCCATGGAGTACCGGTGGCAGCCCCTCTCTCTCTCCATGGAGTACCGGTGGCAGCCCCTCTCTCTCCCCATGGAGTACCGGTGGCAGCCCCTCTCTCCCCATGGAGTACCGGTGGCAGCCCCTCTCTCTCCCCATGGAGTACCGGTGGCAGCCCCCCTCTCTCCCCATGGAGTACCGGTGGCAGCCCCTCTCTCCCAGGGGCGCACTGGCAGCCGTCCCCACCCGCGCGGGGTCACCTCTGCGCCCGCAGTCCCAGGAGCGGCGGCTCCGCCCGGCTCCCCGCGGGAGGGGCGCGGCGCTCACACCTACCGTCTCCTTGGCAGCGGCCGCCACCGGGATGGGGAGCAGCGCCCCGCCCGGCTCCCGGGAGGGCTCCCGCCGCCGCTCCGACAGCCGGTACCCCGCGTACCCGGCCAGAGCCGCCCCCGCCGCCCAGCCCAGCTCCCGCCGCCACCGCCGCAGCCCCGGCTGCGCGGCGGAGCCCAAGCGGCGGCGCCACCGCAGCAGGGTGCGCAGGGCGGCCATGCCCGCCCGCTCCGCCCCAGCCCCCGGCGGAGCCTCGCGAGAAGCGGTGAAGGGGAGGGGAAGAGAGAGGCGCCCCCGGTCCCCGCCCCGCAGCGCGCCCGCTGCTGCACGAGCCGGGGGGGACGGACCCAGTGCGGCGTCCTGCGCTTTGGGCACGACAGCCCCGCGCAGCGCTGCAGGCTGGGGTAAGAGTGGCTAGAAAGGTGCCTGGAGGAGAAGGACCTGGGGGTGTTAGAATCATAGAATTGCCAGGTTGGAAAACACCTCTGAGATCATCGAGTCCAACCATTCCTATCTGCCACTAGAGCATGTCCTTAAGCAGCTCATCTACCTGTCAGGAGCCAGCAGTGTGCCCAGGTGGCCAAGAAGGCCAATGGCATCTTGGCTTGTATCAGAAACGGCGTGACCAGCAGGTTATTCTCCCTCTGTACTCGGCACTGGTGAGACCGCACCTTGAGTACTGTGTTCAGTTCTGGGCCCCTCACTGGAAGAACAACGTTGAGGCTCTGGAGCGTGTCCAGAGAAGAAGAGCAAAGCTGGTGACGGGGCTGGAGAACAAGTCTTGTGAGGAGCTGCTGAGGGAACTGGGGCTGTTTAGCCTGGAGGAGGCTGAGGGGAGACCTTATTGCTCTCTACAACTACCTGAAAGGAGGTTGTGGAGAGGAGGGAGCTGGGCTCTTCTCCCAAGTGACAGGAGACAGGACAAGGGGGAATGGTCTCAAGCTGCACCAGGGGAGGTTCAGGCTTGACATCAGGAAAAAAATTGTCACAGTAAGGGTCATTGGGCACTGGCAGAGGCTGCTCAGGGAGGTGGTGGAGTCCCCATCCCTGGTGGTATTTTAAAAAAGGGTAGACGAGGTGCTCAGGGACATGCTTTAGTGGCAGATAGGAATGGTCGGACTCAATGATCCAAGAGGTCTTTTCCAGCCTGGTGATTCTGTGTTTCTATGACCTGGATGGTATAAGCCAAAGAATGTTGTGTGGAAGCTGCAGTGTGTAGGGACAGGATTCTTGCAGGAGCCTTGTGCCCACACCCCCCCCGTGGTGCGTTTGGCGAAACTTGGAAGCACTGGCTTCAGGAAATGAGGAGCTTCTCCCGCTTGCCTCGTAGGCATTTGCCTAAATGCTTGGAGATGGCTACAGTGTCAAAGTAATTCACTTACGCTGCCGAGGTTTTAATAAAAGCATCCATTGATTCTAGTTATCCTTACTAGCATAAGAGATGTCCAGATGCAGATCCATGACAAGTGGTGTCCCTCAGGGGTCCGTACTGGGGCCAGTGCTATTTAACATCTTCATCAACGATACAGACAGTGAGATCGAGGCACCCTCAGCAAGTTTGCATATGACACCAAGCTGAGTGGTGCAGGTGATACACCACAAGGATGGGATGTCATCCAGAAGGACCTGGACAAGCTGGAGAAGTGGGCCTGTGTGAACCTCATGAGATTCAAAAAGGCCGAGTGCAAGGTCCTACGCGTGGGTTGGGGCAATCTCCGATTTCAATACAGGATGGGGGTTGATGTGATTGAGAGCAGCTCTGCGGTGAAGGACTTGGTGGATGCCAACTGCTTCCTGGACTGCATCAAAGGAAGCGTGGCCAGTTGTGGTCGAGGGAGGTGATTCCTCCCCTCTATTCCTCTCTTGTGAGACTTTGTCTGGAGTATTGTGTCCAGTTCTGGAATCCTCAACATAAGAAGGATGTGGAGCTGTTGGAAAGGGTCCAGAGGAGGGCTACAAAAATGATCTTAGGGCTGGAGCACCTCCCATATGAGGCCAGGCTAAGAGAGTTGGGGTTGTTCAGGCTGGAGAAGAGAAGGCTCTGCGGAGACCTTATAGTGAACTTCCAGTACCTGAAGGGGGCCTACAGGAAAGCTGGAGAGGGGCTCTTTACAAAGTCTTGTAGTGATAGGACAAGGGGCAACAGCTATAAACTGGAGAGGGGAAGGTTTAGACTAGACATAAAGAGGAACTTCTTCACGATGAGGGCGGTGAGGCACTGGAACAGGTTGCCAAGGGAAGTTGTGGCTGCCCCATTCCTGGAGGTGTTCAAGGCTAGGTTGTATGGGGCCTTGGGCAGCCTGATCTAGTGGGACGTGTCCCTGCCTGTGGTGGGGGGGTTGGAACCAGGTGATTTAAAGTCCCTTTCAACCCCAACTATTCTATGAAGCTTGCTGCAACATCATCAGTCTGTTAAAATCCAGTAATGCCCCAACCCATTTCTAAAGCTTTTCAAACTTGCGGTGCCTACCCAATACACAGCTGAAACTGGGACCATGAGGAGTATGTCAGGTAAACTGAAATTAAATAGCAGTACCTATGATACTAACATTTGGGTTATTACATCTTCAATTTCAAAATTTATTGAAAGCTGACGAATAGCCTGGCAGGCTGTTCCATGATTTTTTGAACAGCGCTATAAAGTGTCCATAGGCAGCACTTGTTCCCACAAGGAACAGTTTTTATAAATGTGATTTGAAACAGGGCTGTATTGGGTCTCAATTTAAATATTTAGTTCCCTAAATACCATTAGGTTGGAAACTTCTGCCTTCCCCAGGTCTATCTGACCTCTCCTTCCAGTACCTCTCCCTACCTCATGTCCTCAGAAAAGAGACATTCTCCCAGCTCCCATTTCAAGCATATTTACTGTTCCTTTCATTTCAAAGTGACCCCAGACTACAGTATCTCCCCTTTTATACCCTTGTGTTACAAGGCCTTTTCAGCAGGAAACCACAGACACCTGCTATGTCAGCAGCCTCTCCTCTGATAAATATTCTTGGCTGCATGCAGCCTCCTTAGCATAACAAGCACTAGCTAAAGACCACTTATTCTATAAAGATAGGAGTGGTCTCTCATCCTTACCTGGTGCTGATAAGCAGTAGGCCTTGTCAGGCATTTTATGGGGCAGCATTCTCCATGGTACAAAGCTGCCACCTCCACTACATTGACATTTTGTAAGCTGCAGGCATTTCAAGCCGCAGCTTGCCTTATGACGTTTTTTCCAATGAACAGGTGCAGCCTCAGTCTTTTTCTTCTTCATGTAAATATGTTCTTTCCAGTTGTCAGCTAGTTTTACTTATTTTTAATCCGATATCTTTTCTGGCTTTGTATACTATTACAAACAAGATTTTGGAAAACAAACAAACTATAACTCATTTCAACAGGTCTAAGGCACTTGTGCATTTTCAGTTTCTAAGAAACATTTCAGTGGTTACGATAGTGTGTCAAGGGAAAACTGAGGCTATGTTTGTCAACTGATAGTCTGACAGATGATACAACTGTAAGCATATCCAAAGCTGGATTACTGCAGAGATGTGTCTGGAAGGGCAGGTATGTAGGGTAAATGATAAGAGCTACTACATTTCTTTCAATATGTTAGAATACCACAAACCAATTAATTCCTTAAGTATATCCCTAGACTTCATTCCCCTATGCAATGCTACAGACTTCGGGAAAAGTGGCTGGAAAGCTGTCTGGTCAAAAAGGTCCACAGCCAGATGAACATGAGCCAGCAGCATGCTCAGGTAGCCAAGAAAGCGAGTAGCATCCCGGCTTGTATCAGAAACAGTGTGGCCAGCAGGACTAGGAAGGTGATTGTGCCCGTGTACTCAGCACTGGTGAGGCCACATCTTGAATACTGTATGCAGTTTTGGGACCCTCACTGCAAGAAAGACATTGAGATGCTGGAGCATGTCCAGAGAAGAGCAATGAAGCTGGTGAGGGTCTGGACCACAAGTGTTATGAGGGAGCTTGTGTTGTTTAGTCTGGAGAAAGGGAGGTTGAGGGAAGACCTTATTGCTCTTTACAACTACCTGCAAGGTTGCAAGGTGTGTGTTGGTCTCTTCTCCCAAGTAACAAGTGACAGGAAAAGAAGGTTGCACCACAGGAGGTTTAGATTGGATATTAGGAAAAATTTCTTCACCAGAAGGTTTGTCAAGCATTGGAACAAGCTGTTCAGGGAAATGATTGAGTCACCATCCCTGGAGGTATTTAAAGGATGTGTAGATGTGGCACTTAGGGACACGGTTCAGTGGTGGACTTGGCAGTGTTAGGTTTATGGTTGGACTACATGATCTTAAAGGTCTTTTTGTACCTAAATGATTCTATGATTCTTTAAAGACAGAAATAATAGAAATTAACTAAGAGACTTCATCTTTTTATCAGCATACCTCTGAGCGAGGCTTTTTTTGTGATTTTTACATTAATTTTGCTGATATTTTAGAATAAATTAAGGTGGGCTTTTTTCTTCCCCCCAGTGATCACTTACAGAACTAATGTAAAAGCTGCCAAATGAAGCATTTGAATATTGATATATTTGGAAAAGGTCCATTCTCACTGGACATAAGTAAATGTAAAAGTATGCTCATACTGAGCTTCTTTGTTCCGTTCTGCTTATGCAAGAGTTAATCATGTGTATCCAAAAAAATTGTCAATAAAATAATTAATTTTAAAAAGCCCTATGAATTTCTGTCTTCATTGAAAGAAATAAAAAACAAAGGTGCAAGAAATGTAGAACTTCCTTTCTATAGGAAATTTTTTTTTCCACATTACTTTTCCTTCATCTGAGTTTTTGTAAATAGGTAGATAGATCTCAATCTACATGTATGTACACATGTATAAATGCCTTTAACTGTGTCAGTTTAGAAGAAAAAATTCTGAAAGCTTTTAACATCCCTATGTATTGCATTTAAAAGGCTTTAGAGCATGACATTATGACCTGACCTGTACATGGAGCCTTGAAAATTATTCTGTTCTTTTCTTGCTGGTAAATCCTGCACAAGAATGCACTGTATTTTACTCCGACTTGCAGTGCTCTGAAAGGCTCTCACTGTAACTTCTGCATGTTCTGCTTATCTTGTTGAAAGCAGCCAACCATGTTTTCTTGTCCAAATCTGGGAAGAACCTGGAAATCACCATGATACAGAGTTATGTCCAACTGAACATATTCCTTTATGTTCTACTTGATGGTCTTTGTTCCACCTCATGGTTGCTTTTTCATATATTCATTAACACAGCCCCTGCCGCCCCTTCATCCTACCCGATATTTTATTATATCATTAAAGTTTTATGCTAGCACAACACCGTTGTAAGGGAGTTCTAAAGTTAATAAAGGCGCAATAAAATGCAAGACGTACATTTTTACAGCTAACAACTTTTTTTTTTAACCAACATGATATATATATATGTATGTAGATCTGTCTATATACACGTCTGTACGTATAGACTATCAAAGGTTTCAGTCCATTGCTTTTTCCACTCCCATGGTAGCCACCAGGTTTTGTCTATGACAATATGTTACTCTTCAGAAATATACAGCAATTATATTGACTATAGAACCCTAACTGCTTGCTATGGAAATAAAACCTCAACCACATATGTATTTGTTCAACCACACTGAAAGTGTGGTCTCTAGGAAGTATATGTAGAGTTGATTAGATTGTACTGTATACTTTAAGTTGAATTATGTACTCTTGTAAAAACACTCTTCAAAATTATTTAACTTCCCATGGTATAGTCTCAGAAGGTGCAAAAAAAAAAAATCTTTAGTGTTATCTTTTCCTGTCATATGACTAGTGCAAACACCAAAAAAATTCTTATCTTTTTGTTGCTTTTCTGGTGCTTTATAAAACAGCATAACCGGTTTAGTGCCCAGACATTAAAGACTCCACTCGGAAAAGGTCGACATTATATATTCCGCTCTACTTTAAACGTTTCCATTATATACCAGGAAAGATTTAGCCATAAGGGTTTTCCAGTATAATGGCTGAGGATATTTTTTTTTTAAAGAAAACCTTTCTCTACTGACAACAGTATTGCCATTTAACCAAAACAAGCCTGCTTCTGTTTGTAGGACACCGAGAGTACTGCTTGGACCCAGCAATGTTATCTGTACTAGGTGATCTTCAGGCTTAGAGGAATATACTTCCTCTGTTTAGTTGTACCATCCTAGTACATGTCCTGCAACTTAGCAGCTGTGATGAACTAAGTACAGTTTGATCTTGACTTACCAGTCATGTCAATAAAAATACTGGATATGTGTTTCAAACGTTTTAGGTATATTTGAGTAATCAGTGTACAGGCTACTTGAGAAATAGGTGCCATATAGATTGTTCAACTTTGATCTATTTCTTTGATTTAGCACTGCAATTAAGCAGATTTGGTTCAAAGAGAAAGCTCATTGGTTGATGTTTTACACTGATGTGATAATGTTTACACAGATGTGCTTTGAAATCTCGATTATGGTGGATTTTTGGGTCTCACCACATGACAGGCTCTTGTTATCTGAAAGGTAAAATAATATAACATCTATCTGCCTTCAGAGCAGGTCCGCCTGTACTCTCTTCTGAGGTGATTTATCTGATTATTGTATTTAGTGTTAGGGTTTTTTTTTTCAGTTTTAAATCTCTCCACAGTAAATCACTTGCTTTAAAGCAGCCTTTTTATAATTCAGGTGCACGCAGGGGCAGTACTTAGGACTGCAGTGATGAAAAGGTGTAGCATTACCTGCTTTAAAGCACCTGCCAATTAATTAGCCCTATACTCTCCATAGCAAATAAAGCTAAGCAGTCAAATCCATTTGATCTCTCGGATTTAGACTGTGACTGAAAAGACCATGGAGCAAGACGGGAGAACTAATCTTTCATGATTCTCTGCAACTTTTTTGTTTAAATGAAACCTTAAACTGCCAAGCGATTCCCTCAAACTTTTGAAAGAACTATGAAAGTTCTTTGCATTTTATACTCTAGCACTGTGTTTTAACATTGACAAGGAACTGCATTGCATATCTTCAATGCTAAGATGTCATGTAGTTTGAGCCCTAAAATTCATTAGATATTACAGAAAAAGCAGCAAAGAAGGCAAAAGTCAAGCTTTTAGTTTTAATATATCACTGTTTTACCATTGCTGATAATGAATATATATTCTACCAATATATTCGCATGCATGAACCGTTCTGCTTTGGGGTTGAAAAAAATACATATGCTCATCTGAGACTGTACAGCAAAGTCCTAAATGGATTCAAAATGCTGTAGAAAGATAACAGAGATCATTCTGTAGTTGATCAGCCTGGAGAAGAGAAGGCTCCAATGAGACCTTATAGCGACCTTCCAGTACCTGAAGGGGGCCTACAGGAAAGCTGGGGAGGGACTTTTTACAAGAGCTTGTAGTGACAGGACGAGGGGCAATGGGTATAAACTGGAGAGGGGCAGATTTATATATAAGGAAGAATTTCTTCATGATGAGAGTGGTGAGGCACGGGAACAGGTTTCTCATGGAAGCTGTGGCTGCCCCATCCCTGGAGGTGTTCAGGGCCAGGTTGGATGGGGCCTTGGGCAGCCTGATCTAGTGGGAGGTGTCCCTGCCCATGGCAGGGGGTTGGAACTAGCTGATCTTTAAGGTCCCTTCTAACCCAAACTATTCTATGATTCTGTCATTCTGTGATTCTATGATTCTATGATGTTATTGCTAATTTGTGATGCTCACAGACTTTGGTTACAGGCCCAATGCAAACCTCCAAAGATGATGGATTAGATGTTCCATCTCTCACTCTCTCTTTCTTCATCTCTGCAGATTTTGAAAATATCTATCCCAAGCCAGGGATCTGTCCCTGCTCATTTGTGTTTTCAAGACATTGTGTCAATATCCAAACGCTATAGATCACTTTCATGTCACGTTAATGATAAATTAAACGCAAGGGAGAATTTGCAGAGGGGAAAACACCTCCCTGATTATGCCAATTTCTTTAGAAATTCCCCTCCTTGTAACTGAAGCGATAAAAGGAAAGCGTAATGCATGTACATTTTATTAGCTTCAGAAACAGGGAGAAAAACTGTCAGATCTTTGTTGGTTTTTTTTTTGGTTTTTTTTTTTTGGTTTTTTTTTTTTTTTGTCTTTCATGTGTGTCTGGGCAGGTCTAAGCCTCAGGTAACGCCCTTTCTCCTTCTTCCCTCCCGCTTCTCCGTGCACCTGTCCACGCAACACCGCTCCGCCCCGCGGGTCCCCGCCTGCGCGCTCCCATCAGAAGAAAGGTGCGAGGAGAGGCGAGAGGGAGGGAGAGACGGCGGGGGGGGGGGGGAAGAGCTGGTTTACAATTTCAAACGCAGCCTCCCCGCGCAGGGCTTCATTAGCATATGTCAGGGGGACCGCCGTATATATATATACACACGCGCGGGGCGTATAAACACCACCCCGCCGCCTGGCTCTGCCGGCTCTCCATGCTCGGGGCTCCGCCGCGCATCCCCACATGCCCGCGGGGAGAAGAAGAAGCAGCAGCCGGCAGCCGCTCTCCGCGCCCTAGCCCGCTCGCCCCGCTTCCCCCATGGCTCCTCTGGCCGAGGTGGGGGGCTTCCTGGGCGGCCTGGATGGTTTGGGGCAGCCGGTGGGCGCCCACTTCTTGCTGCCGCCCGCCGGGGAGCGGCCGGCGCTGCTCGGGGAGCGGCGGGGCGCGGCGGAGCGGGCGGGGCGCGGCGGCGCGGCGGCGGCTGCCGAGCTGGCGCACTTGCAGGGCATCCTGCGGAGGAGGCAGCTCTACTGCCGCACCGGCTTCCACCTGCAGATCCTGCCCGACGGCAGCGTGCGAGGAACCCGCCAGGACCACAGCCTCTTCGGTAGGCGGCTGCTGCCCGCGCCACAGCTGCGCACGGCCGGGGGTTGTGTGCGAGTCTCTGTGTGTGTGTGTGCGCTCTCGGGAGGGAGGAGTGATGCTGAGTGAGCTCTCAGCGTCAGCTTCGCGCTGGGGATGCTGCAGAGCATCAGGGCAAGGTGGGGAGGGAGGGCTGCGCATCCGCCGCAAGAAGGATGTGGAGGCTCTGGAGCGTGTCCAGAGAAGAGCAACGAAGCTGGTGAAGGGGCTGGAGAACAAGTCTTAGGAGAAGAAGCAGCTGAGGGAACTGGGGTTGTCTAGCCTGGAGAAGAGGAGGCTGAGGGGAGACCTTATCACTGTCTACAACTACCTGAAAGGAGGTTGTGGAGAGGAGGGAGCTGGGCTCTTCTCCCAAGTGACAGGGGACAGGACAAGGGGGAATGACCTCAAGCTGCACCAGGGGAGGGTCAGACTGCACATCAGGAAAAAAGTTTTCATAGAAGGGGTCGTGAGACACTGGCAAAGGCTGCTCAGGGAGGTGGTGGAGTCCCCATCCCTGGTGGTATTTAACAGATGGGTAGGCGAGGTGCTCAGGGACATGGTTTATTATCAGATGGAAATGGTTGGACTCAGTGATCCAAGAAGTCTTTTCCAACCTGGTAATTCTATGATTCTATGTGAGCCAAGTGAGGTGTGCGTGTGCCTGGCTCAGCATGTGCTTGTTACATCCTATCTATAAGCGAGGACATAGTCCTGCAGGTTTAGGTGGAAAGGTCGAAAGACTGATTCTTTTTGTATTCGCTATCTGTATTGGAACTTCTTCAGTCTTTGTAGATTAATACACTTCCACTGACTGAAAAAAGGTGTACTTATAAGGGAAGTTAATATGCTCTTATGTCTTAGTATGTGTTATGTGTTCATATGTACTTATAAGGGAAGTTAAGTTTGCGTTTGTCAGTATAGTAGCTACTCTTTTGTGGTTCCCCATGCCTGTACTTTCTTAGTAAGTGATAAGGTTGGCTACACTGAGACTTAAAGCAGAATTAGTGTGTTGTAAATGCAAACTCCTATGTCTAGCACTCTTAACTTACTGAGAGAGATAGCCCTCTGAATTTTCTATGCAGTTTAGCTGCCACTTGAGATAATTTTTGCAATTACATATAGATTGTGCCCTTGGGCATACTGCCCCTTAGGCTGCATTGGACTGCTTGGAATGAAGGACAGAAAGTTGAAGCAGAGAGGCCTAAATTGCCTGTTTGCTCAAATACTTCAAATGCTTCCCAGCCAACTTTCTCTGTCAATAAACCAAAAGGGAGTGAAGACAACCCAAAAATATAAATGTTGCTTGGGATATAAGAGTAGATTCTGAATTCTTCTAGGAACTGGACAAACCTGCCATTGTCAGCTACATGTGAGTTTTTGTGTGTGTTGGTTTAGCGGTCGTAAAAAGGTGATTAAAGAGTTTCCTATCATCCTCCCTATAGTCAAAACAATCTGCTGGAATGACTCTTAATTGCTTTTATAACACATGGATGTTTTCAGAAGTAAGAAAGCAGTAGTCAACAGTTCTGAGAAGGAAGATTTCCTGCAGCGCGTAAACATGAAATAAATCTTTGCTTTAGAAGAAAAAAAAGTTAGCTCCAGATCAAACATTTACTGGGCTTTTTAGAAATGTTCTTCCTTTATTCTACCACTATTCTCGGCAGGTTTGTCTGATGTGGTTTCTTTGTGGGTTGAATCACCTGCTTATTATAGTTTTGAAAAAGAGTGGCTTTGAAAATGATACCAGAAAGACAAAATACCTCCACCTCTTTTTATGGGACTTCGTACTTTAGGAACTGGAAAACTAGGATGATTTACACGCAACAGAGTTTTTAGTGCTTACTCTTTGTGAAGGATTTGTTTTCTTCACTGCTTGGTTATATAAATAACAAACCTGCCAAAGCTCAATTAAAATTCAAAATATTTTAAATCATTTTATAGTGCAGACAGTCCATCTGTCTGAGAGTGGAAAATGGTCCTGAATGAAAAAGACTAATCATAAATTAAGCAAATAGACAAGTCGTAATCAAAATCAAATGCAGCATTTGAAATGGCTCACCTTAGATTCAGATTTTTTAAAATGTTTTGTGGTTTTGCTGCTGCACAGCAAAATCTTAGGTATGATTCTAGAACAATTTCTTTTTGAGGCTTTGTTTACATTGTTAACAACTTCCAAAGAGCCGGTTCACACATTCCCTTTCTTTCATCTTTTAGATGTTCTGTAATCTGTGCATATCAATTGTTTAAATATGTTGGCATTCCCTTGCCAATTCAGGCTTCAAATAGTGCCTCATCTCCTGAATACTTTATATTATTAATATATATTACATTTTTTGACAAATGTAATATAAATAAAGCTATAATCCAAACATTAGCAAATAAACAGCTTATTTAATGGACATAAAAAGCCTGCATTGAAGATAGCAGGTTGTGTCAAGAGGTGTGGGCTCATATGCTAGATAAGATGTCTGGGAAATACTTTTTTTTTCCTGTGGGTATATTCTGTTATATAAAATTCCCATCTGTACTTTGATTTTCTGTTCAAATGATCTAATAATGGATGTGTTTTTTTAAGATAATGCTATAGAGAAAGTAAAGCATATTTTCAGGTAATTAAAACCTATCTTCCAATGTTTGAGTAGGCAAATAGTGTATAATCATGGTAGCAAATTAGCAAATAGTGTATAATCATGGTAGATTGCAGCTGCCTAGTACTGAAGTCTTTAGCCTCAGCACTGAATAAAATTCTCGCATTTTCAACATAAAGAAAAAGTTTCTTACGTGGCATAAGATCCTTGTTCCTAGGTGAGGCTCCTCAGACTGCTTTCCTGTGACTGTGCTATACATTTCTGTACAGCATTTGAAATTTCAGAGAAACTAGGCAACATTTATTATATGATAAACACTTTCTGCTTCTTTTCAACTGCGTTTTGAATGCTGTGTGTTGTATAAGTTGAATTAAAGCAGTCTCTTTTTTTTTTGTTTTGTTCAGGTATCCTGGAATTCATCAGCGTGGCAGTGGGACTGGTCAGTATTAGAGGCGTGGACAGTGGCCTTTACCTTGGAATGAATGAGAAGGGAGAACTCTATGGCTCTGTAAGTATCACTTGCATGTCAGTTCATACATGTTGAGGTTTTGATTCACTTCTTAGCACTATACGGACCCCTCAGGTGGCTATGTGAGTTCATCTTAGCTTTCAAAACACATATTTTCCTGTTGAAATGTATTAAGTATTTTTAAAGCATACAGTGTAGCCTTGTGTACTAAATATTTGCTGAGAAAAGTTTCTGTCCTACATGAAGTGAACTGAAAAGCAATAGTCTTCTTAAATTATGACAAAAAGAGCTAAATTAAACCAGCTAACTTTAACTGGTTTAACTAACAGCGTTTAAGTTCCCCGATACCTAATTTTCTTTTTATCAATACTGCAAATGTGTCATAGCACATACTCTATCAAAAAACATTGAATGCAGTGGAAAAAAGTTAAAAGGATACTTATGAAACAATAAAAATAACAATTAGTATAGTACTCTGACTTACTTCATGTATAGCCAAATGCTGCTTTACAAATCAGCAGATGGTACTTACAGGCACCAGCTTTTTAACACAGAAGTGTTCTTTCAAATGCTGGGGAAATACTATATGTCACAGTTAGGTACCACTGTTACTTGGAAATTCTGAATGGTGCCAGAGTACTGGCAGTATCTGTAGAACCCGACTGGAGTATTTGTGTTTAAGAATGAAAATAAGTTTTTACTCTTTACAGTTAATTTGTCTCTGTTGAATAACTTCAATTTGTGACCATAAAAATATAATCTATGGGTTTCCCAATGCTGTCAGGGTTATAGCAGTCTTATACTCTTTTCCTTTCAAGTCTTAAAACACTTTGAGATAAAATATTCTCTCTCCAGTTCCTTTGGTTGTGGTCAGTCTAAAATGTGGGAAGTGATACATACCACAAAGAACACATGGAAGTATCTTCCTAATCCATTACATTGCACCTAATTCCCTCCTCCACATCTCCTTTCTAGAATTATAGATACGCCAAGACAGAACTCTACATAATATGAGCCTAATTCCTGTAGGTCAGATGAATTTTAGTTAAATCATAAATAAGTAATACCTTCTTAGAGAGAGAATTATCTAATTAATGTTTATATCCAAAATTGTCCATGTATGCATCCAGTTTTAAAGGAATAAAGTAGGCTTCCAAGCTCAGTGTCAGGTCTATATACTCTTCTTGGGTTTAATTTCTCTATGGTTAAATTAACAGTAAGGCTGCAAGAGGCCTAAAACATTTTGGTTATAATTTGGTTTTTTGTGTGTGTTCAGATATCTAGCAACAGCTTGATTTATTCTTTGCTGTTTCTTTCTGTAGGAGAAACTAACTTCTGAATGCATCTTCAGGGAACAGTTTGAGGAAAACTGGTACAACACTTACTCGTCCAATGTGTACAAACATGGAGATTCGGGGCGGCGATACTTCGTAGCACTTAACAAAGATGGTACACCCAGAGATGGGGCAAGGTCCAAAAGACACCAGAAATTCACACATTTCTTGCCTAGGCCCGTGGATCCTGAAAGAGTTCCAGAACTGTACAAAGATGTGTTAGTATACAGCTGAGGAAGAGGAAGCTTTGGAAAGAACTCATACTGGTGCTGTTCCCCCTGCTGTCCTGGTATTACCAGCATGAGGAACCTACAAAAGTCTCGGATGCCAGACTGGAAGAAGCTACTTTGTGATAGTCAAGCCTCTGTGTTCTAACCTTTGGATTTAGGAGACAAAGCCTTACAGCTGAGTGGACCAGCCTCCTTCAAACTTGCTGAGCTGTTCGGTAGTGAGGAACTAAAGGGAAGCTAGAGTGTAACTTTTTCTAAAATAACAAGCTCTTGGCAATTGTCTGGATTACATATGATCCATAAATTAGCAAAGAACTACCTACATCATGTGGATGAGAGAACAACTAGAAGAAATAGAAAGAAATGGACTGTAAAATAGCAACAAATCCTGAGAACTGTATATGAAGTTTTAGTGGTTCCACTTTATTGATGGACCTTAGATGTTGATGCATCATAGTCGGAGCTGGAACTTTTATTCAGGATGGACCTATTTATACATCTTCAGATAGCATATATTTATTTTATATATTTATTTATTAAAGAGTTTATTTTTTACTGGGATATGAAGAGAATACAAGCCCCTTACCCCAATGAGAAATCATTTACAGTGCCAATATTTACTCTGAGTAGTGTTGTGGTACAGAAATGACATCACATTGCAATGCATCCAAAACCTGAATGTTCATATTTCATTGTTTATCAGTTACAGATAAAGTTATATTTTATGCACATACTATTGCCTTGTGGCTATCCTTATTTTAGAAAGAATGTTGTTTTGTTTGTTTGTTTGTGTGTTTGTTTGTTTTACCTATGAGAGTGCCTTACAGATCTGTATTGAATTCAAACGCACATTTAAAAAGGGAATTAAAAATTATTTCACTTACTTGGTTTACTGTCATTTTTAAATGGAGACTTTATTAACAGAGAATGTATAATATTTCAAACCTACAACAACTCATCTGCGCATTGACTAACAGGAAAGTCTCTGATCTCTGTAAGAAGTCTAAGAGTTAATGACAGACCCAATGTGACTTAGACCGAACCCTGCTGAAGCTTGCTGTTCGGTGATTGCCAGCTCCGTAGGAAAGGTTGTTCCAGGTAAAGAACTGCAGGAAATGCAGTCCAGGAGAGGGCAGCAATGTGTATACTGTACCAGAGGTGATCTTGTGTTTCAGGTACCAATGCTCCCAGTGGGCTCCAGCTCGACAGAACTCACTGGAGTTCAGTTTCAGTTTTGTGGAAGCTTATGCGGTTCAAGTACTGCATGTGCATCATTTATATCAAATATAAGTATTAACAAAAAGTGTTTTCCAGTATATAACACACTTGCTGGAATCATCACTGTACCAGAACTTCTTCCAATCTATAATGAGAAGTGGGTGAGCATAGATTACTAATGGGCTGCGAACAAAAATCATTTTACTTTTTGCCAAATGGAAATTGAATACAGTTACATGAAAAGATGTTTCAGCACACTGTGGCTAGCAGTATGTAACTTACTAAGCTTAAAGTCCTCATTAACTTCTAACGAAAAACAAACAGTGGAAGGTGTACTGTGCACTAAACACAACTCAGTAGAATAATGTTGTAATGTGCTCCAGCTTGCCACAAAAAAAATTATGGGTGATGCTCATAATAGATCAATAATTGAAGACAAAAATATATGCTTTAAATAGCTAAATTTTTCTACATGTTAAGAAGTAACAAACAAACAAGCAGTGTAACAAACCACTGGCTGCTACTCAGGACATAATTTCCAGGCATTTCTGGCAAATATGCTCATTGTTTAACTTATAGCATTTAAATAGCTATCTCTCATTTGATTGTCAGTTTACTGTTACTCCAACAACCTCAGAAGTGTTTTGAACATGGCAAGGGCTGTAATCATCCTTATTATTACTACTATTGTGCATTTTTTTTCATGGATAAGATACGGTCCAGAACAGTAAGCCGGGACAGGTTTAAGTAGTGAATAATCAGCTGAACCTTCTGGATCCAAACACCTAGCCAGCATGTAGATGAAGAAGAAAAGTGATATGTACCTGTCTTTTTCTTGCCCCATTCCCATTTTAGATATATGCCAATTAATCCTTGAACAAAATGTGATGGAGCTTGTAAAGTAGTGATGAATGACTGTACAAAGCATCCAAAGCATTAAAAAGCTGTCACAGTCTCTTTATATAGTTCTGGTGTATTGCCATTGGAGAAAGATGTTGCATTTTCCCTTTTCATTTTACTTGTAGCATTTATTTTCTCTCTGTTACATTTTGTCCATCATGGTCTTCAGATGCAGTTAATGTTTGTCTAGATTGAGAATGGAGGATGCAAAAATAACAACTCAAATTGCCTGTTCTCAAACGTCATCAGGCTAACAGCTTTAGCTGCCGGGGCTGTTCTTCTGTGTGATTTTTCACTCCCACTTCAGAAAGCCCAACTGGACAGAGAGGGAGAGGCTGTTTGGCTGGTTCTGTTTTACCAGTAGAATCAATGATCTAGTTTACCACTCATTACATTTTGCATAACGCTATCAGTCTGAAAGCTGTGCGCTGCTCTAATGTCATGAACAGGGTAATCTGAAGGAGGTGACATTGTTCAAGATTCAGAGGAAATCTCTGAGGACAGAGAATGTGTCACATTTTTAAATAAATCCCTGCATGACTGGCTGCCTTATTTCTGCCTTTACTTTTTTTATAGAGAACCATTCACTGCAGTCATGTGGTTTGTATAGCAGGTACAGGTCCACTCACTGCTTCCAACTAGTTCTCCCAGTACCTGTAAAACTCAGCCCATTGATCTCAGACCTGGCTGGATATTGAATGCTCCATGGCAGTTATTTATTTCCTCAGGGTTTTTTTTTGGCTGCTTTGTTTTCCAAGTTCTGTCGGAAATAATATACTAGTGATACAGGAGATTTTCTGAAATCCAGGAGTAACCCTGACTTCTAAGCACATTTGAAGTGAAATTGTTACTTTTATTAATCTTTGTGCTCTTGGTCAGAATGCAGAAAGTAGATTTTTTAGAAGTCTTCTGTGGAAGTCTTCCAGCTGTAATAATTACAGGACATGGAGGAACCCAAGCATATCTGGAAATGGCTATTTTTTATTAGACAAGCTGATATAATCAGAAAAGGTAGACAGCTAGTCCAAAAGTCACCTTTCATTGGTCCAAGCCATCTGTGTTCTCATAGAGCAGTTTGGTCCTGTCTGTATCTTCCTGCTTTCTGTCATGAACTTATTGATGTTATCTTTCATGCTCAGATGTGACAGCTGGCTTCACTGCTTCTGTCTGAGAGTTCAAATCACTGGAATGGCTCTGGTAGCACCCCAGAGTTTGCAGAGTTTACTTTCTGACATGTGAGAGTAATTTAACGAGTATATTTTCATAATAGCTTTTATTTCCAGCTATATTCATTTCTTGATGTGCTTTGTTAACTCTTTTTCATAGCCATCCAATCTTACTTCAGTACCTTTGTGAAGTTCTGCTTAAACACAGACCTTTACCATCAGCTATGTGAGCTACTGGTGTGATTATGTTGTTTTTTCTTCTTTTATGTTATCATAGTAGTACCACCACAGCATAGCTCTAGTTATGCCATTGCAAACCGTTAGGTTTGCTTTGCTCCTTTTTCTGTACAGCAAGGAATTAAACAGATGTAAGGCAGTTTTATACACCATAAATGCATCTTCACTATTACCTTAACGTACTGGACCACGCCTGTGTCATAAAAACTGAGAACACCGATACTTAAGTTTTGCTCATCTTGCTCCATACTGTATGGAAATGCTATCACTAAAGAGATATTTTGTAAATCTCTACACTTGCTCCTTTTGCTTCACGTGAGAAAAACTGTTGACTTTATTGCTATTAAATTCTCTGCAATTATGTGAAAACTCAAGTTGTATCGTATCACATAACAATGGCTATATGACATCAGAGTGCCACATCTCCATTGCACGGGGAAGAGTGTTAAGAATAAGACAGGTGTATATTCTAGGCATGATTGTAGAACCCTGACTAGGATTAGGATCTGAAGTTAATTCTTCTCTAGGCAATTTCCTTTTACGAGGCAGAAAAGTGAAGCAAACATTTCACAGCGATGAAGAACTCAGTGGTGGAATTCTACACTTTCTGGATATCTGCATCAACCTGCACTTTATCAGATATTTCTCTTAAAACAATTTCATTTGCAGGAGTATATTCAGCTCTTGTGGTGAAATTGTTAGTGTAGATGTTGTCAGCGTTCATCTAGATGTACATGTGCTCATTTCAGTAGAAGTCAATAAATACATCGCTCGACAGAGAAAGAGAACATTCTCAAGTTGTTATATACAATCGAAATGTTAATCAGGAAAATTTGGTTTATGTCATTAGTTGCAACTAAGTTTTTGATACAAAGTTTTGCAGCACTTTTGACAATGCTTTATGGGTTCTTAGCAGTCGGAGATTCATGGGCAGAAAACCAGAAAGATGTACAATCTTCTCAGGTGGAACATAGTTAACCATGACATCTTTATAAATAAATTGTGTGCAAATAGGAAGGAAAAAAAACCGAAACCAAACATGGAAGAGGTCAAACAGGTACTTCTATCACCTGTTGAAGAGATATTAAATTTCAAACAGAAATTGATTGGCAACTTGCCAAAATAACTATTTCATCTGCAACATGATCAGACACTAGAACCATTCTGAAAGTTCAGGAAAAAGAGAAAATACTGAATTAAAGCAGTGGTGACAGTAACTCTCTGTATTTTAAACATCCAAAATGCTATTAGCATTGTTCCCTTATTAGCAAGTAGCAAATCTCTAGTAAATGCAACTCACAGGGAAAGGTGTAAGAGTGTTAGAAAGGAAGTGTTTTGAAACTGAGCTTAATCTTTCTCTGGTAAAGTCCAGGTTTATATATTTTGTCTAACTACAGAAAAATTGAATCATGCTTTATTCATGCTTAAAGGATCACAAACCACTTAATACTACTTCCATAGATGTCTTCAAGACATCAGTATTACGTGATTTATAAATAAAGCCTGAGTTAAGTCATGTTTTTCTCCCGAATGTCATCTTTTATATCTACATATCTACAGTAGCATAGGTTTATGAAAGTTTTCCCTTTGTTCCTCACAATAACAGTCTCAGTAGTTGACTCTTTCAGGCAACATGTTTATCTCTTTGTTATTCATGCAAGATCCTCCACCTATCTCTAATTCCAGTTTCTACAAAGTGCCATAGACATGAACATAGGTCTCAAGGTGGGGTTAAGGTAGTTTCATCTGTACATAGCTGAGATATCATAAGGTGGTGATAGGCAGTTAAGAGTTTATAGCAGTTGATCACTATCGTGCTGAAACTTCTGGGTAGGTTCATGAAATAATATTAGCTACCAAGTCATCAATATCCTAATAGTGCTAATTCTATGTCTCCTATTTTGCTGGAGCCAGAAAATATAATTTCCTTTTCTAGTGCATGTTTGGATGGGAGCCAGTTGGCTGGAGCTTGGCATGAACATGATGGAAGTGAAACGATAGGAAGGGTAATGTTCTCAGGACGTTTTGCAAACTCGGAGATGATTTTCACAATTAGTAAATCTTTCTTACTAGAGAGCCTACTGATCAGATGGGTTATCAGATTTTGAACTGCAGCCTGAAACCTCTTTTGCTTTTCAGCTGGACAAAGACCATGTCTTCATCTTTTAGATTTAGCCTCACTTTGGCCATCTGTTCTTTCTGAAAAGCATAATCCAATGACAACATGAAAAGTCAGAACTGCATTCTGTTTTTTGTTCTGCCTTTTCCACTAGCTATTCAACCTTGAGACTACCTACTGAAATGTTTATATCTCAATTTCACCATCTATAAGGGGACAATATTAACCTAAACAAATGCAGAAAAGTTATAACAAATAAAATTGTAAATTTGTCAAGAAATTTAACTTGCTGCAACACGGACCTATTAAGATTATCTGTATCTTTGGTAACTTTTAACACAAAGATATGGATGAATGCTTGTAGCCAAATGTATTCCAGGTATGATTTTTTATGAGTTTTGATTTTTAAAATATCAAATGGTAGCTTTTCCTGTTGAGGAAACTCCTTGTCATGGTTCTACAAAGCCACACTGTGTTGCTGGCCCTCCAGTCAAACTTTCAGAACTATAGTTCTTAACAGAGAGATCAAAGTCTTCTCCTTTTTCTTTTTCCTCTATGATTTAATGTAGGGATCTGGATATCTGCTTTTTCTTATTGATCTTTTTCCAGATAATCCAAAAGAATTCCTACTCTTGCTACAGTTGTATTCCTCTTTGAATAAAAAGAGTAGACTTTTGCTGTGAGAGGATTACTTTGTTCAAACTTTCCTTAGTGGCCTACAATCCAGTACTTAACAGCCAACAAATGATCAGCAAATGCTTTTAATTCTGTGATATTATCTTTATGTATAAACTAGAGACTGATGAATATTAAACCTTAAATCCTATGTGGCATAGTACCTGGTCATTCACCCTTTCCCTTTTAGGTCATGATATCATGGGTTTTGATTTCAAAACCACATCATTTCCTGAGGTGAGTTTTATGCTTTGTGATTACTGAACAGTGTAAAGTGCAGAATGATGTTACTAACTTGACTACAAGTGTCTCATGGCTGTATTCAAATACTATCACAAGCACCACATTGCATTTGATCTATTACTAAAAATTGGGTGCAAGATACCCACATTTGTGTAGTCGTTGTGGTTTTGTGGCTTATAACTTCAGTTAACTCCTCAAGTTTACTGTAATGAGGAGGTAAAATCTTTTATCTAGGAATGTGTCTGCTAATCTTAACTATGTAAAGTATTCTCCATTATGATGATGGTGCTAGGCAAACAACTGCAATAAGGAATACGTAGATGCTTCTGTAGGTTTTCTTTGTGGCATGTACACCTTGAAAAGCTCCATCCAGTCATTCATTTCTAGGTTATTAGCAGCGTTTTCTTTAAGCCATTCTATTTGCTTTCTTTACAATTTTTCGAATGATGAGTCTATATGTTCTTAATGCTCTTGCCTACTCTCACCTTCTTTAGGTCACTCTAGGATGCATTTCCTATTCCCGAACATCTCAGACAACAGATCACTTGTAGCTCAATGAGGACTGCTGGCAAGAAGGCAAAAATAAGGTACATCTCATATCTAGATATAACATATGTTTTTTGATAATTTGTTCTTGTTGCTTTGGGGAATTAGGCACTGTTTTCAGGGTCAAACCCCAAACCCATCTTGGCTGTTCAGTGTATTAGCCCTTGCTACCTTTACTAGGTAGCCCCTTGACAGTGTTTTAAATGAAAAGGTGGCAGGCGATGAATGACACACAGAACTCTCAGATGTTTTCATACCAAAAAAAGAGGTACTATTGTTTCAAAACAGCAAAACTCTTTTATCTCATGAAGAAACTTCAATAGTTCTATGAAGGATCTGGTTGCTTAAAAACTTGGTGAGTGTGCCCATGTGTTTTCACACGATTCTTTTATGATGCTGGCCAGCAATGATGAAATTAGCATGTTTTGATCTATATACAAGTTGTTCATAAAGAACTTGAAAGGAGTAGTTAGGAAAATCCAAGTGCTGAAACATTTAAAATATACTTTCTGGTCTCACTTTTGTGTGATTGTCAGCCAGGGACTATCATGATCAAGGTAGCTTGCCAATTGTCTGCCATAGATACATTATTTATTGCTGCAGTGGGGATTTCCTATCAGAGATCTGAAGACAGACTTTTATACATTATTTCTCCTAGGTAACCTATTAAAATCAGCAGACGAGATCTGATAGTAAAGGAAAAATAATCAAAAGATATGCATTTTTGATCTTTCTGTTTATTTGAACTTCATTATTTTGTTCAGTTTTTTCTTCACATAGCTGAAGAAAAAGAAGGAAATTGGCTAGTGTTCTGCTCTTCTATATAAAATTCATAACCGTGTAATGATATTAAAATTAATGTATTTTGCTACTGACTTATGAGGTGCAATATTTATTTTTCATGCTACCAGAAAGTAGATAAATACAGCTTAGCAGGAAATTATTCTCTTTTAAGTATGTTTGACATATATGAGAACACTCAGGTAATCAAATTGTAATTGGCTAACATTTCTGCTTCTCTTTTGCTACAAGATAATTAGATATGGGTCCAAAACACTGAGAATGGCAGGATGGAGTGGACATACTATGAACAATTCCCAGCCCCATGTCCCTGACTATTTACACAAACTATGCTCTCCATGCAGCTGATTCCCTCTAAATAGTTGATCTGTCAGTCATCAATTCTTGTATATGTATAACCTTCTATCTTCCCTTTGCAAACCAAACTCAGCTTCATGAGGAAATCAAGTCTTCCTAATTACCCTCACATTTTTAGAAACCATAGCCTGAACTCCTTAATCAACCAGTATCTCCTGTTTCATCGGAGAGAGCTGGACTTTTCTGATGAAGGTTATGCTGTGGATGCTTATATTGTTTAACGTTACTCTCAGAAGCAACTCCGGATTTTGAACATCTGCCCTCTTTGTAAAAAGCGGCATCTCTTACTGCTCCCAAGGAAAACATTGCCCTGCCTCCTAAGACACGCCAAATTCCTCATCCAGTGTGGCTATTTTAGCCTGCAGCACTAACGCCGATGTGTTTCTTTGTGAAGAAATGCCGTTGAGACGCATGAAGAAGCAAGGCCAGGATGTGCAGATGAGTGCCTGAGTACAAGCAATGCACTGAGGGATGTGCGTAGCAGCAAAAGTGTGTGTGCAGAGAGGGGAGGCAACGGCAGTCTGAGATCCAGCTGCTTTGCTACCATTTAGCTCTTGGTTATATGGCTGGGAGGCAGGATCTGAAACTGTCTGATCTGACACAAGCCTCATTGGCTGTTTGTCCTTAAAAGTCGGATGAACTTTTTTCTTTTAAAAACGCTCAGTAGAATCATATGTCGCTTTCCATTTTCTCTGAACTATGGCACCTGAGGCCTCTTGCGGTTCAGATTTTCAAACCCCTAAGTATACCGTATTTTATTTGCCGGCTAAATAGTCAGATAAGGGTGATTATTTGCTAACAAAATTATGTGTTTTCTTCATGTTCTACCAGTTGTATGGGCAGTGAATTTATTTGATAGGGAATGCTGATCAAACTATAATTTTATAGTAACATTCCATCATAGATAAAACATACTATTAGAGTTATAACCTCATACTCACCTCAATAGTTCTTCATGTTTACACGAAAATACTTAGCATTTCCTAAATCCCTTTTCCCTTGAGTGGCTCTGTAGCACATTAATGTTTTCTTAGTATTTTTTTTAAAGAAAAGAGTATGTTCCAAAAAATTATTTTAAAATTTGAAACATTAATATATTAGCAAACACAAATGTGAGAATGTTATGTTTCAAATCTGAGTTAATATCTGATTGTGTCCAATGAGAAGACAAATTTTTCCAGAAGATATTTCAATGTGAAGGCGTGATAGGACACATACTGCAGAATATGCATTAGTGAATGCTTTGGCTTCACTGGAAACTCTAGCCACCTATGGTGTGTCTTAATGAACTCATAAAGCATGATCTGCAATGTCTTTTTGCTGTAACAACACTAACAATAATAATAATAATAATAATAATAATAATAATAATAATAATAATGAATTTCATTTCCAAAGACTGTGGTTTAAAAGTTACATTTCTGCTTGATAGATCCAAGCTATCATAGAAAAAAAAACCCAGTTCTTAGCCATGTAAATGAGAAAAAAACAGTAAAAGACTGAAAAACTTTTTTTTTCATATATTGTCATTGCTAAGATAACTATATTCTTCTTTTACCTGTGTTGTTTCTTTCTATTTTTAGTAGAATTACATCATCTCATCAGACTGTGTGTAGTCTTCCTACTCCCAAGGGCCCAATGATAATGTCAATTTGCTGCTTTCCAATTCCCTGGAACCGAGTAACTTTCTGATAAAGTGAAGCAGAAAATTAAATTTAGAGAAGCTTATATTTTCAGTGAAGTTTGAAAAGAAAAGTAGGGGGCAAATAATCATCCTACATTAAATACAGCAAAACCCAAGACCGTGTACCAAGGAGACATTTCTATCAGAGACACAAACTTGTGGCCAAATCTGTGATATCCTTATACTGGTGTACAACATTGGGAATTAAAAAAAAAAAAGGAAAACTTGCTAATTTCACACAAATGGGAAAACCCAGTAAGCTCTGTGCAAAGATAACAACTATCCTAAAGTAAGGTTTTGCAATGCATCCACTGTAATTGTGTACCCTCAGAAGCCCATCTTTCACAGAAATGCTTTCTTAGCCTTCTGGGTAAATGCCAGTAAAGGACACGGCATTTTGTTATCATGCCTTTGCAGAAGAATATGTGGAATTTTAAAGAACTGCAGATTCTTAAGATTTTTGTCACATCAGACATTATTTGAAAAATATAAACTCCTCAGGGAATATTGTGAGACAAAAGCAGATCACTTTAGCATTCTGCCTGAGAATTCTGTACATTGAAGGACAGTATAACATTAAGGAGGGTGCGGTCTCTTATCAGGCACCCGCAGCAGTGTTCTGTAACCTTGAAAACTAAAATCAAGAGAACCAGTAACCTTGTTGGCAGCATGCATATTACAAAGAGGGATTCCATTTTTTAACTGGGAATTATTTTTTCCCAGTAAAAGTTCTGCTGCTGTAAGAAGAGCTGAACGTAAAGAGATACTGACCAAGAATTTGTGTAGTTCTTCCCTATCATTTTCCTCCAGCAACACCAAAATCCTGTCAATTCACAAAAACTATAAAAGTGTAGATCTTCACAGATGGAATGACTCAAAACACTAGAAACATTTCATAGGTAGAAATCAGCTTTGTGTGTTTCAGTGGTATTCCAAGAAAAAAACAAAACAAAAAGAGGTCGTCTGTGGCATGTGGTACTTGAGAACAATCCAGATCCTGAAGGCAAGTATATATATAGCATGAGTAATTTTTATCAGCTGTTTTCCTTATGAACAGCGGTGTCAGGTCGGACCTGAGGGTATGTCAGTCAGTCTCAATGTCTTATCGGGTAGCTAATGCCAGATGTGAAGAGCAGAAGATAGGACCAGGACAAGCATATAGTGGTATTTCCCCTGCACAATTCTTTCATCTTCCAACCCTTTGCAGCTCAAGAATTTCCTGATTCAGAGACAATGCCTTTGTGTTTACATGCTCTGTGTCTTCCATGAATTTGTTTAAACTTCTCTGAGCTCATGTAAACTCTTAATATCTAAAATTGCCAGTGTCAATGAGTTCCAAAATGTAATTATATTTTCAGTGAGGAAATCTGTCTTTCTCTCTTTCCTTCACTCGTGTATCTCTTTCTCTCTCTATTTGACTTATACCTGCTACACATACCTTTGTACATCTTTGTTACCAATTTCTAATTTCTTTTTGGGTTTTTTTTGTATTTGATGATGAAATTGTCTACTAAATTCGAGTTATAGGTATAATGGGTTTGCAGTAGTCTGAATGTGTTTTTTGTTTTTTTGTTTTATGTTCTGGGGAAGAATTGATGAAAAAAAACCAAACCAAAAGCCCTGTCATCTTCCTTGGTTTCTTTCTCTGGACTGCTCCTCAGAACTGATTGAGTTTTATTTTCATGGAACTCTATGTTCTAACACTACAATCTTTATCCAGAGTCTTAATAGTCAGTTCAGAGTCCACTACAGTGCAAGATAGCTTTTCCCATGTGCTTTTTTTAGACCGAATTTTGTATGTTATGTCAATTACCTGGTCACTCAGTAAAAAAAGAAATATACCCTTCTGCACTCTTGGCAAATGTCTTTTATATTCAATATTTTTTGTTACTCAGTTGACTAGAATAGAAGGCTGGCTTTCATCAATTGACTTTTCACTAATTCAAAATAAACCCATGTGTTCAAGGGAAGTTGTCTGTATGTGCTTTAGTACTATGAATTTTCACATATACATCTTTCAAAGTTCAAGGGATGCACCCCAGCTTGCTAGGAATAAGTTGTAAAGAATAAATTGTAGTCTAGGGCAGGGGTCTTGTTACTTTTATTAGAGTGAGAACTATTAGGTGATTGAATTTCAAGACAAGATTCTTCTTCAGAACCAGCAGGTTAACACTGGTCAGTCCTACAAGCCCATCCCAGGACGTGCTGCATTGGTAAACTTAAATTTTAAATACAGAAGACTATGAAGCTTAACCAGATGTTTTGATCATATTTGGTTTACTTCACTACTGGTCACACCAACTACTTTAATGTCATCTTTCTTAGATTTAGTGTCCCTTAATGCAGAAGTTCTTTTTTCTATTTTAATACTTCTCCTTCCCCCTTGATAGATATATCAGCATAGGTATCTGATACAAGAAGAATAATTCTTTAATGATCCTTGACACTGTAAAGGCTCTTTCTACTGAGGACAGCATATTAAAGTAGTTCCAAACTTTTATCTGGAGCTGACTTAATTCTCAGCTGGCCTAAGGGTCAAAAAGATATAAAGATTGGTCAAACCCATCATTCTCCTCAACACATTGATTTCTCCAACACAAATTTCTTGACTAGACCCTAGGAGCTAAAGATCTCAATAATATTTTATTTATTAAATGTTGTAACTTTTTGTTGAGAAGAATAGTATCTTGATTTAGTCGTCAATACTTAGCATTTAATTTTAAGATACACTTCCAGAGGCTAGATTTGATAATTTCAAAATGGAAAAGCAAATTTGCCTTTAGCAAAAGATTACATTTATCCCCCCACATAAAATCAACTGCTTTTCTCGGTGAATATGAAATATATATGTATAAAATGATAAAACATTTGTCTTGAATGTTACACTGCCATCTAATGAGATAACTGTAAATTACATGAAAATATTTCATGGCTTTGTCATCTGGTTTTGGAAATAGTTGGTATAATACAGGATACAACTTCAATATTAATAGCATTTATAACAATAGGAAAATAGGCCCTTTATTAATGAATAGAATTATAGTTATAATGTAATTAACTGATAGTACGGCAAGTTACTGGGAAAAAGCTCATCTCACAGATGATATTTAAATAGAATTGCAAACTAAATGAATAGAGTGAATAACATTTTCTCTGAATGGAAAAAATAAACTAAATTAAATTTCATTTCACATGTCATAATATATTTTTTTTCTGGATGTCAAATAATCCCAAACACAGTATTTACAGTGCCAGAGGTTGTTTTCATCAACTGTTGCATATAAAGACCTAAATGAGTTTTGGGGATGAAGGTACGGGGAGTAGAGGCACCTGGGCTCTGTTCACAGATATGCAATGTAGTTCTTGAATGAACTTGATAAGTCACTAAGGGAAAATCCTGCCCTACATCTGTCTGCATAAAAGTACTCAGACGCAGCAGCACTGCTATGTGGATGCTGAGGCAGGATAAGGGAATCCCCTGAGGGCTCATAGTGCTTAATTTTCTGGGAGTGTTAGAGGCCAGCTGGGGTTCATCCCTGTTTGTTTGGATTTCCCCTGTACTGGTGATTCTGAGGGTCTTACGGAGCTCCTTTATAGCTCGGTGGCAGCTGTAGGCGTAGGGCTGAGTGGCTCAGCAAGGAAAGATGGCACATGAGTCTGCCCCGCAGTGTGCGATGGGCTTACTGTGGATGTATGCTTCACGCGCAGAGGGCCCGTGCCTCTGGGCTACTTTTCAAGTCTATGAGGAGTAGCTGAAGGTCTGAGCACAGATATTTTGTGTAACCACACAAATGTCAAGTAGGCTTTCAGTCTGAGTTTTATTTCTAATTATGTACATCAGTAAAACAAAATGCTACTATTGATTCATTTCCTATTATGGCAATGCTAATAACTGAAGTAACCATATTATTTGTCATATAATATGTAACAAACTCGACTTAATTGTAAAGAGCAGCTACAGATGTTAAAACACTCCACTAAAGACAAACAACATTATTGATATGTCTGTTAATTCACTGCAGTGTTTTTTTTACTGCAGAGTGTAATCATTAATATTTATTTTGCAATGTCAGTTGATATTATGCTAACATGGCCGAGTGTTAGTTGGCTATGTCGTAGTATGAAGACACTGATTTTTAACTAGTGTTGTTGGGTACACCCTGCAACTGAAATGATATGAGCAAAAAGGGAAAAGGCGCATACACTAGCAAGTAGTAAATTCTCACCAGTCATCAGGTCTGAGATCTGGCTTTTCACTGAATGAGAGCATCTTGTTGATTTTATGGAACACGAGGATCTTCACACAGGGAAGATCAAAGGGCTGTGTTATGTTTCAATACATAACTTTATGGGACAGATGGAATCCACTCAGAGAGACCCATGACACTCAGGGCCAGATTATCAGAAGTTTCAGACACTAAAACCTATTAGTGTGTTCAAACCTTTATTGCAACACTGTCAGCACTTTTTAGCTCTGTTTAAAGCATCAATCTACAATTTAACTACTGCAAAAGTTCAAACGGAGGTTAAAAGGATGGGCTAAAGGAGGTGGAAAATCAAAAGATATTTTGTTTGCCATTTCTTTGTTTCCACACAGATGTTTACAAACTTTTAGAGATACAATTTTGTTTTGCAAAGGAGAAATGAATATTCTTGTGAAGCATACCAAAACTTGAAATGTCTTTGGTCAGGTAATAAACATTAAGACTGCACATGTCCTTGTCTCTGAGACCCTGGAGCATGCAAAACACTTTTTGCTTTATCACTGTTGAGAACATTTCAGGAGTTTCTTCTAAGTAAACCAAATACAGTTAAGAAGAAGGGATGAGTGAACTCATAGTCTTAATAGCAGTCTGCCCATATTTTTTAAACTGCCGTATTTGCCCGTGATTTTCTTGATAACAGTTTGACTTCTAGCACCCTGGTAAACTTGTCCTTTTTGGGGGTATTCTAACTAGCATTCTGCTTTGAGTCTCAATGTGCCGGACTCTCTGCTCTGGTGTTACCCTTGAGTGGGTTTTAACCACACTGTCAGGTCTTATAAATAGATGGGTTTGCTCTGCCACCCTTTCAGAGAAGTTGGATCTTGTAGCTCCTTTAGGTAATGTAACCTAAAGGGACCCTTTTCCAGATCTCCAACATTGTGCACACTCTGATTCCTTGGAGAGGAGAAATAGAGGCTGTGTTTTGGATTTGTGCTGAACACAGTGTTGATAAAACAGGGATGTTTTTGTTATTGCTATGAAGTGCTTACACAGAGTCAAGGTCTTTTCTGCTTCTCACATCAGCAAGAGGGTGCACAAGAAATTGGGAGGGGATACAGCTTGGACAGCTGACCCCAACTGACCAAATGGATATTCCATACTATATGGCATCAAGCTCAGGATACAAGGCTGGTGGAAGAAGAAGGAAGGTGGGGACATTCAGATTGGGGGGGTGTGTGTTCCCAAGTAACCATTACCCAGGACAGAGCCCTGCTTTCCTCGAAATGTCTGAACACCTTCCTGCTCATTCATAGTGAATGAATTCCTTGTTTTGCTTTACTTGCATGCATTGTTTTTGCTTTACCTATTAAACTGTTTATATCAACCCATGAGTCCTCTGACTTTTACTCTTCTAACTCTCTCTCGATAAGGAAGAGAGTGAACAGCTGGGTGGTGCTTAGTTGCTGGCTGGGGTTAAACCATGACAAAATGATAGCCAGTTCTTTATCTAACTGATGTGTCATATGAACAAATAAAAGCTTAAGAGCTCCTGCTGAGTAGTTCTTTAGATGTTTTTCTTACATGGAGACAAAGATGGAAAAAATGTGAATAAGCCTCACATTCAAATGAAGTGGAGCTCCTGGTATTAGATGGGATAACATTTTTTTAAACATGAACAATTTCTGCTAATCCTTCCCACAAAATCACACCCCCTGCTGTCGCTTCATTGGTGTGATCATACCCTGGTGTAGCTGAGATAAGGGGAAAATGCTATATCCGTGCTGAATCAACTTCATCCTTTCCACCTGGAGCCTGCTTTCTGCTGTAAGAATAGAAATGCTTCCCACACAAAACATCTCATGTTATTCTAGTATACATTGAAGGGGTTTGAATTTATTGACAACTTTCCGAACAACAGTGGAAGAAACTAGAAAATGTTTTTTCTGTGTGGAATGGTGAAGGGATCGGAAAGTGACATCAATGTAAAGCCATGCTTTAGGTGTCAATCTCACAGATTTTCAGAGTTAGGCAAAGTGCTTTTAACGACAGTGGCAATTGGCTTGTGGGGATGTTAAGAACCACTGAGGACCTAATAATGTGACCCTGATTTTCAGTATTAATTATGGCAAAAAAAAAGCAGACAAATATTCTTTTTGAAGGACTGAAGAATGATAAAGTGTAAGAACTGCTGCAACATAGGCCTCTGTTCATGCATTTGTTACATTACACATAAACCCTCTGCAATTGAGCATGAATACTCAGTGCTTATAGACTGCAAAAGCCAGACCCAGTAGATACCTGGGTTTGGCTTTAGCTGGATGGCCTTTAATCATATCGCTGCAGTCTCTGAAAAGCAGGGAGAAAAATTAGACCACTGATGTTTTTTTTAGCAGACTATGACTGGTCAGATACAACATGATGACACAAACATTTTGGTAGGCACAGAAAAGAGTTCCAAACAGCCTGTATAATTTTTTTCCATAATTCCTTAGCCATAAATAATTCTTTCCAATATTATTAAAAATCAGTCTAAACAGCCTTTAATACACATAAAATAGTGATTTGGTACATTTTGACAAAGAGGCAGAATGTAGTCTCTATTTTAAGACTGTGCTTTAACATCTCTTTTGATTGCATCGTTGTATTAGAATCCTCTCCTATTTTAAATAAGTAGGAAATTTGAGAAGGAAGAGGAAAGAGTTAAAAACTGCACTGTCAAACACGTGCGTTTGTTAGCAAAGGCTTTAGCTTACTTCTTGGCCCTCATGTAGTGCAGGTGTTGAACATCAGCATTTTCATCCTGTTTGATATCTAGGCTTTGGTGTTTGTCGTCTGGGGCTTTTACACTACATCTGTAGGACTGCCTCTCCCTTGCTTTGTTGTTTTGGCTGAATAGGATAAAACAAAGTTTATTTCTAATTGGTCTTAGGTTTAAAAAGAATAGCACACCTATGTCTGTCATTCTAACAGGTGGAGGGCTTTTTTTAACTTGATAGTTTATATTACTGTAGATCTTTCCCTACAATCAACAGCCACTAAGAGGTGAAGAACAGCAAGCTGACAGTTAATGAAAGCCGCAATAAATAATCAGAAAAAAGTGATAAACAAAATGTATGCATATGTGCAAAATTGGCTGAAAAATCTGATAGATGTGCTGGCAAAATGGAGAACATTTCTGCTTCACAAAAAATAATTTTTAGTTGAATTACATATGTGGTATGAAAGAATAAACAGTGAAAGATATAAAAAGCTTATGTAAGTTCATAATCCTTTACAATCACGTTTGAGGCATTCACATTAACTCTTCCAGTTTCTACAAGTATGCAAAAGAGATTTTATATATAAACATGCAGGTTTCAATGATCTTGTTTTTTTAGACCAGCAGAGGTTGCATGATCTCAATGTCAATAGAATCTGCACAGTAACTCTTAAGACATACAAAAACTGACCACTGCCTCTTTCTGCTCTATCTTTAGTAAAGTGACAAAATATAATGAAGGCCTTCTGCATAATTATCAAATTTATGCAGCCACAGGTTTAGTCCCTTCCTACTAAAAGCATAAAACTCATTTTGAACAGCCAGTCTCTCATATGGTTGTTGTTCATGACTTACTTTATTTTGTATGGAGACTATGCAGGGTAGAAACTCAGAGTAAGTTTAAGACACGTTTACTTTTCCTCAGGGACTTGCCCGAAATTGCTTGAACTAGTCTGATAATTAGAAATGTTAAAAAGAAAATACAATCCCTTCCATATGCTCCCAAACCTATTTTAATGAATATTTTCTTATTTGTAGTGCAGTTATTGGCTTGATGGTGGAAAGGGCTTTTGGGAGAGAATGCTGATATTCCTGTGAAATACGCAAAAATATGAAAAAAGCAGAACTGATTCACTTTATCTCAGGCACTGAATAAATGTGTCATTCTGCCTTTGTGATAACTAGGGAATCCTCTTTTTTCTGAGTGATTTCCAAATAGCCGATTAACTCTGCCTTTAGACATATACAAACAATTTTTCAAAGTGTGAAGCAGGCATAGCACTGTTCCATATTTTATCAGCAAGAAGGGAATAGTGATGTTTTGCTGCCAGGCGTTCTGTTCTTAAACACCTAGGTACATTCCCTTTCTTGAATGCTCAAGTAATGCTTGTAATAATCTAGCACAAGGTTTTGGATCTATTCCACACAACTGGTTTAGGCTTCTTTTTAAGTCAAATGGTCTTCCACTGAATTAAAAGATAACGTTGCAGAAGTGCTACACTGTTTGACAATAATAGACCAGAAATTTATGGCATCAGTGTGTTTTTAAGCTGTTACTGCAAAGTACAGGAAGATATTCTTACACAAGGTCATGTTCTATAGTTTCCTTTCTGTGTCAAGGAACAGAATTGAAAACTATGCCATATGCTCTACTGGAAATCTATAAAGCAATGCATTTGCTACTTGAAAAAAAATCTATGGTCTTGACAAATCATCACACCACAAGTTACTGTGTATGTTGAAGATTTTATCAGCTGTGTCATAAGCTCAAAACGCTTTGAGGGTTTAAACTTGACTTTCTGTCATTTTATTTTGACCTTTACTGCACTATCTCATCATTCCAATCCTTGGCTTGAATGTGGAAGGAGAGGAAATGTTATTTATAATTAATTTCCCTATTTAAATTTTTTTAGCAGTTACTGTAATTTTGTGTTTTCATAACATAATTCACAGCTTAAGTGAAGATGCATTTTACCATCAGGACAATGACACTAAAAGGATCACTCTTCAAAACACAGAAATTATCTCGATACATCAGAGCCTGCATAGAATCCATCCAGATGTCACTGGTACTTCATTATTCATTTTGCTAATGCTAACCAGCTGCCAATTTAATGTCTGCCATTGGAGTGCATTTGGGGATCTTCCCTCTCCTCTGATGATCAGGCAAGTTTAACAATTGTTCTACATTAGAAAACTCTTTTATTGCCCTGTGAAACCTAAACTGAAAGTTGCAAATGGAGTGCTTTGAATCACTTTCATGTCTGAACACGACTGACGCAGAATTACTTCATTAACTTTCAGTAAAGTGCATTAGAAAATATTTAAGACTGAGCTCAGGTGCCAAAAGGGGAGTACTTAGTGTCAGAGTAACTCTGGTTTCTGTGTTGATAGACATCAGTATTTCTATTTGTATTAGACTATTAATTAACTATATTCAGATTATTTTGGTGAAAAAGATACTAAAAATATTCTGTTAAATACTTTTGATCAGGAGCATACAGGAATATTTAATGAACTGCTGAAGTTGAGAAACAACTAAGAAGAAAGGCGTTCCAGATTTAAAGACTGGAGAAAAATGCGAAGCTTATAGGTGATCTCTATTCTATCATGACATTTGAAACAGTAGGTCTGAAATTTTAAGTCAGAGAAAAACAAACAGGAATGAACACTTCCTGCTCAATCGTATTTCTTCCTCTTGTGCATATGTGTTATGATATAATCCTCAATTACACAATCACAGTTTTTCTCCCAGAAAACTTGTGGCTTAAAGACTGAATAACAGTTATCCAATATTTCTTTTTATCCTGTTCACTATGTGGGTTAGCCTCAGGCCTTATTTATGTTATATCATCCAAAATCTTGACTGACTGCAGAATTATTAATTTCTTTCCCTGGGAAATTCTCTGATTCTCTTATCACACCAGCTAACTGCTTCATGGCTGTTTCTAAAGCTATCTTTATTATCCCTTTGAAAGTGTATTGTTAGAGTCCCATTTTTGCAGCTATGGAACTCAGGTGCAAAGAGACTAAGGCCAAATTTACTGTGTTAATTTTTGAATGCCAAAGCTGAGACGGAGACAATTATTTCTTTTTCAGGATGCCTCATTTTTTTTGAAAGCAATTTGTACACAGTTGGAGTGCTCACTAACTTTATTTTCAGTCTCTTACAGACATACCAGATGTCTTACTGAAGTGTCTCATTTGGTTGTTCTGATCATTATGAACTCTTCTATCTGACTTTGGCATTCAAAATCAAACTTGGCATCAAAATTGCCTTTCTCCTTGCTGTTGCCTTTGACTCTACTATTCCTGTCTCTTTCTTGCCCTCCCATCCTAATGCTTAGTATTTTCTGCCACTAAAAGTAGTTTATATTTTAATTATGTCTAGGGCTAGATGAGGTGATAAGTAGTAGAATGAGTCAGAAATTGAACTTCCAGAAATCTGTCAATTAATAGACATATAGATATTCTGATGGGCAGAAGTCAAACAAAATCAAAGGATTTGCATAATCATTTTACTAGTAATATCAAATAGCTTTCAAAATTTTAATTTCTGGTATTTGGCCACTTTTGACCTTCCCTTAATATAAAGTAGTGTCATTATATGCTTATCATATGGTTATAAGAAATAGCTAAAACAGTGGTATGTAGATCAGACTTTCTCTGAAAGTATTTATTCACACTGATTTAAAGGTGCTATGAGCATAATGAATAATATTTTTGAGTAGTAGGTGCATATTTGCAAGTCTTCCCAGTTTTGGTTTCACAGTATTTTGCACGTACTAAAAAATAAAATTTACTTGAAGATAACCTTCCAGTAAGATATAAACTAGTTGAAAATGCAGCAAAACATAACTACATAGAAATAAATTAAGAACAATATGGTTAACAAATCCATTGTTTTGAGACGGACGATAGGAGTTTTTTGTATTACAGGTGAATGACAAAATGAATTTGTATTAAATGAAAAAAAGTAATGCTCTTTAACAGGCATCGTTTGAAGCAATTTTGATATCATAAGTTAACTTTTGACACAGGTGGAGAAGTACGTGTAGATGAGAGTGGAAGTAACACTTCCAAACAAGTAGAGGCACAAAGGAATTTAAGGTGATATCCCTAATGAAACCCAGAACTGCAGCACTGTGAGAAAATTAAAGCTTGGACTAAGAATCAAAGAGAGGCTCAAAAATGCTTCAGAAGGCTTTTTATAGTCTAGGATCAAGGAGGTTTAAGCTTTTAGTGTGCAAAGGGCTAATAATGATCTGCTAATCTATGCGCAGCATTTATATTGTTTTCCTTGTCATTTCTAACAGGCTATCAAAGCCTCCAGTGAGGGTTTGCGTGTTGGAAATCAGATGTGGCTATGGGTTTGGTGCATATAACACCACGTTGGCTTATGTGATTTTCAGGAGGATGTGGAATGCTTTTAGAACTGTCTAAAGGTTAAAGACTTTAAATACTGCTACTCACTTCAGTCACATTCTGTGAACAGAGAGTAGACAGAGAGCAGAACAGAAGCACCTGGAGCGTATTTGCCCTACAATGAGATGCCAGCAAGCAGCTAAACAGATCCCAGATCTATAGAATTTGCTTTTGACTTTGTCCTAAACTTTTAAATAAACTTTCAAAACTGCCAACATTGCAAAATTCAGGAAGCTCCAAAATGTATTCTGAAATGTAACGTTTCTGTTTGCACATATCTGAATAATATGTTGTAATGACAGTTTCTGGTTCTTACACCTTGTAAATCTTTTCATGTATTTCAGTCCAATAGATACTCTATATGTCCTTAAATATGCAAACTTCTCTAAAATAGGTTCAAATTTCTATTCACATCAAACCAATATTTTTCTCTTTATTTTGATGGTACAGGATTCTGTCTCCATTTTTTAAGTATTTATAGCAATCCTCAAAGCTGAATAAATAACTTTCAATCAATAATTAGTTTCTGAATGTAAATTTCCTGGAGCTTAGATACTAAATATATTCAATGTACTTGCAATGATAAAACACATGTTGATTTCTTTACCAAATATTTTGAAATTACATAGCATCTAATTTTCCCAAAAAGTCAGATGCTTACCTTACACCGTAACACACTCACACACGCACACAGACACACACACGGAATTGGTTGTGAATTTCAAAATTAATAGTCATACTTTCGGGCTTGTTTTCCAAGGCTGAACTCTGCAGGTGTTCTGAGTTCAAATGATACTGGCCTAAATATCATCTTATTATTTTGTCATCACCTTAGTTTACATCATGGGTGTTATTCTGAAGCTCAGTGGTGAATTTTTTGAAGAATCTCTGCTGGTAGAGAATAAGCACTCAAACATCTGAAGGAAAATGCAGATTAAAAAGCTATGAGAAGGGGGAAATGGACAATTATTTGGACAAATATTTGGAATATTAATCTGTGGGATACATTTAGGATCCAATACAGTAAGCATTCAGTGTTAGTTTTTTAGTCTACATAAACTTCCATGTTCTTGTGTTGTCAGTTCTGAAGGCAGAGGGCTAAGTTATTTAACTTTATATTGTAAATTTCTAGTGGGTTTTGTGGTTGATCATTTCAGATTATTCTTGGCAGCTGTGTTGTTATGCATGTGAAAAAACACTTGGCATTTGTTTGTGGCACTTCAATGAGATTTACATATCCACACAAAATTATAACATCAAAAAATTAAAATATTGTCCAATTTGTTCGTTAGCCTGCTTTGCTACTTAAGTCAAGGTAAATATAATACAGGTATGGATTTATGGGTAAAGAACATTGAGTGTATTGGAAGATCATAACACCTTTCAAACAGAAATATCAATTTGTAGAGCAAATTTGACACTGGGATAGAGGTGTATCTACGAATGTTCATGAGAACAGCTTACCAGACAGAAGACAGAGAGACTACTTTAATTCCTCTCCTACAGGAGAAAGAAAAGTGATTTACACTGTTCATAGACATTAAAGAAGTCATATTGGAAGGGAGGAGAAGAAGCAGATGTGGGGATGAAGAGAGAGACTTAGGAAGAGAGTGAGAAAGTGAGAGAGACTGTGAACATCTTGCTTTCTAAAGAATTTATGAGTTATGTTATATTAATGTATTAGACACCAAAGAAACTGTTTGGGAGGGAGTAACTTTGACTGAGGACTGGATTTTCTACTGTTTAAGAGGGCGTGAATATTTTTTTCAGACCATGAAATCATATATGCTTTCTCCACATGGCTTCTCTGCTTTCTCACAGTGGTTGAGCTCATATTTATTTTAATTCAGTTTAAATGTCAGTCAATTGTGAAACAAAAATTCACTGAAACATTCAGACTGATATATGAATTTCTAGTGCCTTTCACACTTCTCAAGTCATTCCATCTTAATGTTACTTGTCAATTATTTACTTTTGGATTTTACAGCCATATTTAGAGACAGATTGTAGAACTCAACAGGTGAAATGTGACCTCGGCTTAGGTCCATTGGAGATTACCACTGACTTCAAAGCAGGAATTTACCCATATTGTTCACATTCACATTCTTGAATGTCACCTTTACTGAATGAACTACCATGTATTTTGGCATTTTCTATTCAAATCACAAATGATATTTTATTTTCTGTAAGCCAAAGAATTCTTATCTAAGTAAAACCACATAAGCTGCTGCTACTGAACCAATAGAAGAGAGGTTAAACCCAAAACTTTTATATTAGAAAAAAACAACCCATATATGCTATGGCATTATTTGTAATCAAAGTAATAATTTGTTTTACTAGGCAAGCTACTTTCTAAATTCTGTTTCTGTAGACCACACATGCATCAAGGTACCTAAATGGTTTCACATGTGTTCTAATACACTAAGTTGGCACAGTGAAAGTTCCTATGTTCAATTCATTATTTAAACCTTTATTGAATAATTTTATGTATAGGTATGTGATTTGGGCAATATGATAGAGAAACTGTATCACTAGGACCAGTTTCTTGTTAGCAACATGGAGCAATGTGATAGCGGTAGACAACGACCTTTTACAAAACAGAACCTCTTAAAGGGTGGACTACACTTAGGTCACAGGTGGAAGCAGGACCAGAGGCATGGATACCAAAGCTATAAGATTTCCAAGATGACTCTCTGGAAAGAGATGAAAAGCATGCTGTAGTTGTTGACTTGAGAACAAATAAACATAAAATTATACTCCCTAAAGAGTGTTTGTAAATGCTTAGGGTCTCCCATTTCCTAGGGTCTTCAGCTGTTTGGGGAAAGGCAGACATATTTAAAGATTTGGTTGTCCTAAAATGTATTTTGTATTAAATGTTTATTACACATAGTACTTATGGCACTAAAAAAAGAAGTTGTTGCTAACCTTGATATGTAGAATATGCCCCTCAGTATAAAATAAATTACATAAAATACTATAAAACACAGTATTGTTGTAGTTATTTAATGCTTGGGGGGGAAAACCCAGAAAAAATGCACTTTACTCTTTATTTGAGTTGGATAAGGAAAAATAAATTTCACACTTATTTCTTCTTATACCTATGTACTAATTTTCAATTTGTATTTGGTACTTATTTCCCATCTTCCATACAGCAACATTATTGATAGTCAGTGTTCATCCAGGAGAAAGAGACTCTGACCTGAAAATTATATAAATTTTCAATTCTATGATCTGTGTTCCTTGTTTATTATCTCATTCTTTAAACTTATTCAGTAACAAAGTAATCAGAACTATATGTAGATTCCTTCCATAGAAACAGACTTAATTTACAGTTGCTAATAGGACTAAGTTCTGATGTCCTTCACAGGAAAAAATGAAATAAACTTTAAGTTATAGCTTCAGGAACTGAGAAGTAGAAAATACAAAGGTAAACACGAAGAGGTTCTTGTGCCCTAACTGCTGATGTGCCTAATATTTAGCTGCTTCTCCCTTCTTGTTGCTGAAATGAATAATGCCATGAAAGGAAACCCACAGAAGAATCATATTTTGCCAAGCTACTGTCATAACACCAGTAACTGTTTATGAACTTTACTTTATTTCTTAAATATGTACCTTTTTAAAGGTATCTGCTTCTTTTTTTTATAATCCCAGGAGCAGGCATATTTACCCACAAACCAGGGGATTAATATAATCATTTTTTACTTGCAAAACACGTTTTCAAAAAAGGTTTTATTGCTAGATGTCAAGAGATGTAATTCAAGTTTTACTGGCATTGTTTCTTATGATGAATTTTTTTTAATATATATTTTACAAGATTTTAGTTGAATGCGTAATTCGTTTTTGCACTGATAAGACATGATAGTAATATTTGCTTGTTGTACTGGAATAATACTCTCAGCCAGGACCGTACTGTAATCTGCCCTTCAAAGTATTCTAACATAAAAATTAGTAATTTTAATGATGGGTTAAATTCTCTTTTTATCTCAGTTCCATAGACCAACTACAGTTTTTCATACAGACTATTCAGGTGTATAGAAACATGATGTTCTACCATATGCTCTGGAAGAGTACTACTGTCATAAACATATTTAATAAATATATTGCCACCTTGACCCTCAGAGGCCAAATTCTTAGGGGCCAGAGGCACTGTGCTCTGAAATTTGTCTTTGGATAAAGTCCTACCCCTGGTCTTTCCCCACTATGGTCTGTCCAGTATCAGCAGGTGTGTGACTATGTCAGTTTTAGGGCAGGCTCTCCCATCATCCTGCAAAAGGAACGATCCATAGATGTACTGCTTTTGGGAACAATTCGAACTAAATGCTGTAATAACGTTTGATACCTTTGGTACCTTTACCTGTAAAGGTATATTTCTATCTTGTATTTACCTCAATAACTTTGTTGATCTTGGTTGGTTGTGGATTTGTTTTGATTAAAAAGACAGTGCAGCAAATGGGTTTGTTCTTCACACAGTAAGAAGTCTGCTGTCTTTTATAAAAGGATGTTTTTATGGACTTTAATAACTTAGTGACCATGAATACTGCAAATAGCAGTGTAAATGGCAGGATACTGGATTTCCTGAGCTGGTCAGCTAGTAGGGCTCTGTGGGCAAATATGACAAACACTGCAGTTGCATTTCCCTCTACATCTGACACTTGAAAAAATCAGTTTTGAGTTTAGGTGGCTGGAACTATTACAATAAATTTTGCCCACTTTTTTTCTGACAGAAGAGTAATTAAGATTTTTTCTAGTGTCATAATGAAATCTTCAGAGAAACTCTACTTGTAAAAATCCAGGCAAACCTTGGAAATGTTTTCTATCTAAAACTTTTCCGTAGAAACAGATGAATCAGTAAGCCCCATAATTGAAACAACTGTTTGCTCTCTAGAGAAAGGGTGATTCCCACAGGTCAAAACAGGGGTTACTGGTAGGTCAGCTGAGACAGCCATTATTGCAGCTATCTGCACAGTGTTTAGGTTTTAAGTAAACCAGAGATGTTATAATGTGGAACTGCTGGTTCTTGGTAGGGATTCCTAAGGTCATTAAGAAAAATACAGCTTATTAAGCCTGAAGTCATTGAAGAAAAACACTAGAGTCTATTTCAAAACAGAGATTTTATCAGTTTAAATATAACCGTTTTTGTTACTTTCCCAGTTATAGTATAACAAACCTGTTTAGAAAACAGAGACAGTATTTAACTGCTTGATATCACTTGGTATTTTCATTAGAATACTATGTTCAAGGCAACAATTTGGTCCATGTACAAAATGAATTCATGAAAACCATGAATATTTACATTATGATGAAAATAAATGGTCACCAAAATTGAAGTATAATTGGTTGAACAGAACTTGTTTTATAGTCTAATTTAAACACTCTTGAATACCAAAGCTGATGCATTCTTCCCCTGTGTTTTAAAAACCAAATGAAAATATGTTCAATCAATGAATATTTCAGGTATGCTTTCCTTCACTACAATTTTTTGCATATAGCAATATAAAGGGAATTGACAATTGGAGAAAACTGTGGATTTTTTGTTTTATTTTCAGGTTTAACTGCGAACAACAGGCCACAAAATTCTGTATTATATGTAATAGGTAGAGTTGTGAATTCTCTTCTACTAGAAATCAATCTGTTGTAAGTTCTGAGAACTTTTTTTTTTTAATGTAAAAAGTGGTGACAACTTCAGATGAGATAAAATACCTGTTTTCTGGGTTTAAGGAAAGAAAACACACATGCTCCTTGATAGGATCTGCAGCATACTCTAAACAGTGCCTGAGCTGGACATTTGGGGAGTCTTAGCTCCAGGTAGCATGTCCCAGCATATAGGTAAAGATTCAGGCTGGAAAAAAGAATGTGGGTCTGTGTTTGTTCTGAAGTTAAGCTTACCTCAGGTCTCAGTACTTTCCCAACCCAGACAGATCTATGCTGTACTTATCATGTTTTTTTGGCTAAAAAAGACTCTTTGCTGCTTTCCAAAGCTGGCTTTTCTATTTTGATGACTTTTCAGAATTCTATTTTATACACCTACTTTTAACTCCCGTTGGCTTGTTTATTATGTATGACAGGAAATGCTGCCAAGTAAAGACAAAAGAACATTCAAGAACCAATAATACTACCCGGGGCCCTTGAAACACCTCCTTTAGTTCCCAAATATTTTACAGTTAAGCTGCAGAGCTGTCTGTATCTTTTTTAGGGAAGCTGCTGTTCCTTGATGGGGAAAGGCTTTCTGACTATTAGCTGCCCTCTCCTCCCATAATCAGATAAACTGGTCTGAAACACAGCCCTTTTCTTTTCACAGATGGCTCTACTTTCCACTCTCAAGAGTTTCTGCATGGCACAGGATCATTCTTCTTGTTAAAAGAATAGAAACTTTGGCTCCCTTGGCTCACTTGTTATTCTTTACAATCGTTCACAGAACACAAACAATCCTAATTCGAAAGTGGGAAAAGAAGACACAGTGAGGAGTAGGTAGTAAAAATTAAGAATTAAAAACTCTAAATTTAAAGGGCCTCTCAAAAGATGCAATAATGCTGAGACCAAAGTAACTTTGTCAAGCTTGTTGGATTTCACCTCACTTAAAGAAAACAACAAACCAAACCAAACAGACTTATGCAAAGCATAAAACTTTTTGAACGTTATGATTATACAAGGCCAGTGAAGGGGCTGGAGAACAAGCCTTATGATGAATGGCTGAGGGAACCGGGTTTGTTTAGTGTGGAGAAGAGAAGGCTGAGGGAAGACCTAATCACTGTCTACAACTACGTGAAAGGAGGTTGTAGCGAAGTGGGTGTTGGTCTCTTCTCTCAAGTGACAGGCAATAGGATGAGAATTAATGGCTTCAAGTTGCACCAGAGGAGATTTAGATTAGACGTTTGAAAAAATTTCTTCACCAAAAGGGTTATCAAGCACTGGAACAGGCTGCCCAGGGAAGTGGTTGAGTCACCATCCCTGGAGATATTTAAAAGACAGGTAGAGAAGTGCTCAGGGATATGGTATAGTAGTGGACCGGTACAGTTGAACTCGATGATCTCTAAGGTCTTTTCCAACCAAATGATTCCATGATTCTGTGCTTCTAGAACTTCTTTCGTGTTAATAATATCTTTCTACTAATTGAGCTCCTTACTGAAATATTGTTTGATCTATTACTTTAATAAAATATATTAACTGCTGCCACACAATAACACAATTACTTTTTGCTACATGTGATTGAGCTTTATTTACATATGTGATCTCCAAAAGAGAAAGAACTTTTGGGGAAACTGCTCAGTCTCTGCTAAAAAAAATGGGTTAATATACACTAAGGGGTAGAGACAGTACAAATAATGCTTGTTTGAAGAGAGATAAGGTCTAGTTCTATTTTGCTCTATTAAACACAGTTGAGTTTACACGGTCTCCATATGCTTTTTAAAAGTGAATGGCATGCCACTATGGTAATGTCTCTTGCTGTACTTCAGAAACTACTGAATAAAATGCAGTATCTTTGACATCCCTTCATTATAAACTTCCCCAAGTTAACTAATGGAAAGATGTAATGAGATCATAATACAGTGACAAATTAGAAAAAAATATCATGTCTGTATAAATATACATATCAGTACAAATGAAGTACTAAGTTGTTTCTCTCAGCAGAATGAAAATTCCACATACCCACTGGCCTATCCTGCTTCTCTTCCGAGGTTTTCATCCTATGATCTGCTATTTTTGTACCGTGAAAACTTCCTTTGCCATTTGGATTTGGTGAAGAAACACATCTCCAACATCTCTGTTTTGTCAGGACCCTATTTGCCCACAGCCCTGCCGAGTGGGCCATCATCCTGGCCTGGGCTTGGCCCATCTGAAACGTTGAGTGTCTGTAGCTGGGGCTACTCTACTCTTGTCTGGAGCAGCAGGATGGGCGGTGTCCTTGAGGCCCTGCCCAGCTGGCTGGTACCATGATGGCACCCAGTTCCCTGTCCCTGAGGCTGCAGCTGGCTGGCGCGATGCCCTTGTGGACACACAATTGGCTCCAGCTCCTTGGTAACCGAGGGAAGGACAACTGCGCGTGGGTATGAAGATCACCACATTTCTTCTGTGTCATTGGTAGCTGTGTGGCCTCCAGGTCCCTGACCAGCCGCCTCTGCTGCTGAGAAAAGGCAGGGAGCAGTTAAAGCCTTCTTTAGCTTGCAAAACAGTTTCTAATTTGCAGTTATTAGAGAGACTATGGTCATTTAAGTGTGTGAAAATTGTATGTGAATACCAGTAAAACAACAGAGTATCTCAGAGGAGACCTTATAGTGACCTTCCAGTACCTGAAGAAAGCTAGGGAGGGACTTCTTATAAAGGCATGTAGTGACAGGATGACGGGGAATGGCTTTAAATTGGAGAGGGACAGATTTAGACTAGACATAAGGAGGAAACTCTTCATGATGAAGGTGGTGAGGCACTGGCCCAGCTGCCCAGGGAAGCTGTGGATGCTCCATCCGTAGAGGTGTTCAAGGCCAGGTTGGATGGGGTCTTGGGCAGCCTGATCCAGTGGGAGGTGTCCCTGCCCATGGGAGGGAGATTGGAACTGGATGATCTTTAAGGTCCCTCCAAACTCAAACCATTGTATGATTGTATGATTGTATGATTGTATGATTCTATGATCATGAATCATCTTATTAACAAAGGAAATTGATGCAAACCTTGTGACTTGGTTCATGACTTACAAATGGCATTCCTTTTGAATGGGAATAACAGTTATTATGTGTCTTTTGTTAGGTTTTGTAAGTCCTAGTCATTTCCTGGTAAAAAGAAATGTTGGTTCAGGAAACGGATTAATCTTCAACTTTTTCTGTGGAAGATTCCATGGATTTTGGTAAGAGAGGTACAAGGGCGTTTTTTCAAAAAATTATACTTAGAAATTTGCAGACCAAAGGAAATGAAGGAGAAGTTAAATATTGCACATAAAAACCAGTACTTTGAACAGGATTAGTAGCGAAAACGTACATGAGGTTTAGGAACACAGAAAATGCAGAATAAATCTGTTTGAATGAAAATTAGATTTCAGCTCTGAATATAGACAATTAGATTTGGAGCATCTTCTTTTATGTTTATGTTCATGAATGTTTCACTGGAATAGGAAAACATTTGTGAAGTTAAATCTGTAGAAATAGCACTAGCTGATAGAAGGAAAGGCACCTTCTCTTTTTATTTCAGCATTCACTTTGCCTTTTTTCTGGTACTTGAGACTATATACAAATATCCATAGTCAATGCAGCCTCACAAGGATAGCAGCAGTATCTTCCAGTGCCTTTTATGCAGCATCTTCATCAGGGGTCAGAATAAGTTAATTGGGCTGCCCTCAGTCATGAACAGTGCCTGTAAAGTAGTGTTTTTGTAGCTACTCCCATGATGATGTATTCATTGTAAATACAACTTTATAAACCTTGATGTGGAAACTGAAACTGATAGAAATTAGAATTATCAGAACACATCCTGTGTGGTAAGCAATAATCAATACAAATGTAGCACCATATGGGCTACCATGAAGAAAATTAACTTCATCCTAGACAGACCTGGTACATGCCTCAGCCAAGTCTCAGAGGAAGATTCAATCATAGAAGGACTTGATTTTCTACACAAATACTGTCTTGCATAATTAAAATTCTGCTAAAAAACACAACAAATACTTCTCTTGGGCATGTTCTTTGGAAAGAGAGGAAAAATAATTGGATTTTTCATAGATTTACAGAGAGTTGTTTCAGAGCTGTGGCTGCTTTTGTATTTATAACATAGGAATTGAGAGTGATTGCTAATTATGTGTCAGACAGTGACTTTATTTTATACTTGAGTTTAGTGACAGAACCATTGATTCAGAAGAAGTCTAATTTCTGAGATCCGAGAAGAAAGATTGTCTGTCATTCTGAATTTGAATTTGGTAGTTTGTAAACCAGAGACATGGTGAGGATTTTTTTTCTGCATGAGCTATTATGTAAGTATCCCCATTTTTATATTCTTGTTAAACAGCTGTTATTGATCATTTTTAGAGATGAAAGTGGATTAGATAGTCCCTCTGGTCTGATCTAGTGTGACCGGTTTTGGAAGCAGAAACGTGGAGAAACATCTCAAATGAATTGGAGATGACATTGCTATCTCTTTTCTGTCCTGTTTGAATCTGTTACGATTTATTGTTGCTCAATGAACTATGCAAACTGGAGAAGTAAGAAAACATTAAAGCACATTGACACTACAAAATGAAATATGATGCTAAGATCTCTAGCTATGCAGAAATATACCGCAGAAACCTGGCAAAAAATGCTTATCTGTGTGGCAACAATGAGTGTAAAAGTAAGATCAAAAACCAGAGAGAGTGAGAAAGCCTCCTACAGCTTGGAGAGAAAGTTAGTTTCCAATGACAATAATACAGTAGATTGTAAACTCTAATTTTAAAGTTTATAAATAAACTTGCTAATGCTGTCTTGCATCTGCAAATTTATTGCACAAAAACGAGAGTAAGATATCTTAAGCTGAAAAACCCTCAAATCACTCTAATTGTTTACTGTAGTTGGTTCTAGTCTAGCAGACTTCCCTGAGCTTAGAAAAACAAAGCAAAGATTCTTTATATTATTACTATGTTAACAAAAATGATAATCTTTTTTTGAGTTTATGGGTAAGGGCTAATTTTACATATTTGTATTTTGCAAGAAAGCTTGACATTATCTTAATGGCAAGTATTAAATTACGTAGTAGAGTGTACTCCGTTACTCTATTACATAGTATGCTATCTTTTTGACTACCTTTTACCTACAGCCATTTGAACTTTTTAACTCTCCAGCTATTTCTCCGGGGAAAAAAAATGTATGGGATGGGTGTGCACAGTTATTGGGGATGTTATTATGAAGACAAACAGAGCCCTGAAATCCTCAAGGATTTAACAGAACTTCCACCTGGCAGGGCTTCACAGAGATCAAAGAAAAGTGGTTAGCCGGTTACAAAATACAGCAGCTTAAGCTAAAGCCCCAGCCGTGCAAAACTGTTGAGATGTGCAAAATTTACCTGCCAACATTAGAAATGTGGGCAAATTACAAGTTGGTAGGGTTACAGAAAAACTTAGAGTGAAAAAATAGTTGAAGGAAATGTTCTTTGATATTAAAAATATGTGCATTTTCTAGAGGAAGTTAATGTTCAGAAATATCTAACCTTTAGATATTTGATAAAGGCTATAAGGGTGACTCACAAAAGGATGTTACTAAGAGAAGTACTCTGCAAAGCAGAAAAGGTGTGAGTTAAATACCATGGAGAATTGAGGTAGCAGTAAAGGCTATTAAAATTTGGACTGTATAATTACTACATTGAAATGACTGGTAGTGTAAACACCTTTTCAGAGTACTTAAGATCTCCATAGTATTGAGTCCAGTGGTTGGGCTAAAGTGAAGCACCAAAACACTTCCCCAAACCAAAGCTGCTTCAAAAGAAATTTATGTTCACTGTTTAATGTTTGACAAGCAGAATCATCCACTACAACTCCTCAAATCCTGGTGAAACCATCACAGCAGACAAGCAGTGCCAGGAGATCTACAAAATGCACTAAGAACTGCAGTGTCCAATATTGGTTATTTGAAAAGGACCAATTCTTCTCCATAAAAATGCCTAACTGCATGTTTTGCAAATGACTCTGCAGAAACTGCATGAACTGGGATACAAAACTCTACCTTACCCAGCTTACTCACCAGACCTCTTACCCACCTATTACCATACTTTCAAGCCCCTCAACTTTCTCTGAGATAAGGTTTTTCACAACCAAACAGCACCTCAAAACACCTTTGAAGAATATATAAGTTTCAGGATTCCAGATTTTTCTGCTGTGGAAATAGACTTGTTACCTGTTGGCAAAAATGTATATATTCTAATGGTTCTTATTTCAATTAATGTGTTTTATTCAAAGTTGAGATATACTGCTTTAAAGTTGATAGTTAAAAATGACAGTTATTTTTGTCTCAACCTAATACCATCTTCTGTTACAAAATGGGCAAAACAGTGTTTAGCAGGACCTTACAATCAGCCTGCAGCTAATAAATGCGTGTAATAATCTTTAAGAACACCACACCATATTCTCCTGAAGAAAGAGCTTAATATTATATTCAGAATGTATTCACTAAAAGTAATTTATTTCAGTGTATTTAGGAGCCCAACTAATAGCTTACATATAAACAGAACTCATATCACAAGTGCTTTTGCATGCTATTCCCTTTAATTCAGAGCATACGCAACTGCATGAGGGGAGCTCCATAGGGCGTAATTGAGATAAAGAGCTTGAAGCCACTTTCACACTCACGTGTCTTCTGGCAAAATGACATTGGCCTAAATACTTCCAGATTATCTGCAGTGCTTTATATTCTGTGTATCTCTCATTTTTGTGTTTTGTGTTCCTTCAGCATTCGTTCCTGTGGCACAGAGGCTGCCCATAGACTTTTGAGAGTTGCATTTTGGGTTGGTGCAGCAATCTCGTAGCAATTCTTGTGCAATCAGACCCACGGTCAGGCAGGACTTTGGGGTGGGTTTGTACAGATCTTTGCTTTGTAGTAAGTTCCTGCTTTTAAAAGCTTCTGAGTTTTCATTAGAGGAGCCAGGTTTTATTAAAAAAAAAAAAAAAATTATCTATTTTATGTGGTCTGAAACATCGCTGTGGTGTAAATCCAGGCATGTTAACTGAGAAATATTAGGCGATTTGTACCAAAAATGTGTTCCCAATCCAAACAAAAGTAATATTGCAGACTCACTGTCAGTTTTTCCATGAATTAACAGGTTCTTGCCTCCTTGACATAATTCTTATTTATTTACCTGCTTCACCCATACTTGGACATTTTTTCTCTCTTGACAATGAAGAAAGTTGCTCCTCAGAGTAGAGAAATCTCTATCTCTTTCTAGAAGGTTTTGCCTATCTTGTGAATTCTTCTTGTAGAAAGCTGAACATACACCTGAGGATATTAAAAGATCAATCAGACAATACGTTTCACGGGCAATTTCTTCCACAGCCACTTGATTTGCCTTTGTAATTCTTTTTAGTTTTGTGAACTCAATGTGAGTTAGACATGGCGAGGCAGCCCCTTTCTGTAACATGGTATGAAATAAACAAAAATATTTCTGAAAAGCTTTCCTCTAGCGATTCAGGGGGAACAAAGCAAGGGAAACTCACAAGGTGGAGATTTCCTATTAGCAACCAGAATAAACAAAAGCAGCTGAAGAATGTTTTGGAAATCTCTGAAACAACCTGGATATTGTGGTTGAAATGCTCAAAGTGTGGATATAGCTCAAACAAAGTAAAACCATTCCATTTACTCTTGTAACTATGCCTGCAAAGAGACTAGATTTGGCACGGACACTTAAAGCCATTTAAAAATATTTTGAAACCTTTATTGTCTTTGAAGATCTTAAATACAAAGTTGCAATTTTTCTTAGCACACAAGGAAAGTTTCAGTTGAGCAAAAATATTCCATAAATAAAAAAAACCCCAAACCCTTAAGCTAGTCTGGAGAGAAGCTCACTTTATTACCTTATACTTTTTGTTCTGGGCACCTGAGCAGAGTACAATGCACCACTTTTCAGTAGAACAAAAGATTCCTTCATTGCCCAAATGCTGGGAAAGATGACAGCTGCAAAATCAGAGCCTCAGAGGACAGGTAGTTTGCATGAGTCCTAGTAGGAAATGGACTATTCATGCAGACTTCAGTGTCTAACCCTATCTACTTCAAACTAAAGTAAGATTAGCCTCCTTTAAAATTGTGTACATGTTTAATGGTAACCCTAGATGACTATGGTTGTGAGGGAACAGACGTAAAAGTAGAGAAAACAATATGTCATACATTGGTGTATATAAGAAAACTTTTCAAGCTTTAATATATTAAAAATATAAATAATAGTAATCGCTGTATGTGATTTTGTGCTTTTTCACCTCAAACCATCTCAAACAAATTCTGTTTGAAAAAGTATGAACATCTTGTCAGCACATTTTAATTCCTTAGTTCTAGACCTTATGTAATTTAAAAATAAGGCTTAGGATGAATGTTGTTGATTGACTGAAGTTTACATTTGCACTCTTATGTTAAATGGAAGTTTGGGGTTTTTTTTTGTCAGAAATACATTATCGGGTTGTAACTGTATTTCAGGCTTCCTGACAGTTGTAGAGTAAGAAGGTGACATAAAGAGATGATGAATGACAAGCAGGCACTAAATTACAATACTAGGAGAGTTCAAAGGTGAGGCTTTGACTTTTGCACTTGCCATTCACTACAGATGTAGGCAGGTTTGCCTGTGTTTTGCTCTCCCTGTGTCCAGGAGTCACACAAATGTTATGGAAATTATTATGATTGCATAAAAATCATTGAGGGCTATTCCAGCTCATTTTTATATTTTTTCTTCAGAAGTTTTCGATTGCAATTTGAAGCGGAAGTTTGAACCTGTAGGAAGGTTTTCCAGGAAAATGCGTAAGAACTGATCATGAGAGATTCTGTAAATTCTTAACAATTTCTGTTAAGGCAGTGATTTTATGCTAGATTTGCACAGATGTAACTATGAACAGGTTGTATCTCCTCATTAAAAGCTTTTTGTTTCACTAGCTAGACCCAAAGAGATTTAGAAATTGGATTCACAACTCTGCATTCCTTTTTTTTTTTTTTTGGTTTTTTTTTTTGTTTTCTAAGGTGTATATATAGATATCCTATGACAGGTGACTGTAAGTTCACAATATCCTTCCCAAACAATTTGACAAAAGTTGAGGTAACTCTCACACTCACCTTCTCAGCTCTTGGTTGCTTGTCTGGCCACATTTTTATACACAGTGTTTCACTTTAGAGTGGAATTGTTGCAAAGGGAGTTGTTTTCATGTGTATAAAGCAGATGCAACATGGAAGAGCTATCGGTTTTGCAGCTGTCCTGGTGGAGCTGGGCTTCATGTGTAGGAGCAGTTTTGCACACCTTTATGAAAGGGGATTAAACCAGAGGAGGGAATGGACAGAACAGAAGAAACAAAATATTTCAACAGCCCCCAAAGCAGGCAATAATAAATCTGTACAAGTTACATGAATTGCAGCAGTGTTCTTCAAATTCAAAACATCTAAACCCTTGTTCTTCCCAGCTTCTCTCACTGTGATGCAATTTCTGACTGAACAATGATGATGATATTTACTGCAAAACATTCTGATCTCTTATAGTTTCCTTCAGCAATTCTTTGTGCTTCATTGTTTCTTCTAAGTTACAACTGTCCCTTGTTGTTAATTCCTTAGAGTAGGGACTGCCATTCATTCCCCCCTTCACACCTGCCTTCCCCCATGAGAGATCTAGTACATATTTAAATGCAAAAATTAATTGGAATAATTATAAAATGTCCTGTTGCGTGCTGTACTAGGGGCTCTAGGTACTGAAGAACTTGTATTGAATAATAAATTTTTAAATTTAGTGATAAGTTTAACATGCGATAATACTGAATAATTGCATTTGATAGGTATTTTTTTTTACATTTCCTTATGAATCCTATCTGTTTCTGCTCCCTGTGGGAAATATTCTTGAGTTACGGTATAAATAATATCACTATCTGTCTGAATGATGGTAGGTGCAGAATTAAAAGCATTATCACCCAGAAATGAGCAAAAGAGCCACAGCAACACAGCAGTCAGGAAAAAAATCACTTGTGCTTATGGATGCCTCTCATGATACATAGCATACACACTGTACCCTACCAGGCCTTTGTATTACCTGTGAAACTGAAGCATCTTAAAATACTCCAGCTCACATAATGAATATCTGAGGCCATTGTTTCTGTTTTGCTCACTGTTTTGTCACATATGGGCTAAATTAGGAATTTCATAATTCTTAAAGATAATACATGTTAATAATTGTAAATATATAATAATATGTTCTTAATTATGACTTGTTTAGTATTGTTTTTATACCTTTTCTGGCAGGCATCTAAGAAATGTAAGATTATAAAGGCAATCTCAATCTCAAAGAAATTGCAAAGTAGATTACTAAGAGTTACACAGCTTAAGGTAGAAAAAGCGGTAATGGGTGAACAGAAGGAACAATATGATTGTAGGAGCATCAGCTTGAATTCATGACTTTTTTTGGGATAAATATATTTGTAACAAAGTAAAACAAATGTGAAAAAATGAATGTGGAATAAAAGGAAACCAATTAGGGCAAGAGAAGATGAAAAGATGTGGAGTGAAGCTGAAAAGAAGAGACTGTTGAAAAGGGAGAGACCAAATACTGACTAAAAGTCCAGTCCAAATTGCAGGTAATGCTCTGACTGTCACATAGTTCCAGTCAAGCTGTTCCTCCACATGCTACTACTCTCTTAATGAGCCTGAATCTCAATGATCTGAAGCAATTAAAAAAAATATATATTGCCTGCTCTTTCCACAGTTATGAGTGACAGAGGAGTTTTATCTGCAGACGCTTCAGCTTAAAAGGGGTGAGGTCTTGACAGGCTGCTATTTATGTGTGGTATTCTTGCTCTGGCATTCAGTTGGCTGTTTGATCCAACGGAGCATGATGCAAGACTTGGTTTTTTTTGTAGTCTGTGAAGGAGGATAGAGAGTTCCTAGTACTGGTAGAACTGTATCTTAAGGGAGGTTACTAGTAGTCTGTATTTTATTGGGAGGCCTATAGAAAGGATGCAGGAATGGCCAGATGGCTTTGCATGGTCACTGAGTTAATGCGTTTACAAGGTACTTGAAAGCTGTGTCTGTAGTTTTTGTTCCATACATTCAACAAAATGCTTTCTGTAAAAATGGGGGAAGGAGTGAAAGCTGACAGAAAGATCACAAGACTTTCTTCTTCTAGACATGTTTTTGTAGCAACTTTACTCTGTACTACTGTGGTTCTTCAGACTTTAACTTTTCTTTGTCAGTTCACAAACTGCCTCATTAGAAGCTGTAAATCTCATCCTGAGCATAAAATGATCAGTGTCTTCTGCCTGTAGACAGAGACAAGAAATGCAGTTGTTGTCTAGTGAGAGAGAGAAGATTGTACTTCCTTAAAACTTAGTGTTAGAACTGGTCTGTAAGTGGTAATTTTTCTTTTTTGTATGTGTTAAACTGGTAATTCCTTTATAAAAAAGGATACTATAAAACATCTATGAGAGAACTGTAATATTTTACGGAAGTAAGAAGGAATCTGAAGAAAGTATGAAGTTTTTAGCTAATTTCAGCAATTTCCTAATTCTAATATTTATTAATGCGACTTTAAATCTTATTTGACTGCTTACCAATGCTGTTTCATGTGTAGGGACAGAAAGGAAAAGAAATTCATTATTGCTTCTCTTGTGATCTGTGTTTTTAACCTAAACATATCTTCTGGCAGATAGAAATGTCTATCCCAACATCTTCTTTTAGTAGCAAGTGAATAGCATGAGAAGGCATCCTCTTGACAATTGCCTTCTTGGTAAATGGTGCAGATGGTGGACTTCTTACTGAAGAAAATTAAAGATCATTCTTGATCTCTCACAACATGCAATAGTAAGATTTTGACATAAAATATCTTGAATAAAAGTGTTTATTTTATCCACAGTCTGTTTTCTTTAAGATCTTGGGCCAGTTTGAATATGAACCCAATGTTTCCAAATTTTAAGTCAAACCAGATGTCAGACAGTATTAAATACTCTACCATTTAAAAAGACACTCAAAACTATTTTTGTTCTAATATTTAGCATTGATATAGCCTATCTTACCAAGAATCCTAAAAGTCTTTCCAAAACTGAAGCTTTGAAGTTGTCCTATTCAAGATAAGGGTTTCTCTGAAACCTCCATTAGACTACACTCTTAGCTCAGTAGTATTGTTTGCATATTAATTTGGTCAAGTTCATCCTATGAATTGCTGCAAGTTTATAGGCTAGCTTTAGTAGAAAAAGAGTCCCAGAGATCTCCCAGGGACAAGTATTTACTGCCATAAATTCAGTATGGAGTTTAGTGCTATCAAAATGTAATATTGTAGGACTATAAATCTGAGAAGCAGACTAGGCTTTAAGTGGGGTGTGTCCTTTTCACTTGTTTCCTGTCTTTGTGAAATATTTTATGCATATTATGGAAAATCTAGTATTCCAGGGCATTTATTGTCTAATAGACTCAGGAGATCACTGCTTGGCTTAACAGAAATGATAGGAAGCAAAGGCTACTGCCACATCCTGTGAGTCAGTGGCTTTATCAGTGTGGTTAGTACTACTTCACTGGCGAAAGGAGGAGCCTTGCTGTCTCAGAAGACACTCTCATTCCTCCAGGAACCCCAGGAGATGGAAGCAGGATTGCCTACCATGGCAGGGTTGGAGCCAGTTGCTTTGGGAATTGTAATCATCTTGTATTTTCAGATCTGCACATTATCTGTTCTGTGGCTGACGTGATCTCTCATAATAAATGTATTTTGCACAATCTATAGTAGTTTGTAGCAAAAGTCCATCAATTATTTCTGTGTTACAAGCTTCTTAAAAAAATTACTTCCTTACATTAGCCCTTCCAAAACAGGAATAAAGGATCTACTAAGAAAACATGTAACCTTTCTTGTAACCTTTCTAAGAGCAAGAAGGAACCTTCCTCTTTCAGTCATAGATTCTTCTGTATTTCTATAACATGTAATTACATTAAGGAGGGAAGAAAAGAAGAACACTGTTCCTGCATTACATCCAATTTCACACTTATGTATGTGGTCATCATCACAGAGTTTTTCTGCTGCAGCTTATACAATCAGGAATGTAAGGATTACACAGAGTGTATGATGTACATTCTACTACTTCCTGACAGTCTAAAATATCACAGAGAACAATAGCAGTGCCTCTGTCAGAATGACTGCTGACTTTCTTTTGTCAAACCCATGAAGATAAATCACATAAGCTTCTTAAAGTTGGAATAATAATCTTTGGTGATTAAAACAGTTGATGAAAGCTTTAGAAGTTGGCTTGTTGCCACTTACTGATTTCCTGTCATGCCAGGTAATGTTGTTTGGCTAGTTACTGGCAAAGTTTCCTTCTCAGAACCTTGCTTTTGTTGACTCTCCGAAATAACAAGCCTCAACACCTCAAAGGTAATAAGCCTATTAGATATGTTCAATCTGTCCTTAGCTGTTTTAGTTCCCTGCAACATTAAATTCAGTTTTTAAGTGAGCAAAACACCAGTTTGTTGCAAATTTCTTAAAGACAAAGTAATTCCCTCCAAGGTCTAAAGCCACAACTTTGATGTAAACTAGTGTTTTTGCAATACTCTTCATTGTTTATGATGAAACCCAACAGCATTCTTAGTTTCATTCTTATTTCCACAGCATTATTTCTTGACTTATACCTTGAAAGACAAAGAACAGGAATTAGTATTGCTGTTAATGTTGCAGAGTTAGCAATGGTGATTGGTAAGAAAAGGCATGCATATTCTTTGCAAATAGATTTACTTCTGTGATTAGGCCCATGGATTTAACTATAAGTATTTACCATAACCAACCCAGAGATTTTGCCTCAGTTTCAGAAAAGTAGGGGAAAATGGAGATTTCAAAATGAAATATGACAAAAAATTAGTTGCAGCAGTTATATGGCTTTGAAAGCCTGGGGAAAAAAAAAGCATGGATGATTTCTGTACTAGCATGTACGTTTTTAACATAAATTATTTAAATCTAGAATTCTGTTAATATAACACATAGTTAATATTTATTGTATTAAGGCCACCTTTCTTGCACAGAGGGTTAACGATATTGAACTTTATATAAGGTATCACTTTCAGGACAGTATCTTTAGTTTGCTACAGATAGGTTTCAGAGTTATCATATTAGATGAATGGAGCAAATCAAATATTTTGAAATTTTTGTTCATACTCTTTGCAGACTCCAGTACATGTGCATCTGTTTCCACCATGCTCATGTTTATTACATTTTTGCTAGTTGAGTAAAGTTGAAGGTTGAAGTTGAGTAGAAGGTGCAGAGTTGCAAAAATATTTGCATCGTAGACCTTAGTTTCCACCTTTCCTAATGTGACTAGTTTTCTGATTCTAAAATAATTTCTTATTTTTTTCCTACTAGTTTATGACCAGATGTGGCTCTTCTGAAGTCATCTTCCTATTTTCAGAATGTTCTTGTTCCAGAATGCCCTTCTTATGATGTATTGTATTAAAATGTATTTGTCTACTTGCATTCATATTTTTCTGCACCTTTAAATTCTCATATTCTTCTGAAATCGATCCAAACTGAATACATTGTCTGTCCAGTAGATTTTCTGTGTTTTATTTTCTCTCTCTGTCTATGTACAGGTATTCATTGAAAGCTTCAGTTCTGTAAATTAGAATTCTGCAAGAGCACTTGTACAAATTATTTTATAATTAGTCTACCATATACAATATTTTCAAGTCCAAATTTCTACCTCCTCGGATAAACTCATATACATGTGAACATATGCAAAAAAACTGTGAACAATGAAAGGAATGATAAGCAATTTTTACAATAATTGTCTTTCCTAAAGACTTTATTTAATTTACAGGGATTTCTTGTAGTAATATTCAGTGTATCAGGACAATAAGGTGTTTATCACTCACAGAGAGGAATTATTAGGAAGCTATAAGTAAAGGCTATTTCCTTCACCCTGATATATAATCATCTATTTTTGGGTTTACCAATCATGTTGGTAGAATTAATAGAATACACATAGGTATGTTTCTGTTTTTAAGAACTACTGCAAAACACTGGAGGAAAAAAAAATATTTTTCTGTTGGCAGCTCCTGAAATGAAATTGAATGTATGGCAATACAAGCCACAGAAAGGAAATCTGTTCTTCAATATCTAGAGTTCAACTGTAAGACGTACAAGGCTCCTTTTATGGATTTGAAACTAGAGTTGAATTAGAGGAAGGGAATTTAGGAGTCAATATAACACTCACCCTGTAACATAATGCAGTACTCATCATAGTATGACTCCATTTTAGCACAACTCCAAAGTTTTTGCTTCTTATTTTTCTTCAGAGATACAGATAGAATTTTAAAACAGACAGGCCTTGCAGGCTATATTTAGAATTCTCCTGAGATGATAATATTTATTCAATCAGTGGGTAAATGTTTATTATTCCTCAGCTGAGCCACAGTTCCTCAAGTGTGGTGGCAAAATTATATTCCCCGGCAGTGAAATTATACTGGTGCTCTTGTTCCACATTATGGAGTCCTGCAGTGATAAACAGCTCTTCTAAGATATAATAACACACTATCTATCTGCCTTAATAGATTTTTAATGATATTTACATACTTTTAGAGAGTGTGATATCAGAGAAAGAGGCTTGACTCAGATAATCTTGAGTTTTAGATGGTTTTGTTCTGTTTGCACATATAGTAGCTGCTTTATGGGCCAGATTCTTTCTTGTCCTGGACTTTGTTATCATTTGTGCTGGAGCAAAGGGAATGATAATGTTAAAAAATCCTGAATAATGCTAACACTTTTAAATTTAACTAGATTTGGTTTAACTAGAATCTGCTACTGAAAATTTGAGCGCTTCAGGCTCAGTTATGCAATGATCTTTACTGACCAGGTAATCCAAGATGCTGTCAGAGCAACATCGGTAACTCTTATACCCTACATAGCAAGTCAAAGGCAACAGAATCGGCTTTTCCAACTGCAAAACCTAGCTAACAATAATTCCCCTACCTTAGAGAGAAATCTGAGTGTTAGAGTAGTATAAATGCTGATCTGGGGTGTTGCATGGAGGACAAGAACTTGTACCTCACCTTTCTATTAAGTGTGGAAGCAAAAGGGAGAGGTTAGTGGATGATTACCTCTTCCATATGCATTTAAGGCCAACAACATTGACAGTGTGCATTAAGGACAGGAGAATGAAGTCAGTTGTCATGAAATAAGGTAATGGAAAAAGAAACCTAATTAATCTATCTGATTGTATAGCTGAAATCCTGCCAAAACTAGGATGATGCATGCTGATGAAATTGACTGGATATTTTCTTTAGGAATCTAGATACCTGATACTTTCTTGATTAGTTTCTATATATTTCAAATGTAAGCATTAAATTTTTGGAATCTTTTTTGAAACAAACAGCTCAGATTGCACCTTTAAGGGAATCTCTTGTTTATTTTTAATTGCTATAATCCAAGTACAATTTTAATTACGGTTACTAAATGTGCTTCAATAAGCAATAACATACGATAGGATGTAACATAAGATAGGATGTAACTTAATTTTAGAGGTCAGCACTTCAGAATGAATTAATCTTGGTGTTAAAATCCTACACATACATCTGTATCTCGAGATATAGATTCAAGTGGCACATTTCAGGCTGCCGTTGAAATGAATTGTTGTTCTCTCTACTTTAAGATGCATGTGCCTGTCACATCCTACTTGCATTCAGAGAATGTCTGAAACCTATCCTTTTTCAAACTGCTGTTGCAAGGTTGATTTTTTCATCTTACCTTCATCTTTCAAGTAACGTAGAAAAAGACTGCAGGCTGCAATTATTCATCTTTATTATGCTACCAACTTCAGCATTTTAGCTTTTGTGGTCTGCCAGACTACACAAACAGAAGTGTTATGGTATGACAAGAAAAAAGAGAATGCACTGAGAATTAGGGAAATAAACTCCCTGTTCCCTCTAGACCCAACAAATAATCTGTTTGGTTTTTTTTTTTCTTGTCTGTATTAGCAGCTATGATTAGCCATTTTGGTCAACACTTGCTGAATGCTTGACATGTAAAGTATTGGACAGATGAGCCTTAGCTGATAGAATGCAAATCCATGATTTATATAATACAACTTCCATAAGAAATGCTAAGAGTTGTTCATGAATGACTAAAGATGTGCCTCTACTGCAAGCCATCAATAAAGACTGATAATACACATATCTGAAAAATTACATTAGTTCAGGAATATAGCATTGTCTATTTCTCAATCTGTTTTAGTTAAATATTTTGTTACTAGATGTATCACAATAAATGACACTGAATGACAGAAATAATCTGACATGGCAGAAAATGAAATCATTCATTATGAAGTGAAATCAAGTCAGCAAAAGCAGGCAGCTAAGGTGAGTTAATGCTTGGAGGCCTGAGGAATGGGGAGTAGTCTTGTGGACAATAACAGAGCAAGGAAAAAGAAGCTAAGAGATTGAGTTTACTGCCAGCTAACTTTGAACTGGAAGTGAAAGGAAGGACAGGGTCACCAATGATTTAATCTCCACTAAAAAGTTAGTCAAAAAAATAATGGAAGAAATGAAGATTTACCCAATAGCTATTTTCACCGTGTATACGAAGATATGGTTTTGTGTAAGCTGCATGATAAGTCTATGCTTTCCTGTATCCTGTTCTCTAAGTAGATGAAATGTGAAGTGTGTTGCCAGGCATTAGAGAACCTAATGAGCTGCCAATTCAATACATCAAAACTGAGCTAGAATTCATAGCATAAGTAAATTGCTTTATTTCATAGACCAGTTTCAAATGAACTCCTATGACAATGCTTAGCTTCTATTTTAGGCTTCTTATGAAAGTCTCAAGTGTATGCCCTAAGATGCCATAGCACGTTTTGCTTTTCCTACTTCTGCCTTTGGGGCTGAGTTAGAGTCTTCATATGACTTTTGCAAAGCCATGAGAAATGAATTGATGCTTGTGGCTTCTCCTCTCTACTGAGCGTGCCTCTCTTTGCAGGAAGACACAGAGCCATGGGGGGGAGTGAAGGAAAGGGGGAGATATCTGTGTTTGTACACTTTTAAGTTATTTATTTGCCCTCCATCCTGAACAGTGGCAAAAAGCACTTATCTGGGAATCACTACCCATCCTATTCAGCAGCTTGTATGTCTTTCTAAATCAAACCTCTGTGTACCAGGCATCTAATACTGAAACAAAGTTCTTGAGTTAAAAATGCAGACCTAGCCAAACCTTCATTCAAACATCTGGCCACTTGCCTTTCTGAAATCATCAAGGCATTTCTGCTTCCCACAACATGGTTCCAGCGAGTCTCTCTCCTTATCCTTCCTTCCTTTTCTTTTGGTTCTGTCCTGGATGGTTTCTTGTAAACAGATTCTTCTTACCTGGTTTGGAGAGGGAGTTTCTTGATCAAAATTAGCATCCAGTAGCTGACACTCACATGTATCAGAAATGGAGTGTCCAGCAGGTCCAGGGAGGTTATTCTGTCCCTGTACTAAGTGCCGGTGAGACTGCATCTTGAATACTGTGTTCAGTTCTGGGCCCCTCACCACAAGACGATGTTGAGGCTCTGGAGCGTGTCCAGAGAAGAGAAACGAAGCTGGTGAGGGGGCTGGAGAACAAGTCTTAGGAGAAGAAGCAGCTGAGGGAACTGGGGTTGTTTAGCCTGGAGAAGAGGAGGCTGAGGGGAGACCTTATCACTGTCTACAACTACCTGAAAGGAGGTTGTGGAGAGGAGGGAGCTGGGCTATTCTCCCAGGTGACAGAGGACAGGACGAGGGGGAGTGGCCTCAAGCTGTGCCAGAGGAGGGTCAGGCTGGACATTAGAAAAAAATTTGTCACAGAAAGGGTCATTGGGCACCTTAGCCTGGCAGAGGCTGCTCAGGGACGTGGTGGAATCCCCATCCCTGGTGGTATTTGAAAGATGGGTGGATGAGATGCTCAAGGACATGGTTCAGTGACAGATAGGAATGGTTGGACTCGATGATCCTGGAGGTCTTTCCCGACTTAGTGATTCTGTGACTCTGTGATTCTGTAACTGGATGTAGTATGGTTTTGTTGCTTTTTCTCTTTTGATGAGGCTTTAACATAAACAGGCGATGCAATGTCTGGGAAATAGAGGTATCCATAGTTACCTTGAAGATATAACAGAATATTTCTCAGTTTGCTGCAAGTAATAAAAAAAATTTTATTCTGAAGGCCTTTTTTTTTCTCCATATAAGTAAATAAATGCTGTGTCTCGTCTGGCCATGATTATTCATGACCACTATGCAGGAAATAGCATGTGGTACTGTCTCTTGAACAGTGTTCTCAGTCCAAACTCCAAGGGACCTTATGTTATTTGTCCCGTCCATTTTTTTTCCAAATTCTGCCTTTTCAGAATTTTCTTCTTTTGAACTGAAATCCCAGGATAAAAAAAAATTAGGAAATCTGTTTTCCATGCCCACTGTGTAGCACTCACGGAATTATTGAACCTGTGTATGCTTCAGATATTACAGGTAAGCTAAACGTAATTCCAGAAAGATCTCTGACATTTTATGTAGCTATGAATATAAATGCTATAAATAAAAATAGCAGAGCAGTCTGCTTTGATATTTTGTAATGAAAACACCAGCTAGAAATGACAGACTAAGAAAAGATTATTATGTAAATAAAGTTGTGATTTACACTAGTAAAATAAAATTCAAGTGAAATCACATAATACAGGTCAGATGTCACAGGAGATATGGTACAGGCAGTATTTAAGCTCTCCTGCATTGATATCTGCCTTATTCTGATTCTTTAAGGGATAAAGATGTCCCACTTTCTGGGACAATGAAGTCTAGCATGACATCCACCTGCTTTGGTGGAGCCATTGTCCCCACTCTCCTGCAGAGACAGCACATTTCTTGGGTTTTTTAGATCTACTTTTGTATTGATGCTAGTAAAAAGGTTTCTAGGAACTCACAAATGTGATGGTATTTCAAAATAGATTAGAATACATTGCACAAACATTCTTCCCACATACAGTTACTGATATTTTGCAAACAGAGTGTAAGTGTTCAGTTTTCCACATATATTTTCAAATAAAAAAGTCACATCTTTTTTTGAAGTACGATTAACACTCTGCTAAAGGAAAAGAGCTGGTCACAATCTCAGAATGCCTGCAATGTTGAGTGTTGGCATCACAGAGAAATGAAAGTATTCAGGTTGCATTCTTGTTGTGGTTTGAGCTAAAGCAGAATAAATTTTCTGATTTTAGCTGAGTCTTATCTAAGTAACTTAATTTTCTGAAAGTTAACTGCATGTTCTTCAGACAATGTTTCTGTCTAGAAGTGATAATACTGGGCATTGGTATGTAGAAAGGCCAGTGCTTATATTATTTCCTATAGTAACTAAAGCTATCCTTGAGCTGACGGAGTGCTGTAAGTGAAAGAGGTGAAACATGCCACACCTGTGGCATGGGTTGGACAGGACCGGTGACCTCAAACTGACCAACAGAGTATTCTGTCCTGTATATGTCATGCTTGATATAAAACTGAGAGATCATGAGGCTCTTGCCCTCTTCTGTGATGGCCAATGTCCAGTGAGGACCTCATCTGTCTTTTTGCCAGGATCCTGGATCCATGCGTTCCTGAATCCATTCTGAAGCTCAGCTCCCTCTGAGCCTTGGACCCTTTCCTTTGTGTCTGCTCTATGATATTTGAGGTGACGTATAGTCATTGAGGGGTGGGGCCACTATTTCATATAGTTGTGTATATAGATATATATTATTATTATTATTATTGTTATTTCCTTTTAAGTTTCTGTCAATGCTGGCTGAGAGTATCTGTTCACATGTTCTGGATCTTGTTTGCTAACACATTATGAGGCTGAATAAAATGTGCTTGCCCTTCTGGCCACATTAAAAAAAGGAGGCAGATGAAAAAGATGTCACGATGACTTACTAATATTTGTATCTGAATCATAATAAATTATAGTTGATTTTTTTTTTTGAGAGTTCTTATTATCCAGTAATATTTGGATGACAAAAGGAGGAGGGGACCACACTGGACAATTTGTGTATGATTTCATCTATGTGGTGGTTTGACAGTCCAATAGTCTTTTTTATTTCCTTTGTCAGTCTCATAAGTTTTGCTGTTTCCTTTTAAAGTAAACTTAACAGTGCTATAATTGGCATAATTGATAGTTTTGGAGGAAAGCCCTTAATTCCACAGCTCAAGCCAGGACTGGGGTTCAGGTGAGTTTGGGCTTTAGCCCAAATGGGTCTGGGGATCCAGGTGAGTTTGGGCTTTAGCCCTTGCATGAGCAGAGCTATGGGCAGACCTGTGTCTTGTCTGTCCCTGCTGGTCCTGACTGGATTTTTTGTGCTAATTTTGGTTTTGACTTATCACATTGCCTGTATGTGATGATTACCACCCCTGCTCTGCTCAAATCCTGGGACTGTGCCCTGCCAGTGAAGGCACCACCATGAACTCTTCTGGAGTCGCTGACAGCAACCTCACCTTGTGAAACAGCACCATTCTTGTTAGATCTAGCATGACATACTTTTGTATGTCATACAATAATGTCTCTAATAATTATGTTATTAATACAGAAGAACATATAATGGAAAAATAATAGTGTTGTAGAATCACTCCCCTATCCCTCAAATGTTGCACATTTGCTAACATTTTATTGATATTAAAAATCCTTAAAGCTATGATGATTTAAATATATAAGGCTTTATGAAAAAATGCTTCAAAACTGGTGTATTTCACCTATTTTGCCTACATCAGCCAGAGCATGGAGAGACTTTCTTACTCTAAGTTGTCAGTGACATAAAGGAAGCCAGAATTACCTACAGTTATCTGCCTGAGAACTGATCTGTTGATAGAGGGAAACATAAATTGGCTTCTTGCATCAGTTACCTTTCCCTACGTATCTTAAAGATACTAAGGCAGAAATTATGAGGTCCAGACTTCATTCCACCCCTTCATGTTGTGATGGAAATGTTACCCTTACCCCTTGGGATATGGAGTGAATGGTAATAGAAGCAAAACACAGACTGGTAAAGTAGTTTAAGAGGGGCAACTATCATTTGGGTAGAGAGGGACAAGAAGTAGTTAAAAACTGTCTTCTAGAGTACAATACTTGGAATAAATAATTTCTTTGACTTCTGCCTCAGATTTCATACTGATTTCATTGTCCTAGACTTGGTTATATTTAAAAATGTTTGAAGCACTCATATGCTTTCTTCCCATTTTTGGTGGATGGATCAAAGTAGAGATTGCTCAGCAATTTCCTCCTGTGCCTTAGAGCAGTAGGAAGATTTGAGAATTTTTTATGCTGGCACAGAAAATTCAGCACATCAGTTGCAAATGGGTTTGAAATTACAGCCTTTTCACTTAGAGAGGATATCTTTTAGCATACAGGACCTGCTGAAGTAGTGAATGTGAAATGGATCCTTCCTGTTGCTCAATTCCTTCAGCAAGAAATAGTTAAATGTTTCTGTTGCACAGGCTCTGAGTCCCCTGAAAGAGGGCATCTCACAGTGTTTCTGTCTGTATCCAACATGGGGAACTGAGGCCAGCTATCCAATCTTTCTATCATCACTACCATCACTCACATTCTGAGATGAAACAAAACTAGAACAACGAAGAAGTAGTATAAAAGACTTGAACTGCATTTGAGACTTATGTCAAAAATGTTTCAGTCTTCAGGTAATTTGCTCAGTTCTGGCTCCTTGTGTATTTACTTCAAAGCTTCAGTGAAAATGAAAGGGCAGAAAATGGTATTTAGGTTTGCAGATAGCTGTAGTCACATTCTTGTGACTCGATCTTGCCTTGTTGAAGGGTGTCTTCCCCTTAAAAGTCAGGAGCTGTCTACACATCTTGAGGAAACGCTTTACATCAGGGCTAGTCAAGGATTCAACAGACCTAGTAAGTCTGTTTTCTATTTTCCTATGAAATACTACACCATGAAATAATATAAATCAATAATTAAATTGATTTACATAAAAGTAGCATCTTCTCCTATTAGAAAATAATTTGCTCAAATAAAAAGTTCATGCACAAACTTAAAATCCACAAAAAATTTATATATTTGCAGGATGCATCAAATAGTTTTGTATTTCCTATGTGTGACAGTAATGTTGGTTTACACAGGCAACCTTTGTCAAATGTACTGCAGTCACGTTCTAAGCCTCTCGTTAATTTTAAAAAGAGTGATTGAGTTGCAATATTCTGACAAGAGATCACAAATGTGAAATGCAGAAAAAGACAAGCCAAAATCTACACCTCCTACTGTCAGTAGGGATACTTAGCTGCACTATGTTGTACATAAGCTGGCTTATTTAGCTCTCTCGCATAGCTGTCTGGTACTGCCTGTAGCAGCTGAATGCTAACAAGCATGTGTTGTGGATGACCAAAATGATTTCTCTGGTCTTGTAAGCCATCACGAGGCAGCTGCAGGTGGCATTTGCTCAAGTGTTTTATGGGCCTTAAAATGGCAAATGCTATTTAATTTTTACTACATGTCACTGTTTGTCATAAATTGTTTGAGGAATCTCCAAAGCACCAAATAACGGCCAAACGTTGAGCTACATGAGGCAATGCCTGACATGTTGAGAAATCCTTTTTAACTTAAAATCTCACTTTATACTCCAGTGCCTGCCCACACACTATAGCTTAGTTTAGAAAGGTAATAGAGAAAAGTTTAAGTATTGCATAAAACATTGGCAATAATTAATCTGATTTATCAGATTAATAAATGGTTAGCGATCTTACCCTAATCAGTAACTTGAGATGTAAGGTGAAGGAACAGGGACTGCCTTTGGGATAAAATTTGCATTGTTCTTGGTACTGGGGGTGTTCGTGGAGGGTTTGGCCTCTGTGATCCTTGGTATTTCCCATTACTACAAAATACAGAGTTTGTTTGATCAATACTGCTCACCATCTGTAGTTCAGAATGGCTGGAGAACATTTGCTCAAGGAGGGCACATGAAGCTGACTGTAAGAGACAAAATGTACTAGAGTGTATTTATTTGTTTCAAGTCTCCTAATCCTCTTGAGTTCTGCCTGGGTTGCCAGTTCACATTCAAAATGTTATATGCTTTGCCAATTAATAACAATGTTCATGGCATTTGCTAAAAGTAAAGATCAAGATGGAAGTTTTTTTCTTTCACTGTGATCTGCCATGGATTTGTGAAAGGACTTTCACATTTCCTCTTCAGTCCTGGCAATACCAATTTCAGGGATGAATGGTCACAACTAGTAAGTTGTATCCAATATTACTTTTTGACCCTTCCTGTAGTCTTAAAATAAAATATTTTTTTTTAAATTGGAGTTTTTGTTATATGCTTACATCAGGTGGCAGATCACGTACACACTTGGTAAATAATATAATTTCCGTGGTTCACTACAGCACAGAAGTCAATTACTCCACTCTGTCTCTGAGTTCTGGCATTTAGTTGGTTGTCAAAATATTCTAATAGAATAGAAAGAGCAGGGCTCCTATTTTTGGGCAGACTCGTCAGAAAATAGGAGGTTGTATGGCATGGGACATCACACCTTCCTTGAACCAAATTAGAGTTTGGGGCAGAATGCCCACTGATTATGGAGAAAGTCATTATGTAAGTGGTGATGTTGGCTCCAAAATTTCAGACCCTAGATAGGATACATCCCTAGTATCAGTAATTTCCTGTACTGCTGTTGCAATAGTCAAAATCTGAGTATTGATTTTAATCTGTCTGCAATTGTAGCTAACGGAGACTTTCACTGTAATCAACTTCATGTATTCTGTGTCTCTTGATCTGTATTTGTTCTACATTAGTTTAGGTACTTAACTGAGTCCTAGAAGCCTGCCTGTCCCGAGTCCTGTTTTGCTGTTCCATCATTAGAGAAAGTTGTTGAACTCCCCTGTTGCATACCCAATGTCTGTGTAAATCCCATTTTGATTAACTGGACATCTCTTATGTGCTTCAGTGAAAAAGTGAAGACAGTATTAGGATCCCTATATACCTAGATTATCAGTCTAAGGAAAGTAGGAGTTGGCAGGAAGATTTACATTTCATGGAGAAAAATCAAGTACAGAGATTTAATTTGTGCAAACATCTAGTCTCCCCTTCATATAATAGTACACATGTGCCTACAAGTGGAGCTTTTTCTCTGTTAGGATTTAGCAGTTCTTGCTAACTTTGCCACACTAACATTATATTTAAGAAACAATTTAAATGCTCCCTGTCATCATGATAATTAGTTGAGTGATGTGAGCCACAGGAGCTGCTTTTCCAGGGAATCACTCAGTTAGTATTTGTACAACAACCTGCATCCTTTGTATCCGTCACTTTGAACTGAATGCAAAATGAAACTGTCTCACCCTTGGACTGAGGTAGACAGTTTCTTCTCTTTTACCATCCCTAAGACAAATTAGAAATGTAGGAAACCTTTCACTCGGAACAAAACAATGATTATAGCAGGTAACAGGACCTCACATTAATCAGTGCTTTCAAAGGAAAGGCCTCGACCTGTGCCCTTTGTCTAGCCTACTGGTAGGTATGGGGGTTTTTTTTCCAGTTTCTTTCAGTGTCAGGGCATTTTCTTTCTGTGTAATACATTCTTTTTGAAAATGTTTCTCTTTTCAGTCAGTCCTTCTGCATTGATCAAAACCACTCCAGAAAGCCACTGTAGAAATCTGAACTTATAATGATGTTCTTTTATATTTTCTTACAATGAACAATGGCTCTCTCGATACTAATGGCAACAGTACATAGACAGAAGCAACAGTGCAAAGAGTTGGAGGGAAATAGCCATTATTTGCAAGACTTGCTGTTTCATGTCCTGAAAAAAAAAAAATCCTGTCTTCTGCAGCCAAATCTTTACTACCTCTTGTTGAAAACATTCAAGGTCTTTGCAAACCAATGCTGAGATGGGGAAAGATAAGAGTGGATTAACATTTTTCTTTTTGGAAGAAAAAATTACTGACAATTAAATGGCAAAAGATCTTAGATCTCCATACCCCTGAATAAAAAGAAGGGAAAACATTCTGCTTGATAGCCTTTTTGGGTTTGCTGGCCTTGACCTTTAAGTCAATTACGCCCCGAATATCAAACTTGAGAGTAAATGAATGGAACTGAATGTGGCTCCACCGAATAGAAGACTCCCTCTACTGACCGAAATATAGATTACCAGATGAAACAAAACTCTTGTTTTACAAAGGGGGTACAAAACAGAGAGAGAAAGGCACATTTTTCAGCTTGTCACAGTGACTTTGAAGACTCAGAAAGTCTTTATTGTCCTTTTTTTTTTAAAAAATAATGTATTTAAAATATGAGCATTGCAGATAGTGAAGGAAGAAGTGTTAGGCGAATAGTGTGATGACACTTTCATCAAATGTTTAGAAACAAGATTGCCTGTTACTTAGTGTTCATGAATGCTAGACTGGCTGATGCTTCGCTCTAGTTGAGTTTAGTTGATACTCAGCAAGGAACAGAATTCAGTTTCATAGTGAAAAGAACATTTCACTAGGAAGACAAAGAAGTATTACCAGTGGTTTTGTTGGGGAGTAAAGAGGATGCAATAGCTTAGAAAGGAAAACCAGAAAATAGGCTGCTACAAGAGAGTGTCAAAAACTTGGGTTCTAGAATGGAAATTTAAGTCTAGCATGGGATTGAGACACCCAAACCTCCTTTACTGTCTTTACTTTTAAAGTCTGTCATTTCCATGGCTTAGGTATTTTTAATGCATTGGAAGGTTTGACAGATATTCTTGGAACTAGGAGTAGGTGAAGGGAGATGATTATTTTCATAGTATTAATTCAGTCAGTGCATGTATCTTTGTTGCAATTTAAATTGTAAGCTTGCTTGTGGAATAACAAACATGACAAATTAATTCTGCCTTTATGCCAAGTTGAGTATTAAAATGTATATTTCGCTCTAACATTTTTTGTTGCCTTAGTACTTTGTCTTAAAAAATAGCAGTTCTTGGAATGCATAAAAAATGTTAGGCAATTTTAATAAACATGTAGATAGTAGATAAAAGAAGATCAGTAATCATTATTCATTAGCTAAGTAAAATCTAATGGGCTGGTTGCTGATGTTGATACATTAATGTACTCTACTGAGTAAGTAAAGGCAATGATGGAGCTTTAAGCAACTGATAATATTGGCAATTTAAACCTTCCAAAGCTGTTCATTAGGTTCAAGTGTCATAGTGAAAAGTGGAGCCAAAGTGAGCAGGAGGAGAAACATATGGCGAGTGTCTACAGGTGGAAAAACACAGATGGACTAGTTCAAGAAAATCAGCTGATGTAGCTATTATGGAAGGAAGGTTGACTTCAGAAGGGAGGGGCTAGCTAAGTGATCATAATTTCTCAGTACTTCTGACATCATATGTCTCCACAGGAGATCAAGTGTTCCCCACAAAAAATTCCTTGACTCCTTGTTGCAGGTAAAACCAGTTTTGACTCGGGGAATTTAACTTAATTTAGTTATTGCTAGTTAATGTAAAATTTTAATTACTGAATTGGGTGTTGAGTTACTGAGTAGAGTATTGAAGGAAAAAATGTGGATGCAAACAATTGGATGAGCACTGAAGGAATCACCTTTCACCCTCCTTTTCCAGCCTTAACTTCAGTCAGACACCTCTCCTTCATCTTCCTAGTCTCTTCTTTTTTTGCAGCATGTACACTCAGTCTGTCTCAGTCTGTTTGGTGAGGTGATAAGCAGCGCAGGAGTCTGAGGTCAGTATATAATGTTTTTTTTCTCTTGTTCCTTACTTCTTGTTTACCGGCACTGCTCCTTGCTTCTTGAGAATTTTCATCTGCTCTGGCATGAGTTGCTTATGGGCAGTAGTCTGGGATGGGGATATCTCTGCCCTGGTATATATGGCCCATGGGCCGCTGTTCCTCAGAGACATCCTTCCTCTGGCATGGGGCAGCTCCTTCCAACAGCATGTCTCCAGAGATGTCCCCCACAATTTCTCCTTCCATGTGTTTCCTTTGTTCCTTCTCCTGCTTTTTTTCCTACAACTCTATGAAGACATCTCTTCTTATACCTTCTTAGATGTGTACTCTCATTTTCCTCTCACACATTTCCTGTGCCTTGAGACTGCCACTTTCTTAAATATGTTTGAGCAGAGCCACCATGTGGCCCCCAGCTGGTGGAAGTAGTTTCCACCTATTTCGGAGCTGTCTGGAGAAGGTGAGATGGACACTGGGGGCAAGTCAAGGCCCACCTTGGGCAGCCTATACACACCCACCCCACTCTTCTCCCAGAACTCACAATCCTTTTTCATCCCATTTACTCTTAACTCTCTGTTACTTCTTGTTGCTGTTATTCCTCCTTAGGTCTTTCTTTCAGTGCTCCTGCTCTTTCTGCTAGCTTCCCATTTCTTTTGTGTTCATATTCAGAATAAAAATAATTGCATGTACATGTAGAGTGTGATTTTTTTATATAGTCATGGATATGAGAGTTGTAAACATTTCACTCCTTCAATGCAATGTTGATTGCTTTCTGGAGTTTGTTTTGGCTTCTATGTTTGTATTTTTGTGAAATACAGTTTAGGAAAAACACAAAAAGGCCGGGGCCATGCTCAGATAGCCTCCTGTTCAGGTTCTTAATATCTGCAAAGTCCTGCATTTGCATTGGAAAATCTGAAGGAAGCAAGAGGTTGTAGGTCAATGCTAAGGAAAAGAGACTCTTGAGCTGAGATGAATTGCCTGAATTGCCAAACTCACATAGATATATTTAGCATTTCTAGTGGTAAAACGGAGACCAGCTGAATCGCTCAATCAGCAGTTTGATTACTGCCTTATGGTTACAAAGATTTTGCATAAGCATTTTAGCAAATTGCTGACTTAACATTTAGGAGGCCATAAGGTAAATAATATGACAATGTTGCAATTAAGAGCAAGTGCAAAGTAAGCAGTTATCTCTGGATCAGTTTTGGAACTGACTCACCAGGAGCACTGAACCGTTAGTCCAGACAGAGTGAGAAAGTACAAAAGGCCACAGGGACACATCAAAGGCTAAAAGGTGAGACCAGCAAGATCACCACTGAAGACCTTGGAGTTCAAGTCGATTTCCTGTCCACCTTGCCACATCAAGCGGGATGTCTCTGCAACATCCTTGTGCTGTGATTAGGGACTTCAAAAGGTCTCAGTGCTTTTGTTTTGCCTTGAGTTAAATGAGTCAATTTCAGGCAAATTAATTTTCCAGGGCAAAGTTATGTAGGATATAACAATGAAAGCTGCTGTCGACTTTAGCCTTGAATCATGCAATTGAATAATAATCCATAAGCATAATACTGGTTGGTGAATTTAATGATGACTTTCCAATATTTTAATCTTTCAACATTTTTATCTGCAAAATAGCAGGGCTAAATGAGAGCACAAATGCGAATGTCAGGATATTCTCCATTCTCAGGAAGCATTACATTTGTTGAGGATATTTCTTGATATATTTCTTCGCTATATGTCTTTAATACCGTTTTGTCTTTTCATAGACATTTAGCAGGATTTCTTCTTTATGCTTTAAGTAAGTTAGTCAGTACTCTTTCAGAACAATCTTTATGACCATGAGCCAATGCAGGAATCATAAGCTGACAAAAATAGTTTATTATTTTCATCCTCCACCTGACCTGCTACTGAGAAATTTCATGGACCACAACAATTTGTTTCTGATGATTTTATAGATCCTCTGCTTAACAGAGAGTTTCTCGTGTTCTTACTCTCTTCAGCGAGAGGAAACAGCAGAGGATGAAATTCCATAAAAATCTGTGAGGAAAATAGTATCATGACTGGGCCCATACCATGAATCAGAATCCAAGTGTAAGTATTCTTCAGATTATAGGAGTGCTTTAGTTAAAGATTTTGAGATCAGCCTATTTCATACCAAATTATTTTTTCCTTGGAGCTGTATTCACAGCCTTCCATATACCTAATGCAGTCATTGCTTGAATCTCGCATATGAAATGTAAATCTGTGGAATTCATTAGACTGTCCCACTAGGTGTGATTTGCCTGAGTGGCCTTTCCTGCAACTGCATCTGTTTGGCTTTGCAGCTTAAATTAATCCCTGCACCTGTTCTGGGAAGAAGCAAAGTCAAAGTATAATTTTCTTCAGAAGCAGTTAATAAGGAACTGTTACAAGGATTCAATAGCTGCTGTTGCCTGTTAGGCTTTGCATTAGGGACAAGTGCTTGGGGAATAAAGCAAATAAATTTGTGTCTTGTGAGACTCAACCTCTCTGATTAAACAGGTCCTTCTGTAGCTATGCAGAATAGGAGTGTCTGTGGTTTATATGTACTCCTTCGAATTGACTTTAATATTCTGGGAAAGGACACATCTTGAGTAGCATGTTACTGCAAATTATGAGAACCTTGGAAAATTTTGCTTACCTTTATTTTATATTTTAAAATAAAAGCATGGCTAGGGAAAAAATGGCGCATATGTATGCCAAGTCATCATATTTTAAGGAGTAAGCTTGTTATTTGCAGGGTAACTGGATATTAAAGCTATAGATTTTAAGTCTAGGTCAGTAAAGCTTATCTTTTTTAATTACTTTTGCATGCTTTTGAACAAAATGTGAATCCAACAGGATCTCATGTGGCCATTATATAAACTGGCTTCCCATTGCCCTCACTCTTTTACTTGAAGGAATTAAGTTTCTCATTCATGTGAAGAAAAAAATCCCTTCAAGTAGCTGTTTTTAATTAAAACATCCTTTTTTTCCTGTGCAGATGCAGATGAAAAATGTAGCTATGGTTAGTAAATTCTGTTTCCACAAAAACTAAAAGGATGTATTACTGACTGGAGTAAATTTTTTTTTTTGTCTCTGGGACTATATATTTCTTCATAAAAATGTGCTATTTGAGCTATGATAGAGTTAGGCGAAAGACCAAGATGCACAATGTCTAAAATTTGCAGTATCATTTAGGAAAGTAAGTCTGAAAAACTATTATTCTGGTCATACTTTTAATCCCCTACAGACGTTGTTCTTATAACATTCTTATCTGATTTGACTTTACACAGTGATGCATGATAACATGATACTACTAATGGAGATTATTCTGTAGGTATAATTTTTTCCAAGAAAGTCTGTGTAGCTACAAAATTCCACATAAAATATACAAGACATTTTATATTGGATAACTTAGCAAATGGCTTGCCAACATGAAGTGTAAAATGTTCTTTACTCCAAAGCAATCAGGAGTTTAGATAAGAATTCTAAGTAATGTTATTAAGAAGAGAATTCATCCACATGTAAGCAGAATGTAAAACTAAACTACAAAATTACAAAAAGAAGAAGGTTTCCCATTTGGCGATATATACAATATAAACACTGAAGAACTAAGCTGGATTCCAGTTTCCTAATTAGAACTGTCTTATGGGATAATAGAACGGTGATTGCAAACTGACTGATCTGCATGGTAGAACGTGCTGTGGATATGAGCTAGTCCTCACCTTGATGGGTTAGGAAATCCAAAGTCATCTCCAGAGGGTCTTTACCAAATTCTCCACTGACTCCAATAATAAGTAATAGGAGGCCAAGAGAGGATGTCTAATGCTTTGGCATGTTCAGTTCTTAATTTAAACACCATATCTTTTAATTTTTCCGTCTCACTTTGTAAAAACTGAAATACTCATTTCAGCTTTATATTCTTTCTGAGGTCACTTCCCTTCGAGTTTAGTAATTCCTATTTCCAGCTGCCTTAAACAACACTAGTAAGACGACAACTACTCCTCTGACATTAAAAGTATCACTAATATACCCTGTTATCATACCGATTCGCACTTAAAGCCAAAACACGAGTCTGTGGAAAGTCTACTTTTTCTCCATTAGGGGGAACCCTTGCTCTATCGTCTTCTGAAGGGTTTACTTTCTCCCAAAGCACTTTTAAGGCTTTTTGTCCTTAAGAAATGCTGAAGTCTGTAGTTCTAAAATCTCTGTTTAAAGTATTGGTCAGATCACTGGTGCTTTGAGTTTAACAATTCAATGTGTGCAAGAAGAAGATTGACTTCTGTTGATCCGTGCAGAGCATATAGTTATTTCTCTATTCTGTACATAATTGGCTGTTGCATGAAAAGCATAGTCCTTCCACAAAACCGTCAAACAGTTTAAAAACTAAAACAGAATCTTTCACTTTTTGAGAAAGATGACATAGTGAAGAGTTCAGTGGGAGCTACCACAACAGCTCTTTCTTCAATAAGCTTTCATTTTAGTGGCATCACTTCAGATGTTCAAAATATTCTGCAGGCAAAGCATTATTCACATGGAGCTGATTGGCTTAGCCAGTTTAAAAAGCATCATCATTTCTGTAAAGTCCATTCAAAATCAGTATGATAGTGAAGAACCTTAAGAGGGATACCAAAATACAGCCTTGACTAAATATCTTCACCTTCTAAAAATTTGAAATAATAGAAAAGAACTGGGGCAAAATCACTATTTTTTGATAAGTGTAAGGCTTTTATTTTTCATTGAAACAGCAGAAGATCATTCATTGCTTCACACTGTATTTTTCCAAGAGTGTTGAGTTACAGGATGTGGGAAACCCAGACTGCGAAGTACATACCGAGTTGGTTTTTATTAGCTTTAGGAGATATCAGAGAGTTAAATATGTCTGCAGTGTGCAAAGTTGATTTTACTAGAAGAGAGTGGCCAAAAAAGGAAAGAGAACACCAGTGGTGGTGATGATGATTACATCTTTGAAAAGGAAGTGCTGTTTTGAGGAGAGAGTCTTTCATCTTCCTTTAATACCAAGAAATACAAAGCTACTACCTTGCTTCTATTAAAAGAAGAGTAAGATAAGGAGAGAAAAGTGAAGGAGAATAGAAATAGGGTATCGCTATTTTTCAGGTGAGAGAAAATGAAGTAGTAGTTTTTACGATGGTAGAATGTATGGTCAGAGCAAATTCATGGTGACCACAATAGTTACTATAGCACTGTCAGACAAAAAAACAAAGTAGTAGTAGTAGTACCTCTTTGTTAGGCCTATAGTCAGTGTCTCCGCACAGTCACAGTGCCTGTACTTGAGGCTAAAATGGCCAGAAAGAAAGCAAAAAATCTGTAAGCTCCTAAACACACATCCTCCTTTAATCGAAACACTGTACTGGAGTCTTAATGCTGGATCTGGAGTCCTGGTAGGCAAAGTATTGATGACGAGCCAGCAATGTGCCTTCATGGTCAAGAAGGGCAATGATATCCTGTGGTGCATCAAGAAGAGCATAGCAAGCAGGTTGAGGGTAGTTATCTGCCCTGTTGAAACCGGATCTGGAGTACTGTGTCCAGTTCTGAGCTCCCCAGCTCAAGAAAGATAAGGAACTACTGGAATGAGTCCAGTGGAGGGCCACAAAGATGTTCAGGGAACTGGAGCATCTCTCTTATGAGTAAGCTCAGTCTGTTTAGCCTGGAAAAGAGAAGACTAAGAAGGGATCTTATCAATGCTTATAAATATCAAAAGGGCAGGAGTCGTGAGGATGTGTCCAGATTCTTTTTAGTCATGGCCAGTGACAGGACAAGCGGCAACAGGTACAAACTGGAACACAGGAAGTTCCACCTGAACATGAGGAAAAACTTTACTATGAGGGTGATGGAGCAGTGGACCAGACTGCGCAGGGAGGCTATGATGTCTCCTTCTCTGGAGGTAGTAAAAACATGGGCATATTCCCATGCAGCCTGCTGGAGGTGAACTTGCTTTAATTTGCTTATCTTGCTTTAGATTTGATGATCTCCAGAGGTCCCTTCCAACACCTACCATTCTGTGATTCTGCTATTCTATGACTGTGATTTGGCAGTATCCTGAAAAAAACGCCAAAGGAAGCTGGTATGGCTCTTTAGCATCCCTTCAGGTTTGAACTAAGCTATATAATTTTCTTGGGAGCATCCACCTGTGATAAGTGATACTTATCACAGGCTTGTTCTAGGGCAAATTTTTACCGGTTGTTGTATTTAATTTAAACTGAAACTAAAATAGATGTAAGAGTTGTTGAGGAAATATGTTCTTAGAATCTGAAAGGCTAAAGTGAGAGTTTCCAAGTAATGCCAAGGAAGACTTCAGAACCTTCCTAATAGACAAAAAAAGATCCAAAACTTCAGTGATGTGATATAAAAAACAACCTTCAGCTAAGTTCTGAATTTTAAAAAGTGCGTTAAGACCAAACTTGCAATGATTCAGACAGAGCTGAAGAATTCAACAACAGCAACAACAGCAACAACAAAGCCTTAAGAATGAGCAGCTCTATCAAGCTAGTAGTTCTCTGAAGATACCAACAGGAGCACTCAAGGTCCCATATTTTTTTTTCCTTAGGCAGCATCAGTTTTCAAAGCAACAAAAGACAAAAAAATCAAAGTCTTCTGTTCAGTCTGCCTGCCGAGTACAAGTAGTTTCAGACAAAACAGGAACTGACCCTACCTAGAGTGTTACAGAAGTCAAGTTATCCTCAAAAAACCCCCAGAAAGTAGTAGTGTAGTAGTATTGCACCAGACAATGATTAATTAGCGGATTCCATCTTATGTAGAAAACTGGAGTACATGTGGCTGAGACAGTAAATGGACCAAAATTTGAAGTAAATTCTTTAGTGGCTTCTCTTAGGCAGCTACTCTGAGCTTGCTTAGTTTGCATGACTTCTATACCATAAGCAAAAGATTGGACTGTTACTTTATTTTCATGTTCCAATAAATGCATTACTTTTTGTTTCTGCATCATATGTTTGTAGCTTAATATAGTGGACTGAAGAAAACATATAACAAAACAAATTATAACAGTGGAATTGACATTCTCCGTTGTTTGTGGTATAAAATCAGAATAATAAATATTTTCTTTATGTGTAAGATGCCTGGGATAATTCCCAGTCAGGATATTTTGTGGAATTCTGTGGTTATTTAAATGACAAATGCAATTCCTATACTCATAACAACCTAATGTATAGCTAATTATGCAGTTATAGAAGGATGCATAGTTGTATAATGTGCTTGAAAGAAGTGACAGATAAATGGAAATCAACAGAGAATGACATTCGAACCTCACACCGAAGCCCTGCAGGGTATAGAGAGCATTTGAACTAGATCAGATTTTACCTTTACAATAAATGATAGGAATTTATGAATCTGTATTTCTTTACAGCTTATTTGTGTGTTTGCACTGGTGCGCTGTGCCTTGGAATGGCTTTTAAAAAACAGTACATAGGACACAATTGTAACTAAGGAACAACAGAAAAACCTAACCTGATCCAAAAGTGGACTTAATAGCTAACTCTGGTGCTATTTTTTTCAGTGTACACTCTTTTACAGTATAGGGTGTTGACTGAGGAGCTAGAAATGTAATACATAGGGCTAAAATATTTCCCAGATAAATGCAAGAAAGCCTTTACATAGAGTTGTATTTATCATGTTGTTAAGGACTGAGGATTTCGATCTGCTGGGGGAGGACCCAATTAGGACATTAGAAAAGCAGTTCTTGCTGACCTTGTTTCCAGCTGTCAGACAATTTTTCATCTTCCATTTTCAGCATGGTTTCTGCCATTATCTGAGTGTTTTTTTTTTAATAAGGAAATCATAAAAGGGGCAGGAGGATTCTGATCACACCAGAATTCGTGGCCAGGGGCAGGAAGGAAATGTGAAGGAATTGGGTCTAGCAGCAGGTAAGAGGCAATTGTAATGCGTAGAGTTCAGTGCAGAGGTGAACAGACATGAGTTTATTGGAAGTACCTAGCAGTGACTGAGCTCATTTGGTCCAAGGGAATTCATTAGAGATGATGGCAGAAAGTAAAAATGAGGAAAAAGTTAGGGCCAAGTATCCTGAACAAAAAAAAAGTCACAGACTATTCTTTTTTTTTTTGGATAATCAGACATCATTTCTTTCAAAACAGAAACAGCAAACTACACATAAAGAAAATAGTAATATTGTGAACTCTAAAAATTCACAATAGAGCATTAGTTCACAAAAGAACATCAACAACTGCTTCAGCTGGAGGACTTGTGACACTTATGTCTTCAAATAAGAGATCCTGGCCATGGAGAAAAGAGCAATATCATTAGAAATAATGTAACAACAACATTATTTGGACAAAGGTATGATTTGAAAAAAATACATAAACTTTAATGACTATATGGTGGCATACTAATGCTTTGAGAATTGTAAACAAAATCTTGGCTGCATTATAAGGCATGTGACATCAGAGTTTTATATATGATGAAGTCCATATTAATTTTGTAAATTAGTGTAGAGAAGATTTTCTAGAGTACAAAAATCGGAGTTATGGCTATATATTTGTCTCTTTCTGTACAAATCACTGTACAAAGTGCCACTGGCATGAAATATGTGAAATGGTTATGTCAGTAAGGGTAGTAAGACACTACTTTTGGTATAAGAAAAAATCACATTGTTTTCCAATTTCAATCAAAAGAAATTGCAAGTTTAGTTGCATTTTTTTGGGTTTTTTTTTATTATTTTCTGGTCCTGTGTTTCCTCCCCCTTTCTATTTATTTTGGGTTTTTTCCTACAGTATTTCCAGAGGAATGAATAGCTGACTGCACTAGCAGCTCGTATCTTTTCTTTTTTACTAGCAGTTCTTTCATCAGTCATTAGCCTTTTCGAAGCAAATAGATCTTTGGTGACTCGGTATATGGAAATGCGTCCATCTGAGTCAATATTGAATCAGTCTTCCCACGTGCTGACATGGTGCCTGAATATGGTTAATGACGTGGCACACATGTCAGTACTTAATTAATAATAAGTAATAGTGTAAAGAGCCAATATGCTGATGCAGGCACTGTGTGTAGCTCGGATGAGATGTATAAAATTGAAATATTGCCTTCTGTATGACATATCGTTGTGATTGCAAACTGAAATACAGGAAGTAGCCTATTCTCCCACTGATTTTAGGGACATCTGTCATTTTTTCCGAGCTGCTAGAGTTCCTAAATTTTCAAAAGTCTGGACCTAAATGCCTTTGAAAAGTTTAACCCTTTTTTCATCTTGTACTTCTCTGTTTAATTTTAAAACGAAGATGAAGAATGTTTAGTCTTTGTTAAGATCAAACTTCAAAATTTTCTCACTGTTTCTTTAATGGATTTTTTAAAAAGTCATATATTGAAGTGATTACTGAAGAGTTACAGGAATTAATTTTAATAGTCATTTTAATGGACTCTATCAGCTATATTTCCTATTATATTCTTTTCCGGTTTCTGAAGATCCTTTTAGAAACTGGTGTTTACCTTTATGTTTACTGTTATGCTCTAAGGTTTTTCCATCATGTTCCCTCACTTATGGTGGCTGTCTTCTGCATGGCTCAGCAGAAAGAACGTTGCCTAGAGGTTTTACGTTTTTTCCGTTTTTTTAGAACTATTTAACTCAAGAGCAATAGCATTGCTAACTTGATATTAGTTCTCACCTTACAAAAACAAGCAGCTGCCAGGATACTCAGTTGTTTCCTTAACTGATGCCTAGCGATTCTACTGAATGACATTTGAAGTGTGCGGGTTTGGTCACTGGTGACCACAGGGATGTTTCTCAAGATAAAGATGACTGAACTTTAGCACAGACCATCTCCTTGGCAGTCAAACAAAATAACACTCATGACAATGTAGTGACTCAAAATCAAAAGCTCACATAAAAAGATAGTATTTAGATTTGGGAGTATATCTATGAAGAGAAGGGACAGACACTTACTTTAAGGCTTTGATTGCACTTACTTTTTGATGGCCTTAGAATAAACCTAAGGAGAGACTTCCTCAAATTTTTAACAGATTGATTTACTTGTAATATGGGAAGAAACTTAGTCTGCTACTTGCATTTAAATAGGTCTTTCATAGTGTTGCTGTGGGTAATTGGTAGCACTGAAAAGGAAAACTCCCAGACGCGTATTACTACAGAAAACAGCCTGATTTATGTGCGTGTGTGACCCTGTACGTATCAGCAGTAGGTGTTTTCATGAATAGTATACAGGCATAATCAATAGACGCTTTCCAAGTTTGATGATGATGTTTTTTGAACCATGTAGGTACTGTTTTTCTGAAAATCAAGCCTGAGAAAATGGAGGTTAATGATCAGGAGAACTGTATTTGTCTATATTGTATATCACTGACAAAGTACTGATTTCATGCCTTATTTTCTAAAATATCTTTTCTTTCCCTATCCTACAGTTTTAATTAAGTGCATAGTTGCTTGGAAATGAGTTGCTAACAGCAGAGTATGGTACTATTCATAGGAAAGACAACTCACTCTGACCTGGTGAGTATATTTACTCTAAACTTCTGTAGATATATACTGACAATTTTGTTATGTAAATGGTCATTGCATCTCCTTGCAAATGAGTTGTGTCTGTCTCTGACGCTAGATACATACATTTGAATGCAAAGCATCAGTGGTGCATAAATTACATGGAGAAACATTTACATTCCCTTTATTACTCTTCCTTTACAATTGTCCTGTCAGTCAACCTGAATGGATAATCATTTATCAGTTTATATTTGTTGATTACAGGCCTGATTAAATATACTTACACATAGACAACAAATATTGCAGATAAAAATATCCATCTCTTAGAAATGACTTTTTTGGATAATACTTTATATAAACTTAAGTTGCCAAGTAGTTACTATATTTCCTGTAAATAGTGACAGATATTGCAATGTTGTTCTAATTCTCATACTCTTTCCCTAGCTATGGTGAAACAACTGACTATAGTGAAAAATTTAGACTGACACACATTTCTTATTTGCCAAATGCTTTGAAATACTGAGATGTGCCTTAATGATAATGTGAAACATCAGATGTGCTTCCAAACCTAGATTTCATTAGATTCCTATGTCTTCATTATATGCTGTTATCTATCAAGGTATTGTAATCACAAACTGAAATAGTTACTGATATTGAAAAACATTTGATAGCCACAGATGTCCATATATACAACTAGGCAGACTATAAAGAAGTTAATCATAATATCTGCACAATAATTAAATGATTGTTGTGAAGAAGCATTTTTCCTTAAGCCAATGCATGCCATTTTGTTACTTGCTCAAATGGTGAATATGAATGTGTGAAAAGTGTGTGCCTATAAAAAAAGTAGTCGCAATGCTTTTAAGAGATTGTAAGCATCGATGGTTCCTACCAGTGTGGTTTTCTGTGTTGTCTTTCTGGTAATATCTTGTTTTGTTTTGCTCTGGCTTTATTTATCCAGATTCAGTTATGATGAAGAAAAGACTATTGTTTCTTTTATCAGCACAGTTTGCCAGTGCAGCACTTGAATTTCCCTGAAAGCATCTCCTGGTACAGATCTGATCTAATTCACACAAGTTTAGAATATTTGGATTCATAAAAAACCCATGCAAAAATATGTGTTTCTACTTTTCAGCCCTTGATGAAAAGGAAATATAAAGATATAAATGTAAGATTTTGATTGAGATAATCTCAATAAATCCCTGTAACTGTGCACCAGATAGAGCTTATGTACATGTTAATAGCTTTTTGGCATTTGGCAGTAATCAAGACTTTATTCAATGAAGCATAAAAGTGACTGATTCAAAGAGCTGGGATATCATGTTAATAAGCAGAATTAGGAGTAGTGTAAATATAGTCCCTATGCAATATTGATAATCTTAAGAGATCCTTTGCTTGAAATTTATCTGATACTTGAAGCAGTAGCTGCATTCAGAGGAAAAAAAAAAAAGAAAAGAGTCTAAGAGTGCAGTCCTGGCACACCATACCCCAATTCTTTTGCTTATAAGAAAACATCTGTTGCTTGGAATTCAAACTACTTTCCTGTAATTGTTTATTTTGTATTATTTAGCTATGCTGTATGTCTGTAGGGTTGTTCTACGGGTTTTTTTTTGTTTTTCTCAATGCATCTGCAAATACTTCTTTGGTTCCTCTCTGAATTAAACATCTTGGTCTGTATTTTTCATTGTGTCAACAACTGTCCTGTTGCTGGACCCAGTGGTACTTGCATAGAGAGGGAAAACAGTGAGGTACTTCTAACACATTCTCTGTAACTCCCTGCAGCCCCAAATAAATTAACAGTAATTATTCTTTGATAGTTTAGTTATTTATACCTAGTTGGTTGCCAAAGAAAAATCTTTTCAGGAAATTATAATTTGTCACTTTATTTGGAACCCTGGGGAAAAAAAGAAGCCATCCTCTCCAGTTAATAAAACTTCTGCCTCAGAGGATAACAAAGCAGTCCATCTCAAGGGCATGTATGGCTATGGTGGATTGTCCTCTCCCCCCCCAGGGAAACCTGCGTGCTCAAGTACTTCTCTGAAATGTATATACACCAATGAACACAGCATGGGGAACAAACAAGAAGAACTAGAGATCTGCATGCGCTTGCAGGGCTATGGCTTCATTGCAGTCAGAGAGATATGGTGGGATACCTCGCATAGCTGGAACTCTGTCGTGGATGACTATGGGTTGTTTAGAAATGACAGGTGATGGTGGTAGGGTTGCTCTTTATGTGAGGGAGCAACTGGAATGTATCAAGCTAGGCCTAGGTGTGGGTGAGGAATGATTTGAGAACTTATGGGAAAGAATTGAGGGGCAGGCTAATGTGTGGAAACACTGTTGTGGGTGTCTACTACAGGCCACCTAATCAGGGAGATGAGGTTGATAAGGCTTTCTACAAGCAGCTGGAAGTAGCATCATGATAACAGGCCCTGGTTCTCATGGAGGGCTTCAAGCACCCAAATAAATGCTGAAAAGATAGCACAGCTGGGCACTCACAATCTAAGAGATTCCTACAGACCATTGACAATAACTTCTTGACACAGGTAGTAGAGGAACTGACAAGAAGAGGAGTGCTGCTGGGCCTTGTAGTAACAAAGAAGGTCTAGTACTAACAAAGAAAGTCTAGTTGGGAATGTCAAAGTTGGAGGGCTGGCTTGGCTGCAGCGACCGTAAGGTGATGGAGTTCAGTATCCTGTGTGAAAAAAGCAGGGCAATAAGGAGGATTATAAAACTGGACATCAGGAGAGCCAACTTCAGCCTTTTCAAAGACTTACTTGGAGGAATCTCATGGGTTAGGACTCCAGAAGGCAAGGGGAATCCAAGAGAGCTGGTCAATATTCAATCATTTCTTCCTTGACTTTAACAAGGCTTTTTACACTGTCTCCCACAACATCCCATTAAGTAAGCTTAGGAAGAGTGTGTTAGATAACAGGGAGATGGATTGAGAACTGGATGAATGGCAGAGCTCAGAGGGTTACCATCAGCAGTGCAGAGTCAAATTGGAAACCTACAGCCAGTGGTGTTCCTCAAGGACCATGAATATGATTAGAAGACTGAAGTGTCTCTCTCATGAGGAAAGGCTGAGAGATCTGGGTCTGTTAAACCTTGAAAAGAGAAGACTGATAGGGGATCTTATCAATGTTTATAAATATACAAAGGGCAGATATCAAGAATATGGGGCCAGACTGCTCAATGGTGCCCAGCGACAGGACAGGGCAATGAATATAAACTGGAACACAGGAAGTTCCACCTTGATATGAGGAAGAACTTCTTTAATGTGAGAGTGAATGAGTACTGGACCAGGCTGCCCAGAGATGTTATGTAATCTCCTTCTCTGGAGATATTCAAAACCTGCTCTAGGTGAACCTGCTTTAGCAGGGGGGTTGAACTGTATGACCTCCAGAGGTCCAACATCGACCATTCTGTGATTCTGTCGTATAGCACCACCTTTTAAGAGCTTATTCCCAACTCTAGTGAATTCAAGAAATGTCTGTTTTCTTTATTATTGGTCTTTGACTTCTACCTCAGAAAGAGCACAGGAGATACACTGTTCAACTGTTTGTTTTATGACACTCCTAATGGAAGTTTCTGGCTCTTGCAGACCATAATCTTGATGTTGAAGTTCATTGAACAGGTTAATTTGGGTGGGCCCAGTATATAAGAATTTTAATTTTCATTAGCTTGACTTTTCTGGCAAGGTGATCAATAATCAGTCCAAGCAGTAACAAAATGTACTAGATACTGAGATAAATTCAGATTGAGTACCTTATGAATAATAGTTCAGCCTAAGCTCAATGTTAGAACAATCACAAGTTTGCTTTCTAAATTGAGAACCTGGTTCCTCAATTTTTACTTAATTTACTCAGTTAGGATTGTCTAGTTTTGAAATATCTAAATCCAAAACTTTTTGAAATCAAAGGAAATCTACCTCAATCTTTTTTTAATGTATCTTTTCAATTTAAATTTGTTATGAATTAAAATTCTGCAGAGTTGTTTGTTCCTGTGATTTCAATTTTTCCTTGAAGCAGAATTGTTTGTGCTGTCTTTAATTCCCTTGAAGCTAGGATGCTTTTTCAAAGCTGACAGAGTTGGACTCCTGTTCTGTTCAAAATCCTGCTGAAGGAGAAAGAGAGAAGTAATGGATTATTTTTCTGTTGTGTACAAATCTTTACCTGAAACATATTTGCTTCCGGCAAGGTTAAAAACTGCTGAAAAAGAATTGCTGCTTATTCCTCTTTCCTTTGTTCCTTATCCTGTCCCATAAAGCAATCAAATCCTGCTTTCTGAGTCTATCTTGACACGCTAAATGTAGCACCTTGCACGTTGCCATATCTTCAATTTTTTCCTCTGTGATATAATCCTCACACCATATTACTTGAATATAATGTAAACTAAAGACTAAGAAAGGCTGAAAAACTTTTTTGACTCTTCCTAAGAATTGATAAAAATGCATTGTATGAAAAGCATGTATCTGCTTTATTCTAAAACAGAACAGTACGTGATGTTTCCTCCAAAGAAGGTGGCAAATGTGAACTGTAATTTTGTGCAAAAGTTAAACTAAAAGGTGTATAATGAGAGGATGGTTTTGACTCTCCTCAGTTTTCCATCTGTAAGATTGCAATAAGTCCACCTAGTTAGCTCTCATGAATATTTTAATGATTAATATTTGTGAGAAGCTCAGGTGCAGTAATGAAGACAATTCCAGAAAAAAAGAAAAGAAAAATGAATTACTCTGATTTCAGAACAGGGGTTACGTGGAACAATATGTGGAGCCCAGGAGAATGTAGCTAAGTAAAGTACACTGCTGATTTCACTTGTATATTTGGTGAGATTGGACAATAAGTGATCATTTAAGTGACGTATCATAATTCTTGTAATCTGTTCCATGAGTGTGGGAGGGAAAGGAAAATTTAGGTGATGTACTCCAGTTTCTGCAGCAAAGTGTCCATTTAGTGTCTTGGTTCTATATAATCTACAAAATACTAAATTACTACTGAGCGAGTATTACAGTAGGATAATTCCTCAGAACTAGGTTTTCCTTTCCTATAAAAGCAGACATTGGATAAGTTGAAAGGTACCATACCCACAGAGAAATAGTGAACTTCAGGAATCTGGCATTCTCTCCAATCCTGGGAATGGAATGAACTCTGGAAAGGATGGACTCTTCATTTGATTCTATCTGGGAGAGGCAGATTTGTCCTTCTCTTCCAATCCAAGCCTTATTGCTCTTGTCCTCCATTTCTGAGAACAAGACTGCTCAGCAATGTTAATCTAAACCTAATCCTACCTCTCCCACATCCTTAATTTTACATCTTCTGCCAACAGCCCCAGATTCTTTCCAAAGCTAATCTTGTTTTGCTGACCTAGTGCTTTGCCCACAGCCTTGCTTTTCTCTCTGTTTTTTTTCAGCAGGTGACTGACTTCAGTTATCTGTCCCTCTAGGGGATCCTCAGATCCATGCACTTTTCCTAGTTTCCCCCAGGTTCATCTTCTTCTTCTCAGTCTCTTTGCTCAGTCACACTAACCCTGTTGCCACAGCTGTGCCAGGAAGAATTTTTCCCCTCCCAACCCTATTGGTTTTCAGGTAATAGAAGAACCTGCCAAACCTCCCTCTGCTTCTTTGCTTCACTACCAGCCAGGGAAGATTCACACCAAGTCAAATGCCAGAGCCCTGTTTACACATACGAGTTCTCTAAAACCAATGGGAATCACGAGTGAGGAAGCACTGATGCACAGGAATGGGCTTACATAGTAATCTATCCAACCATCCCGTTTTTAAAGAGTTGGAAATGCAAAACTTATATTAGCAGTGATTTACACTGTCACATTTCATAGTTAAGTGTGTTTATACTTTACCTGTGTTCTTATAAATGCAAAGCCAGCTCATATCTTATGTTTTCAAGTATTTTGGTATGCTCCTCAGCAGTAGTTTCCACACTGCCTAGTGTATTCCTCAAGGATTTCCTCCCCATCCATACAGCCAAAGCTTATGTGAGTTCTTTGAAATATATGACACTCTGTAGGCCTTGTTTGTAAAATTTTTATTATAAATTTTCTTACATTTGCAAGATTATCTTATTTTTTTTAGATTTAAAAACACAGAGCATAGTTTGACATTTTTGTCTTTTATGTCATGATTAACATTAATAAACATTAAAAAAAAAGTTTCTTCTGATGCAGACTCTCTTTTGGGTTCTTAGCCAATCTTTAATTTTCTGAATTTTTCTAAAGTTAGTAAATATCTGTCTGCACTTTGATGACAAATTAAATAGAAAATAACCCTCCTATCTGCAGGTGTTGGGACCCACAGTAAGAAGTCCTCTCAAGAATACTAAAGGATTAACTGATAAACTATCATAAATTTCCACTCTATTGACTTTTTTTTTTAGAACCAGTGCAGAATTCAGTATCATAGACCACAAATTTTCACAGAATTGTTTCATAAGCTGGAGTTGCATTACTTATACTAAAATGGCTGAGATCTGATGAAAGAATTAATTTTGTTCAAATCACTTTTTTTTTTATAGTCCATGAACATTTCTGCTTTTAAAACATTGTTATTTGTTTTTTTCAGGAAGATAAAGAATGTTACTTCATACTAAATAATTAGTACTTACACTGTTCATCCTATCATCAATATACCTTCTAAAAAATCAATCAATACGTACTCTAATAATGCACAGCTTTATATTACAGTTACTGCTGATGTTCTTGACTTCCTTTTGTTTGTTCAACAAGCACAAAGAGGCTCAGATGCTGTTCATTTTCCTGTCTTTCCTTCAGCAGCTTTGATTTTTCCTGAATGTTGTTCAGTTTTCTTCCTTTCATCTCTTAAATTTCTCCAACACCTGTCCTCATGTATGTGAGCGTGCTCCAACATGCTTTCCAAAACTATCAGGTGTTGCACCTCTAAATGTGCAAATGAGTTTTTTCTATTTTGTAAAAGAATACTCACCATGATTTTGCCCTTTCTTTACCTTCATATTAAGCAAAACATAGATAGAATGCTTACATATTGCTGTTCAATATAATTAGACAGTTCTACAATGTTAATCCCCAGGGATGAAGGGTTTAAGGAAAGGAATAATTGCTGGAAATCTGGGAATGCGTAGTGGGTCCTGAAGACAAGCAATTTTTGAAATGTATAAAAGAAGTGGTTCTTTATTTTATTAGCTTAGTTCTTAAGGTATATCATTGCAGTAAAGATAATGTAAAAGTTTAACTTACTTGCTTACTTGGGATTGACTGAAGTGTTCTAATTACCTTTCTAAAAAAAACCCACCTGCCTAAGACTGTGTTTATTTTGGGATCCTGACAATGGATCCTAAAAATGGTTGGACTATTTGAGATATCAATCTTCTTTATAACAAAACATCCACCAAATGCTATTGCACTTTTTAATGATCCATGAAAACCATGAAGAGACCACTATAAATCATATGGGAAGGAAAAAAAATGTTGTTGTTATGGATGGAGACAGCAAAGGTTTAAACCTAGCTGTGAGGTGCCCTCAGATAACTCTTCATCTTCTTAAGAAAATATGTTGCTTTTTCTAATTCCTTCTGGTAAAACTCTGCCCACAATGGTTTGAAAACTCCAGCCTGATTGAAATCCTACAAAATAAGTAAATGGAATTGTGTTTGCTGACTTACTATTGTGCAGAAGGCTTGTTAAAATACATGAGATATAAACATGTCCGTACAGAAGGAAAACGAACAATTCTTATAGAAAACCCCTGATGATTTTGTGTTAGCATTTGCATTCACTCTAAACACTGAACTAACCCTCAGAAAAAAGCTAAATTTCAAAGTGTTGTGGGCTTCAGCCTAGGGAGTCATTTGCTCATAATATTTAATATGCAGTGCGTCTTCCCTCTGTCTGTATTCAGGCAAGCCTGCTTCATGGAGTTTTACAGCTCCTGTGCCACTTGAGCTTACTGTGAGCTACCTGGTACAACAGCTCTATTATGCTTCTTTTATGATTTTGACTCAAACATATGAATAAAGAGAAAAAAAAATACACAGCAAATTTCCTGGCATTACTATGCCTTTATATTTCTGTCATATGAGCTATGAATGGCTGAATAATGGATTTTGGTTGATAAAAAAATAAAAATCTTTGTCTCAATATTGTAAAAGGATTTTACAACATTTATGAAAGTTATTGTCACTGTGTTTTGAACACAGGACCAAAGAAAAATATACATATATTTCCATATGAAGTTTCCTTATTTACCTTCACTGGGAGGCTTCCATCATGATCATGGTGCAGCAAGTAATTTAAAGTGCTCCATTGTTCTAATGTATGCCAATACATTCAGCATTGTCTCTACTTAGTGCAAATGAAAAAGAGCTACTCATATGCTGGCAAGCCGTCCTTTCAGATATTTCTAGGGGCAGACTCAAGGCTTTTAAAGACATTTTTGTCTGTATGGACTTACCTTTAGGTTTTGAAACGGTATTCTAGGGTTAGGTTTTACTGATCTACACTAAATTTTTGTATCTTCTTATTTGCTAGCATGTACCAATGGGAAGCAGTAAACTAACATAAGTAATCTCTTTGCTTTTCTTCTGTTGTCTCTTCCACAAATTGCTGACAAATCTACCTGGCAGTCTTTTAAACTGCATCAATTGTTTAAGTATCTAAAGTAAGGAGCCCCTTCAAAAGCACTCTGAAACTGCTGTGAAGTTGTGCTATTTGCAATTCTGTGATTTTACTTAACTGCTTGTTTCAGGAGAACCAGTTGGGAAGAATGATCTGAAGAACAGTGTGTATAAGAATTGCAAATCAGTGCTTGTGTTGGTCTGTGTAGCAGAAAGTTGGGGACAGTGGGACTATGGGATCAGTGGGACTGTCATTTGCAGTTTAACGTCTGTCCACGAGAAACAGAATGACAGCAGTTTTTTCCTGAGTGATTTTTACATGAGCAAAGCATGATTAGCAGTTGAGACCTTGCTGTTTTTCACATCTGTAATCTCAAGTGTTCAGTTCTGTTTTCAGGATTTCCCAAGTATTTCTAGAGAGCAAGAACATAAATATTGGTCTCAGGTTCTGAAAGAACCAGAGTGCACTTTGTGTGGATATAGCATCTTTTAAAGCCCTTTTTTGAACTGGAAGATACTATCATAGAGTCATAGCCTTAGTTACCCAGTGAAAATACCAGCTATCATAGATGATAGAACTTGAGCTGCAGATACTCGCTTTGTGGCAACTGAAATGCATGTATTGTGCATAGGCTGTGATAACAGATACAAAATAGTAATTAATGTTCACCAAGGAGCTGGTGCAAGGAATTGAATAACATGCAGTTCATCTCTCCAGTTGGAAAGGTGGTTTGTGCTGGAAGCCAGCCCTGGCCTGCCATGTTCCTGAAGCACTGGAACAGCGGTGCTACTTTCATTAAGGATCCTGATAACAGATGTCGGGGCAAGACATAGCTATTGCCAACTATAGCAGCCACGGGCACTTACTGATATTGTCACACTCACTTTTCATCTCCATTTTTCTTTGTCTCCTACGGGCATAGAGCTTTCAATTTTTCATGAAGAAAGCAACTTACTACCCTGATATTTCACCAAAATAAGTAAAGAACTTAAATAAGATGAAGATACTGAAAGTGAATAGAAACATTTCATAAGAATTTACTGGATGAGACAAGGGCCAGAGAACAGATGTAGCAAGAAGGTGGGATGGGATGAAAAGACAGAAGCTAGGTGGAAAGGCAGAGCCCAGAACATGCAGATGAAGGACAGGAGGTGCTGGTGGCTGAATCTTAGAATACTGGACAAAGGAGAGGCCTCTGATATGAAGGAACCAGAAGCAGACAGGAAGGAAACCATTAAGGCCTTGTCCTGAAGGTGGCTGCTTTCTGCTTGCTGAACTCACACTGCAAAGGAGCAAACCCATCTAATGATACCACACAAGATGGGATTATTCAAGTATATCATAATAATTTCCCTACCTCTTGCTTCATCTGCTACTCAAGTTTGCTCATTTATTTTAACGTCTAAATATCTTTGCTAGGGCTATTACAAACTTTCAAGCTTAACTGAGAGCCTAATTTGCCCTGCAACACCTTTATGAGAGATGATGATGCATGAGACTGAAAGAGCCCAGAGTGAAACAAAGTAAGATTCATACTAACATCCAATAGTAGTCAATCAGCTTGAGTCCCAACTATTCCATTTTACCAAACCATTCTAAATCTAACTGCATCTTGGTAGAACTGCTAAAGTTAACTTAACTTTTCTGTGATTTTTTAACTTTGATAGTTTGATAAGAGAAGTTGCACTGAATGTCAAAATTAAACACATACACCCACTTTGAAGATCAATGGAACTGAAGATATTGGCAAGTATATTCCTTCTAAATGTGTACTTTGAAATCCAAACAATGTTTTTTAGCCAGGTTCAGAAAAATGAATTTTTATTTAATTTTAAAATGGATGTTAGGTAAACTGCTATGACCTGTATACTTATCTGACCTTTCACCAACTGGAAATGTTGGTCAGCAGGACTTTGGTTCTACAAAATTAACTCATTTTGTAAATAAAAAATTAACGTTTAGGAGAAAACTAAAAGATCAGATGAGACTTGGTTGTGCAAACAGAGTTTGAAATGAACTTTTTCTGTGAGAGAAGAACTGAGAATTAAAGCTGATATTTTCAGTGCTTCTTAATTCATGGTAGCAAAGTTAAATAAAAGTTCATTATGAAAAACCCCAAATTAGATTCACAGTAGGTGACCCCAAGTGTACTTTTAGCCTTAAGGCAGACCTGGTAGAACTCTAATGATATTTGATAATATGGAATTCTTTCGCTTTATAAATGCTGAGTTCACTAAATGAGCATCAGAATGATGATACATAAAAGAGGTGTTCATTTTCAGCATTGTGCATGCACAAATAGCATTCTAATAGCTCATTCAATGGCTGTAATTGAATATATTTTAATGAGTCTTTGATCTTTGACATCTGGGAACTCCATGTATTGGAAATAGCATATAAGCACTTTTTTATGTGCATGAAAGCCAAAAACCTCTGCAACATTTTGCAAGGCTGGAAATTGTGATGGGCTAATCAGTTCTGCAGCAACATCCACAAGTTGCATTTAGCAGAAATCCTTGATAAACATACGAATCATACTAAAATAAACAAAAAACTCAGATTTGCGAAAAGAATTGATAAGTTAGTTACAGTCTAGTTTTCTGAGTGGATCCAGGTCATTACTGTGCTGCATATTGAATCGTGGAAACATTGAGTGGTTTGTGTTGGAAAGGACCTTAAAGATCACCCAGTTCCAAGCCCCCTGCCATGGGCAGGGACACGTCCCAGAAGACCAGGCTGCCCAAGTCCCCATCTAACCTGGCCTTGAACACTGACAGAAAAGGGGCATCCACAGCTTCCCTGGGCAACCTGTTCCAGTGTCTCACCCTCATTGTGAGGAATTTCTTCCAAATACCTATTCTAGAACACCCCCTCTCCAATTTAAAGTGATTCCCCCTCATCCTATCACTACAAGTCCTTGAAAAAAGTCCCTCCCCAGCTTTCTTTTATGCCCCCCCTTCAGGTACTGGAAGGCTCCTGTAAGATTTCTTACAGGAAACCTTCTCTTCCACAGGCTGAACAACACCAACTCTCTCATCCTGACCTCATAGCAGAGGTGATCCAGCCTTCTGATGATCTTTGTGGCCCTCTTCTGCAGCTGTCCCAACAATTCCATATACTTCTTATGTTGGAGAGTCCAGAACTAGACACAATACTCCAGGTGGGGTCTCACAAGAGTGGAGTAAAGGGAGAGAATCACCTCCTCTGACCTGCTGGCGACACTTCTTTTGATGCAGCCCAGGATATGGTTGGTTTTCTGGGCTGCGAGTCCACATTGCTGACTCTTGTCGAGCTTCTCTTCAATGAACACCCCGAAGTCCTTCTCAGAGCTGCTCTCAATTGCATTGTCCCCCAGCCTGTATTCCCCCCCCAGTGCGAATTGCCCCAGCCCAGGTGTAGCACCTTGCACTTGGCCTTGTTGAACCTCATGAGGTTCACACAGACCCACTTCTCCAGCTTCTCAGGGTCCCTCTGAATGACACCCCGCCCTTCTGGTGTGACAACTGCATCATTTAGCTTGGTGTCACCTGCAAACTTGCTGAGGGTGCACTCGATCTCACTACCTATATCATCAGTGAAAGTATTAAACAGCACTGGCCCCACTATAGACCCTTAAAAGGCATCACTAGTCATGAATCTCCATGTGGGCATCAAGCTGTTGACCACTACTCTCTGAATGTGACCATCCAACCACTTCCTTACCCACTGAATAGTCCACTCATCAAATCCACGTCTCTCCAATTTAGAGAGAAAGGTGTTGTGAGAGACTGTGTCAAAGGCCTTACATGCCACATGTAAAAATACATGGCACAGATAAGAAAGCCATTCATGGAGTTACGAAGATGAGAGACCTCTTGGCCAACCAAAGCTTTTCCCTGATGTGGTTGTTCTTATTTTATTCTTAATGAGGAGTACTTATCAACTTGAAGTCCTAAAAACGTGCAAATAATAACCCGTAATCGCTTCAGGGTCCTGTCTTGTTGAGTTAAATTCTTTCCTCCTTCATTCCTTGGCTGTAGTCACCAGAAATCCCTGTGTACCCATATAGAATATCCCCCTTTTCTCTTGAAAGTGTATGTTGCGTTTGTTTATAATTTGCATTCAAAACTTTTAGACATCTTTGAATATTGAACCTTCACTTTTCCCCTTGAATGGCCATGAAACTGGACAGCATGAGATGGAACTTGCAAGGGACATTAAGCATGTAGCTCAGTCACTGCAGATATCAGAATGATGTTGCATTTCCTGAAGTATCTCTCACACTATTCCTCTTTCCTTACACTTGTCTTTATATAATAGCTTCAAAATTCATTTCAGTACTTATTTAAATTAGTAGACAGTAGCAGATATTTGGACATTGCATTTGCATAAAACAGCACATATTTTAATGACCTTTCTTTTTTTCAGCATTATTTAGATCTGCAAATTGTCTCTAGGGAAAAGTATCAGGCATTCATACTAACTGACCCACGTTAGTTTTCTTCCATGTTATATACTGTAGTAACCATGAATCTTCCCAAGTATCTTGGCTGAATGACATATTCATAAGCTGGATATCCTTGCCCTAATTTTTCCTCATGGTTTATTGTCTTCTGTTTTCTTTTATACATTGTTAATTTTAAGCTCTACTTTCTTTCAATTTCCTTCAGATTTCCAAATAACTCTTAATAATTCTCCTATGGTAATTAAATCGTCCACATACTAAATTATGACTCAGTTAATTTTAATGCCTTCTGTACTGTAATACAATTATAATGATTGCTTTGTATTTTCATAGCTTCTTTAAACAATAAAACCTTAATCTTACACTGAGGTGACATAAGGGATAGCTTTCACTCCTGAAATATCACTAACTTACAGATGTGCTGTGTTATAAATGTAAATTGAGGATGTTAATTTAAACTGAGGATGCTGGATTATTTTATAGCCATCCAAAAGATAACTATTGGTAAACTATTTCAATCTATACAACTATACAAATGGTAGGTGTGTTATGACTATGTTCTAATGATGATGTTCTTCAATAGACGGATGAGGGTCTCACATTTCATAGCTCTAGTAATCTTCATTGCATGTATTTGCTTTGATTGCCTGTTTCACTTCATCTACTTGCTTTGGAAGACCTCATCAAAAGCAAAGTCAGCAATTTTCTTGGAATGAAGCAAACCCATTACCTTTCTTTCACATTTGAAGCTGAATGTTGTATTGAACTCTACAAACTTGTAGGTCTTGAGCATCGGTAATGCAAAGTTGCAGTTTGTAAATATACTTCCCAGCCTTTGGTTTAGAGGTATGTGAATGATATGAAAAAAAGCAGGGTATTCCTGCTTCTAACTACTCTTAGAAGTCTATGTACCTTAGAATGAGCAAACACTATTGTAGGCAAAGACTGCTGCCTGTGCCAGATTTTCGAAAGTTTGTCCTTCACCTCAGTGGGTCACAAAAACCTTTTGGTTCGGTTGGGGGGTAAAGCTTATTTCACAAGGTATAGGAGCTATAAGACCAGTAGTAATAAAACAACATTTTTTTAGGGGAAAAAAAAGAAAATAAGGTTTTCTTGTGCATTTATTTTGTTTGACAACCTCATCTTCCATGTTTATTGCCAAAGGCCAGAGCTGGGTTATACTCTTCAGTGACAATGTCTATCACTCTTGAAGATTCTGTGAGAAAGAATATCAAAAGATGTTCATATTACTTTTAGCCCCTGGTGATGTCAAATTTCCAGTGAATTATGTAGATGTAGGTGGAGGTGTCTCTGGTGGCTGTCTAGCAGGGAAATGAATAATAAAAATCTGTAGGCAATTGAGACAAAAATGTGTCTACTGTCTTTAGGAAGATCACTTATGAATAGGCCCTCCTTTACTTTGATTGGTGCAAAATATTTTTACACTGCTCCATAAAATGAGAAAATTTTAAAAATGGTTATCGTGCTGAATAAATGTTATGAATTTAACATTCCCTTGACTACAACAAATATTTAACATGTATTAACATGAGAAATATCAGTTACTGACTATAGAGCTCAATTATTATTTTAAGTCAGGCTTGAGTATTTCTAACAGGTAACCTATTCCCCTGCATAATTAATAATTCTATATTTCACAGCAAATGTCAAAATACTTGTGCTCATCTTCATGGATCTGCATATATCTGACTGTTGATTACGTTTAAAATCTTGTTCCCATTTCCTCCTTCACTAAGTTGTTTACACAAGGCTTTACAGTGTTCTATACTTAATTCTCCCCTTTATGTCGTAGCACTGACTGTAAGCTCCTTTCACAACATTGCTATGCTTAGAAGCAGTAACTTCTCCTTCTCTGAAGTCAAGTAGCCACTTTAGAACAAATTTTAAATGAAACAACCTGTCCTAGTGATTATTTACACTTGAAGATCAATCTTTATTTTTAAAAAAGATAATTCAATTAAAAAGGTGTCCAGTTAAATAAAGATGGGTTTTGTTTGTTTTAAAACAATATTTTCTTTTCAATTTCATTTGTAAAACTCTTAGCTGCAGAGAAATTATCTCATTTTGACTTATGTGTCAAATATGATGTCTTTCTATGTCTCTGTGCATGCCTGGATAAGGAAGTTCAATCTATTTCATTTAAGAGAGGTGTTTCAAAGTGTCTTGATTAACATCTGAAAGTACTTCTGTAGGAACCAGATTTCCGATACTAGAGAGCAAGATATCAGATAGAGACATAACATTATCCAATGACTTGTAATGAAACTGATGCTAATTCAGGTTAATGTGTTTTTTTCCCTAGGAAGAATGATGAGCTGGTGGACCAGTTTGTACAAGATATGGTGGACTCTTATCTCTTTCTTTGGATATCTTTCTGAAGGATGTCTCGAGTTATTTTAAAGTTGTAGTTACTTGCTTGAAGAATGATGGTCTTGATCAACAACTGGATGAACTTTTATATTTATTGGTTCTCAAGCTATAGGTTTAGTCCTGTGTTTTTATGTCAGACCTCGTATAGTTGGAAATTAGAAATATACTGTAGTGAATCATAGAATCACCAGGTTGGAAAGGACCCACTGGATCATTGAGTCCAACCGTTCCTAACACTCCCTTAAAACATGTCCCTAAGCACTTCATCAACCCATTCCTTAAACATGTCCAGGGAAGGTGACTTGACCACCTCCCTGGGCAGCCTGTTCCAGTGCCCGATGACTCTTTCTGTGAAGAATTTTTTTCTGATATCCAGCCTGAACCTTCCCTGGCGGAGCTTCAGGCCATTCCCCCTTGTCCTGTCCTCAGTCACTTGGGAGAAGAGGCCAGCTCCCTTCTCTCCACAACCTCCTTTCAGGTAGTTGTAGATAGCAATAAGGTCACCCCTCAGCCTCCTCTTCTCCAGGCTAAACAACCCCAGCTCTCTCAGCTGCTCCTCGTAAGACTTGTTCTCCAGCCCCCTCACCAGCTTTGTTGCTCTTCTCTGGACAAGCTCCAGAGCCTCAACATCCTTCTTGTGGTGAGGGGCCCAGAACTGAACATAAAGTTTTTTCCTGAAAAACTCTATCTTGTACATTCAGATAGCCTTCATCCTAAAAATCAAGGTACTCCATCCCTTATTTGCTGTTCATTGAGAGACAAACAGTGGACTAGTGGACAGCTAATCTTAATTGAGAGATAACTTCAAAGTGTAAAAACACTTCCAAAGCACAGCTGCTACAGTCTCATCTAAGAAAGGTAATTATAGTAGAGTCACAGTTAATGTTCCACAGAAGTAATTTCATCCTTAGCACTATTTTCACTACCTTTTAGCTTTGAAAATATCCCTGTCAGGATGAAATTTCTCCAACTTGTCTCAGCCCAAAGGTTATTTTAAAGTTTAAATTAAAATCTTAAGAAAATTGAATAACTAAATGCATTTTTGCACTATGAAAAATGTTCCCATTTCAAGTCTGCTAAAACTGTTACTACCACTCAGAATAATTTGCTTTACTTACTACATTGATATGAATTCAACTGCTGGACAAAGCTCCCTAGTATGGACTCTGACTTGACTGCTGCTTAGTTTGTACATGACATGCCAAGAACTCTGTATGCTGAATAATAAATATTAGCCTGGGATAGAAGAGCTGTCAATGTCACTCTTAGTTACTGCTGTCTGAATTATGTGCCTTAAATTCAAACCAGGTGAAACCTTTTGGGTGAGGAAAGAGGACAAAGGAAAATGTGGGACTAAAACAATTAACAGTTCCAGGCTAAAGGCAGGAGACTCTTAGTGTGTTCCTATGGAGACACTCGTATCTGGCACTGGCTTAAATGAGATGCTCAAAACCATCTGTATAAAGGAGATGGTCACTAGCAAAAGTCATGACAAATCAAATACAGTGATGCTGAGAACTAATGACACACCTAATAGAGACCATCTCAAAATGTACACACTTCTCTTAACCAATTTGAAGAGGAGCTTGCAAAAAAAACCCATGTGTATTGATGTGAAACTTCAAAAGGGAACTCGGATTTTAGCAAAAAGAATACAGTATTGCTAACATGCAATTCAATCCTATGACTGTTCTTTCAGTTTTTCATTCTAATTAAGTACTTGTAAAGTTATCCCTTACATATTATTTCCTCAGTTGACTGACTAATGATAGAACTATCTTTGCTTAACCATTAGGAACTCATTTTTCATAGGTGGCTTCAATGTCCATCCTTTCCTCTCACAGATGTAGTTTCTATGCCTGTTCCAAAAACTTGATGATTTTGGTACAGACAGGTGAAAAGATTCAGAGAACAGCTGCAGCTTAACCAGTGCACCTTTGATTTTGTTTTAAGAAATGTTTTATTCTTATAACATAGTTCTTTTCTGTAAGCATTGCCTTAAGCATGGCTTTCAACCTTGTTTTAGAGCTTGAATAATATTTATTTGGTGTAGAAACATTCTGCATTCTGATAACCAAGTAATCCAGATGGTTCTGTAAAAGCTTAATGTTTTTCTTGATATTTATCATGCATGTAATATCTATATATTTCATAGAAAATATAAAGTAAAACTAAGAAACTTTGAAGTATGAAAATAAAGATGCATATAGCAACATATTTTAGTGGAAGTATTAGTCATAGTTATTGGCTAATTTCCTAAACCTAAATATGAAGTAGTCAATATAATAACATTTTATTTTAATATATTGTAGTTCATAAAATAGGAGAAGGAAAATGAAGCAGAATGTTCGTGAATACTTGAATATTTTCTAACAGGGCAAATAAATAATACAAATTTACAGTGTAAAAATGGGAACAGAATAAACACTGAAGTTTTAATATCAGAATAATGCATGTTGACTTTATTAATTGCTTTGATAGACTGTCTAAACTAACCCAGCTTGGATTAAAAAAAAAATTAGGAACTGCACTGATAAATTGAATGAAGCTTTAACTCACTTTTCACTTTTTTAAAGAGAAAGTGGAAAACAAAAACTAAGTAATCTTGTTGGAAAATATCTTCTTCAGGCTTGCCATTGTAACATGCTATGCCCTCTGCAAGAGACGTGGTTGAGTCTTTCATCTTGTACATATATTTTTTAAAATCTATACACCTGGCAGCTCACACACTGTGATCTAGATCTGCAAAGTCTCTAAACAATTTTTTTTCTGGTCTTAAAGAGATTTATATCACATTATGGGACAAGTCCTTAAGCACCAATGTCTCATCTAGGAAAACTTAAGTTATTTTATAACAATGGATCATAAATGTTCCCACTAACTGTCTCAATAGTATTTATGTAATATCAGAAATAGGTCTTTGCTTGAGTATTTTTTCTCTGTCATTAATGAGAATCAATGATCATATACAGCTTTAAAAAATCCCCTGCGATTGTATACAGGAATAATATAAATTTTGAGATTTTCTTGATTGAGAGCTGTCCTGAACACTGATATTAGGAAAAACACTTGGAGAATGTTTGCACAGATTTCTTGAGCTTTCTGTAGGCTACAATTATCTCTGTAGGTGGAGAAGCAGGCTATATTTGTTCCTGCTCAATACACTCTCTATTATATTAGGTATGTTTTACTAATTTAAAATTCCAAGTATTTAATTGTCTTTATAATGGTTCAAACAGCCAGATGTCTCAGAGGTTATACTGAGAACTTGTTTGATCCTCAGCCAATATTTACTTTCAGATTATAATGAGCAGCTAGTGAAATACTCACCATCTGTTTAGGAGAGAAAAGGAATCTTCTTTGTTTGAGTGGACAAGTGGGAAAATAATTCAGAAAGCTGAGTATTAGTTCATCTAAGTAGATAATGGGCCAAATTTTATAAAGAAGGAACTGAGAGAAAGAAAAATTCCTACTGCTGGTGCAGAGCAGCTCTGTGTATCGGAACAGACAGTAGACCATCTGGCTAGAAGAGAGGTCAGTAGGAAAAGTCTTGAGGCTTCTACTGGATAACAAGTGTGGAAAACTTCTGAATAAAAGAAATGGATTAGATATATGGACTTTTTTTTATCATGAGGATGATCAGGCATTGAAATACATAATACATACGTATTCAGGGAAATCCATGGTTTCGATACAGGCTGGGGATGACGTGATGAAGGGCACCCCAGGTTGGCTGGGGCCTTGATCAGCCTACTTGAGTGTGAGGTGTCCCTGCCCATGGCAGGGGGGTTGGAACTGGATGATCTTTAATGTCCTTTCCAACCCAAACCACTCTATGATTCTATGAGTCTATGATCTGTTAAAAGGAAAATATTTCATTTTGATTATATATAGAGGTTAAGGGAACTAAGCACTCATATACCTACTTTTAAATGGTGTGAATAGCTCCCTATGATCTTTAATACACTTTTTGTAGTGAGGAAGGAAATGTAATGGTGGATTTTGGATATTGCTGAAGAAATTAGTTATTCTTAAATAAAAATATTTGTCATTTTGTAGTATAAAACATCATACATCTGTCATCAGATGCCTTATTTGCCCATCTAAAAAAATCTGGATATTTATATCTCTAAAAATAAATCGTATCCAAACTCATATGCTATGTTTTTGGCTTTCTTGTTGTAGGCTTGGAAACAGCATAAGGTATGCATGTTTTCTTTGTACCTATTAAAATGATAATTCTGTGAATCCATCAATATAAAAATATTATAATTTTTTAAAATAGTTTGTTAAAATTAAAAGATTTTAAAGATCATGTTTTGACTCCTTAGTGAAACATCATTGATGTGCTTATAAAATTATGTTTTGATATTGGCAAAAATTGATTCGTAAAGTGTATACAACAACTGCAGAAGTGTGTGTGTGTTTTCTAATTGCCTAGGGTTACAACAGTTGTTTGACACTTTTTGCTGAGATAATAAAACATCTTCAGGAAAAGTTCTAAGAACTGCCAAGAATGTGTTCCGGCATGTGAATATCATGATGCATCTCTGTATCACATGAATGATCTAGGAGCAGCTGTAAGAGCATATGCTGGCTGAAAAAGTTCCATTGCAGGAAGAATATGTTATTTTCTCTCCTACTCAGAAATGCAGTGGGTTAACATCCAGTATCTTGGATTGCTTTGTTGTGTTTCTATGTTTTCGTTTCTGGAAATGTAACCTGCCCTGTTTAAACAGATGATGTGTAAACTGTCATGATGACATCTGTCTGTCTTTTTCTGAATGGTGATCTATTTGCTGGCTTATACTATGTCTAGGAAAACAGTTAACTGTGACTATTTGCTCCAAAGTGCTCCATTTGAGAGCTCATGGAATGAGAGTATCACACAGGATAAGATCCTCTTGTACTTTAGAATATTCACAAGCATACAGGCAATTTACATATCTGTTTGCAAAACCTAAAGGAATGCAGTGGGAAGTATTTAAAACTAAACAGTGTGTTTGCATTGCATACATACTACACAAGTGACCTTGGGGTGAAAGATAAATCTCTGTTTTCACCTGTCAGAGAAGTGGTGGATCAGACTTTGCTTTTGAGGGCTCAAGTTGATTTATGTGTAGCTAGCATGGTAGCAGATAGCAGTTACTTAAGCAACAGATGTCTCTGAAACCTCTCTGTTTTCCTAAGACTTCCTTTTCTTCTTATGAATAGAAGTTTGTTGCTTCTGAAAATTTGAAGAGATATCCTTCTCATGTTCACTTGCATTTCAGCCACTGGCGTGCAGAAAATACTGTTTTTAATAATCTCTCCTCTGTCACATTGGTTGCACAATTCCTTCTTTTTAGATTTGTAATGGACTTTCATTTTTCATTTTCTACCTCTAATTTACTCTGTATTCAACCTGTCACTATTTCTATTTTATGAATTGTATTTTTCTGCAATATGTAATTCTGAAAGTAAAACAGTGCCACAATCATTGGGACCACAGTCCTTACAGTTGTACCAGATTTTTAGTTTATAAGACACAGCAAAGTTCCTTTGACCAGAAGTGATTTAGAATATTGAGGGGAATAGTCACACTCAGCTAGCACATCTTTTTTGTCATCTTGGGAAGGTTATCCAACCAATTTGTGGGCATCTCAAACCAAGCAGCAATATGTAGAAAGGAAACTACTTCAGTTGTGTATCAGGATTTCTATAAATCTGTACTCCCTAGTCTTGGATTAGGAATTATTATCATAAACCCAACCAAACACTTTATTTTGAAATAGGGAAATTATTGCTGAATATAAGACTTAAAAGTCAAGAGGTTCATTGAGATATATATATTTTCATAGGCTTTAAACATTTTACAAAATTGTCAGTGGCAGAAAACTTGCAGATTTTTGTGTCAAACTTTCACCTCGATTGATACATGTTAGCTGTAAGTAGAAATTATATGTTAAGGGAAGGTAAATTGAGCAAGGAACAATGCAGAGAGAACAAAGCAGGAGGGCTCACCTGCAACTTTTGTGCTAAAAAGCATGAGAAGAAGGAGCTGTTCTTTTGATCTTTAACTGCTGAGAGACAATAATGTATAACCAGATGAGGTTCATTTCCAGTAACTCCTCACACAGTCCATTTCCTTGTTAAGCAGAATTCTTGCTGGGCTTAGACGTTACAGGTTTATTCTGGCAGAGCTACAAGAACTAAAGTTTTTATGAGTTCTGGAGAAAGAGAGTGGCATACCCTGCTTGCAGTCACCAGCTCCTCTGGTTTCTGTAGCTTCTCCTTTGAACTTAGTATTCCCACTGGACCTTCTGTCCAACAAAAGAAGTGCGCTGCCCTTGGGGTTAGCATTGCCCCAAAGACACCAATATTAGCAATTCTTAAATCAGCTTATGCAGTTGCTCAGGAGCCTACCAGCCTCTCCTGGGTGAATAATACTTGGGGTACAAGCTCTGTAAAGATCCAATACTTTCTTGCCTGTCAGGTCACTGAAAAATTAGCTTTATCATGATATAAACTGTTAAGGAGTATGTTTCTGTGGGTTTTTTTAATCCCAAGATGGATATGCAAAAATCAGAGACAAAAGAGACAAAACAGTGAAAAGCAGGATGCACATAGTGAAACAGTGACCTTTATCTGTTCTGTCGCCTCAGGTAGTTTTTATAGCTGATTAATTAACATCTTCAAGAGCTCTTCTGGCACCACATAGTCAGAATTCGGAAAACCACTTTCTTGCTTGTTCGTCTTTTCTTAACCTGTCTTTTCTGTGACAGCTCCGCAGGACCCCACATGGCAATATAGGGACTAGGTAATTTCATTCCTTCTTCCATATTACGGTCACTTTCTATTTCATACCTTAATTAGTATGCTTTTTCATTCAGAATAGTCTCTGCTTTAACAGCCTTTTAAATGTGCATTAAAACTACACATACTATAAGAAACATTGTGTACGTTGCCACAGCATTAGATTCATAATGATTTTTCCTATATATTGTATAAATAAAAACTGTGATAAACTGGATAACGTTAGCAATGGATGCTAGGATTGTTTCCTGTTATAGATGGTTAGTTTCAGATTCCTTTCTGGGATAGTAACAGTGTGCATATGTACTAAAAAGCAGTGTTTCTGGTCTGACTAAACAAGTCTACCAAACACTGCCATTTTGCTTTATGATAATCTAACCAGTTCTATAACTAAGCCCCTGAATAAAACTGGAGCTTTCTTTGAATATAATAGTCAGAGACACATCATATTACTCAATATCTGTATTATGCTGCGTATAGCTACTTCTTACAACTACACTACTGTGAAGACAGTTGACAACATTCTTAGCATATTCATGGGCAATCTGATGGGATTAGAAGGGGAATAATCCTGTATCTCAAAGACCCAAGAGGCATTTGAAAAATCTGGTACTCCTTAGACCTAATTGTGTATTTTATGACACTGTTTAGCTTTCAAAAATATTTATCTATTGTTACAGAGAGTATTAATAAGAAGTTATAACTTTTGATAGAAATTTTAAGAAAAGAAAATATCTTACAACAAGAAAAGATTCATCTCAGAAATAAACTAAGGGGGGAGGGTGGGAAAGATGCACCTTGAAATAATAAAATTTTAAAATTCTCATCCTTTTAGAGGAAGAACTAAATTAAAATCCTTGATCTTTATTGTTCAGTGAGGGGACCTGAAGGTAGTTTTCTGGAATATGGTCCAATGGTCAGTCAACTTCTGTTGACTATTTATTGACTACTTTTGACAGGGGAGGTCATGACAGACTTTTTTTTTTTTTTTGCTTGCAGGTGTTCAAATATGAAATGGAATAACTTTAAAAACACAGAAATTTTCATTAGGCTTAACTTTGAAGGGAAAAAAATAAAAGACTGGCTGGGAGAGAGAATGAGTTGGGATCATCTGCTTTTAAAATATTTGCACATAGATGTTATTGGTTGAGGGATTAGATATTGAGCACATTGTGCTGATTTCTACTTAGCTGTTGAACTAACCAGAGGATTTACTCCTAAGTCACATAACTACCTCTTGATGCACCCTGCCTCTTTTCACAGCATCATAAACAACTGGGTGGTTCCAGTTCTAATTGTATGTTTCTTAGCTGCTTTGTTTAAGTACTTCAATAATTTTCTGGGTAACATTTATTTTAAAAAGTAACTTCAGATGCAATATTATATATATAGGTCTACTTACTATATATTGAAAATATGATTTGGTAGGAAGATCATACTTTTCATAGAAACAGAGGAGTCTTATAAATAAAGCACTTGTAGGAAGACTCGAACAGCTACGGACAAACTACAGGTCTTCTTTATAAAGCTAACACTTATTTTTTAGAAAACAAACAAACAAACGTAATAATAATAATTATTTAATATAACATTATGAATTTCAGTTTCAAATTTGTACTGAAGACAAGTCTGTAAAGGACAAAGATGAGTCTGATAAACTCTCTTTTATTTACATGATAACTGAGATATTTGAAGACACGAAGCTAAAGCAAGACAGTTAGTCAAGGATAGACAATGTATTTTAACCTAGGATCACTTTATAACCAGTTTTCCTAGAGCAAAAATTTGCATCCAGCAAGCTGTGGTAATAACATTATCTTGCACTTCTAATGATAACAGGATAGCATAAACAAACTATGAATGCCACAGTGCCAGGATCATTTAGATGAAATCACTAATTGAGTAAGAAATATCTAGGCACCAGCATATTCTTTAGGATTTTATTTCCTGTTGTTTGCCAATTATCACTTTGTCTTTAATAGATTAATTTCATGATATTCATCATACTGGAATTTCCTGTCGCTTTCTTCAGTGATTTTTTTGATCCTTCTAAGATGCTATAAACTGACAAAGGACCCTTTTTTGTTATTTAATTACTTACTCTTTGTGTCTTAGTATCTTTACTTTTGTACAGATTTTGATAAAGTGCAGTCTAGGTTCATGAATTACAGTTTATATTGGGCTATTTTAATCTTTTTGATTTAGAACATAGGAAAAATGCTATGAATGATACATTTGTTATAAATCTTGGACTATTGTGTAGTTCATAGTACTGATAGCTTAAAATGCAGTAATGGCTAAATGTGTAATGCTATCTCATTATTTTAGACTTTAAGTGACAGAAAAGCACAATAACGATACATCTAAAGTTTCCTCTTTAAAGAAATAATGTTTAGGTTTTATGCAACTGAGAAAGAAATGTTTGAGTTTAAACCAATTAAGGCTTGTCTTTTTTGATTTCCTTAAAATCTGATTTTATACATACAACTCAAACAAAATCCTGTTAAAGGCATAGATTGGCTTGCTAACTTCTGGCAAAAGATTATAGATTGGTTAAGCAAATAGACTTTCTAATTTCATATTGATTCTTAGTCATTGAAAATCTAATTTGAAAAATCAGTGTGTTTCATATCTCGCACAGCACTTGTAGTGGGAGAAACAGGCTGAGAATTAACTCCGAGAGAACGTGATGCTATACAGGAAAACTTCCTAGTAAGATGAAAGCTTATATTCACATTTTGTTAAGTGCAAAACAAGGTATGATGTTTCTCCTTATCAGGATTATTGTAAGAGTTTTGCAATTTTCAAAATGTAGTCCAATAATCACTGTTTAGGATGTATCCTCTCTGCACACATCATGCACGATATTCTGACATTCAGCTGAATTTTTTTGTCAAGAAATGTACTCATTTCTAGCAGAGTATTGTGGTTCAATGGAATATTCTTTATTTTACTGTGAGCTACTTTCTGTAGAACTTCGGATCGTTTTATGTGTTTGTGGAGATGATGTGAATAAAACTTGCAGTGATGTGCTGCTGTTAACTGAGTAAAAAGCTTTAGGAAAAGTTGCAATTAGAAACAGCACACATTTCCTGAAGGAAAGGAATTCTGCCACTGGGAGAGAGGTAACACTGATGACCATGGGGAAAACAAACTTCCTCTCCTTCCTTTTGGGCTGTACCCATCTACTGAATGTGTGGCAATGCTAAGCCTCTAACGGAGGGGTGGCTGGAAAGGAGAGCTGCAAGCGCTTCTAGCTGGTGCCTATGAAACATCTCTCTAGCTTTGAAGGAATTGAGCACTAGATAGCAGGAAGGCACTAGTGAGACTTGCCACAAGGTAGGGAGGACAGAATTGCTCATAAGTCCCTGTGAGAAATCTAATATTTACTTTGCAGTTTCTTCCATAAAAATCATATTCCTCTGCATTCTCTTATTATCATGTGAGACTACCTTTCTGATTTTTATGTAGCAGGAAACCAAAGTAGCCTCAAACTAACTGTGTAAGAGAAGACTGAGTACCAATGTGCTTGTAGTCTCTGTTTAGATTGTTATCCTGGGATTGTTCCCCTCCCCTTCTTTATTGTGATCTAAATGGTAGAAATGCAGAATATTTCTGACACTGCCTAGTGCAGATGATGAGCTCTGCTCTGTCAGCACAAAGGCTGCGTATTCCATTTTTTTTTAATTCGTGTTACTGAGTATGTATTTGTGTTGGAAGCTGTGACTTACACACAAATCTAATTGTGTGATGCCACATTTTCCATAAGTAATCAAACTATGAAAAAGTTACATTGTTCATGGAATTCTTAATAGCATAATTCTTATGCAACAGCAGTTTAAATTGTTTCTTACTCTCCTAAATTATTACAGGGAACATTTCAGGATTTTTTGGGGAAAAATATTTCTCATATTGTTCCACAGGTGAATCCTGTGATCCCAATTGCTGCTGACAAATGATCAGGCTGCTATAATAGAGAAATATAAAGAAGATACAGAGTTCATAAAAAAGAATGAAAATAGTCTTTCTATGCCATCTGTATTATTTAGCTTGGTTTACCCTTAAAAACTTGGATGTAATCTCCAAGAAATGCTATAATTGAGGAGAAAGAAGAAACAGTTATTGGACAATGTAGTGTCTATCTGATGCTATTTTAGGACTATTAAAATAAAACCTGAGTCAAGTCACTGTATAACACATGGAAATATCTAACATAATACATTGTCAATATCTAACCAGATATATTGGTTTTAAGATATAGCTTGGTATTTTCTAGAAAAAACTCTCAGCATTGCCATATTACTGAAGAGTCAGCATGGTTTATATTACTTAAAATTTGCATCATCTGCAATTGGGAGGAGAATTTTATACCACCTCTGGCAAAATATACTGTTTTATAAAAGTATTTTCTCTGTAGAATGTAGCCATCTGTGAGCTGCATAGTAGTGCAAACATATTTAAACAAAATGTCAAATCCTTAAAGGAGATTTCTTCCTACAGAACAGAAGGTACATTTATTCTCGCATTTATTTGGCTATTCCATTTTATGTGGAGCCACTGGGACAGACATTGAGGATTTGGGGTCTTACGAGTATTTTAAGTCTGATGCAAAATTCTGGTGTGACGCTGTGTTTGTTTCCCATCTATAAAAGTATAGTGATATTTGTTTTCTGTCACCTGTGATCTAGTTATCTCTGTGACTTATATGATTTCCAAGGCTGCCCCTCATTTTATGTTTATAAAACAAGGAGGACAACTGAGCCCTGAGGATGCTTGAGACCTCTAGCTGCAAATCCTGTTTCATCTATAACTCTTTAGTATATCCCTTCTCTAACACCTTTGTATGTGCTTTCTTTTCCTCATCAAAATTCTTATCAAAAGGATAAAGAAAAATGAATATGAGAAAAATTGGGTAGCAAATTCTATATAGAGGAACATGGAAAAATGATTTGCTCTATTTTATATTCAGAGTACGAGCAGGAATAAGATTAAAGAGACTGCTTAAAAAGTGATTTTTAAAGCATTTTTTCCCCATTTTGCCTGAAGTAGTTATATGCTTGTAGTGGATGAAGATTTTTTACTTTCCTTTTCATATCTTAATTAAAGTATGTTCTCACTATATAATTCTATGCCTGTTAGCATCAACCCAATAGTAGGTATATTGAAATATTTATTCTTTTCTACAGTGAAAGCCCTGGCTGCAAAGGAGCAGCATATCAACTCCAATTTAGAGATGATGACGTGGTTTGACACTGAGTGAATTATTGCTATCAGTTACTGTTTTTTTTATGAGAGCCTTGTTAATAAGTGGATACAGCAGTTTGTTATGTCTACTGCAGAGCTCATATTACTCTGCTTTTTGGCATAAGAAATACTTCTTATTTTGTTCTTTTTCCTGCTTTGCATATTTAGGGAACATAAACAGAAGAGGTAAATATGGAAAGCAGAAAATGTCTCTTTGTGACCCAGGAATCTCATAGTGCTCCCTGTTGTGGGAAAGCTGCTGCTAAAGTACACCATACACTTAGCTGTGTAATGGAGAAAGGAAAGGGCATTCTTAAACCTTCCTGTATGTATTGCTGAACTGATCTTGGTGTTTATATTTGTGTGCATTTTTCTAATGAAATTACGTGAGGCAAGTAATGGTAATTCAGCATACCATTTGAATCTATTTTTATCTAGAAGACAATGTATAAAACCAGAGAGATTTAATTGCTAAACTTGCCCTGGTGGCTTACGATCCCTAACAGATCATAGGCAGAATATTTCTTTTTTAACTTGCTACGTCTAGAAGTTCTTGTTTGTTTTTTTTTCCCTATAGAAAGTTGTTGCAACTGAATCAAAGTATCCTATGAAAACTTATCAATGATGTTAATACTATCAAAAGACCTTTAGTGTAAATACTCTACCAGTCATTATTCATTACCAGTTAGCTTTAAATAACAAAAAACTTGTGTTGCTTAAATAAATGAGAACCTACATTTTGGGAATTTATTTTTGTGATAAACTTGAATGCTCTTTCATAAAAACTTGAATGAGATTTTCTTAAGAACACCAAAATGTACTATTACTGTTATGGGACATAATATTCTGTTATCATGAAAGATATCTGAATATACTTACATGAACAAATATCAGATAAGCAGTGTTATAAAATAACAAAAAATTGTCATATATTTTGTTTTTCTTCCATGTAGGGTTTTCTGTCCTCCTGACAATGAAAGAAAATTTAAATTTTCTACTTTATGCAGCCAACTCTAGACAGACTCACAAGTCTATGTAAAAAATGTACATTTAATTATTTAGCTTGCAGAAAAAAATAACTCTTTTTTTAATAAATACCAGTGTTATAGCATAAATCTTCAGAAATTTGAGATCACTTGAAACACTTGCTAGGTTTACCATTTAAAGATGTATTTAATTTGATTGTAATTTGACAATTTCTGACCCATGCTGTTGATATTCTCACTTAGTATTGGAGAAAAATAAGTTTTTTTTCCCTATGTGCACATATATACACATAAAAACCAATGTAGATAATGCCTAGCTAGGAGAAACTCCTTCAGTATGTGAGATTTGCCAATAACTTGTGCGGTGCCAGCTGCTATTTTTCTTTATGAAATCAGATTTGAGACACGCTGCTTTCACAGTTTTATGCATCAGAGGAAATTATGAACCTCCAGATACTCATTGTGATTTTTGCATAAAGATGAAGCATATTAAGGTTAATCTACTTGAAGTAAAGATGCATTCATTAGTTTATGTTTAACATAATGCTTTTTTAAAATGATGTCTAATTATTGCCCTTGTGTAACAGAAATACCTCTGAGTCAATGTGTGTCAGCTGTTCAAGAAATATATCTGTCTATTCTTCTTTGAGAATGTGATAATTGTTCTTTGGGACTTTAATATAAAATTATTTCTGACTTTTTACTTCATTTTTAAAGGCAATATTTTCTTAAAAACAAAAGAAATTTTTCTGACTGCTGTGCTAGTGGTCATTTCAAAATGCCTGTGCAGATCTTATGTCCATTTACAAACAAGGCAGGAGGGAGGATCTGGGAAACTACATGTCTGTCAGTCTGACCTGGGTGCAGGTGAAGGTCATGGAGCAGGTCATCTTGAGTACTATCACACAGCACCCACAGGACAACCGGGTGATCAGTCCCAGTCAGGATGGGTTTATGGAAGGCAGGTCCTGCCAAACTAACCTGATTGCCTTCTATGACAAGGTGACCCGCTTAGTGGACAAGGGAAAGGCTCTGGATATAGTGTATCTGGACTTTAGTAAAGCCTTTGACATCTTTTCTCACAGGGTCCTGTTTGAGAAACTGACTTCCACTGGCCTGGACAGGCACACCCTCTCCTGGGTAAAAAACTGGCTGGATGGCCAGGCCCAAAGTGTAGCCGTAAATGGAGTTAAATCCAGCTGGAGGACGGTCATAAGTGGTGTCCCCCGGCGCTCAGTGCTGGGTCCAGTCCTGTTCAATATCTTTATCATCGACCTGGATGAAGGGATTGAATGTACCTTTAGCGAGTTCGTAGATGACACTAAGTTGAGAGGAAGTGTGGATCTGCTGGAGGGTAGAGAGGCTCCACAGATGGATCTGAACAGACTGGATTGATGGGCTGAGACAAACAGGATGAGGTTTCACCAGGCTGAGTTCAGAGTCCTGTACTTGGGCCAAAACAACCCCCTCTACAGGCTTCGGGAAGGGTGTTGGTTGACAGCCACTGAACATGAGCCGGCAGAGTTCCCAGGTGGCCAAGAAGGACAAATGGCATCTTGACCCCTATCAGAAAATCGGTATCCTAGAAGGGCAGAACTCTATAAATTTTATGGCTGGCAGTCTTATGAAACTCTAAACTTAGATAAAACCAGAAGTATTTAAATACTAAAATAGCTAAATTTTCTTTCTCTTCCTTTCCTGCAGCTCAGATTTCTCAATTAGGAGGTAGGATATTTTTTCCTGGATTTGTTTTATTTGCCTGATAGATATCTGGAAATTTTGACTTCTGCTGGCAAACTTTGGGAATATTTTGTAGTTCACTTCCTTTCCTTACACTCATGTGTCTCTTTGTCTGCTCTTCGAACTATGTAGATGCCAAGATGGTTAAAGAGATCTGCTTCAGAGCTTTTAAATAAGATATTAGTTTAATATAGCAAAAGGTAAATTAATACAGAAATTAGGATACCATTACACTGCTAGCTCCAGCAACAGGAACAGCAACTTTTTCAACTTAGATGTGCTCTTTTGTTCAGCTCCAGTTATCTCTTCGCTTCTCCCTGCCTGGTTTTCTAGATACAGTCTCAGACATTTCCAATTCATTTCATCTTATGAATTTAATTTCTCAAACCCTATAAGGTTTTGACTCTATCCCCTTTTCCCCTGTTAGTGCTCTGCAGTTTTCTCTCAATAATCCTGTGCAATCTTAGCTGATATACTGTACATGGCTTTTATTTCTCCTTGTAAGCAATAAATAGAACTACTAGGTTTCAAGTGACTGGAAAAAAACAAAAGCAGAAATTGCATACAATTTTCAAATATATCTTTGATACTTTAGCATTTTTTTTTTTAATATTCTTAAACAAATAAACAACATGAGTGTGGCTTGGTCATTTGGGTTGCATACAAAGTTAAGCATAAAAGCCTTCATTCAGTCCTAATTAGCCCAAAATATTTACCCATATTTGACTTAAAGTAAACATACTGTTAACCACTAGGATTTCTAGAATCCATATCTCAATACTGAGTTTAATTGCTATGAAGCAGATATTCTTGTTTAAATATGTGGGGCTGAATCAGAGACTGTCGATATCATTGGGAAGCAGCAGTTTTTTTATTTGTTTGCTCTTTCCATGCTTGTGCTGAGTTCAGCATCCCATGCTGTTTTGTGAAAAAATAAACAAGTGATAATTGCCTTGGACAGTTTACAGTGTCTTCTGAATTTTCTGAAGGAGTTTTCAACTTTCTTTATTGACAGATGATTTTCCCCTTGCACAGCTTATGAACATGAAGACTATTCAGGCAAAAAGATCTGCTTACACAGAAATTAAGTTTTAATAAGATGCTTCGCAGGAGAGCCCACTGCACAGATCCCATTACAAGATAGTAGCAATAGTTGGTTTTGCAAGTGCAAATTCTGTGAGCCAGCAAATGTGCAGATAAACCAGCTCAAAGTGATTTCTGCATGTGTACAAAGCTAGTAAACTGCTTACGATCAAATTTCACAAACTACTGCATATATTCCTTACCTCTTTTTTTCATGTCAAGTAAAAGAGCAGCTAGTTTTTGACTGACTATAGAGAAAGAAGAAACATGTGAAGGAAGGACTCAATTAGAGCACACTTTTATTCATTTAGTTCAGCTGTGAGCTGCCTGACTTGGTCACACTGCCCTGCATAAAGCAGAGTCTTGTTCCCTCTTCAGTTCTTTCACCTGCTGAAAGTTACTCTTGACCTCATCTCTCCTAGTTTTAGCCTGCTGCTACACCTCTACCCATTTCTTTCTAGAAGATTAAGCAGATTGTGATAAGAGATGGTTTTTATATTTTTCTGGGAGTCCAGAGTGCCTCGGCTACTTTGAATTATGCTTTTCTTTAGATTAATTTCCCATTCCATGCAGCAAGGACTCTAATTGCAGCAACTGGAGCCTTTCTTTTTTTTCTGTCAAGGCCTAACATGCAGATCTAAAGGATACCTATTGGAACATCTGTGTCAACTGAGAACTTAATTGATCTGTGTTCATTCAGGGCTCACCAGGCTATGTAGGAATGGATAACTTTTTCATCATTGTCATCATCATGACAGAAACAGCTGAACTGCTAATTTTAGGTTAGCAAGGTTTGGGTTTCTTTGACCCCTAGGCTTCAAAACCTGGACTGTAGATACCTAATTCCCTCTTCTGAAGAGGAAAAGCTTGTGTGCATGAATTACTCAAGCTGTCTATCAGTCAAGTGGTTGAAACGTTGTTTTTTTTGGAAGAAGATGGCTTCTTGTTCTGCTTGAAGAGATTTCAAAATGGTATTTCCATGTCCTTGGCGAGTACCCTAACTACTAGGCTTTGCAGTGTGGCATGAAGACGCAAAGGAAGGGATGACACCCTCTGACTCCTCTGCAGAAGTTTAACTCTTTTGAGGAAAACAGTATGAGAGGAAGTGTGGCTACAGGTTGATACCTAGAGGTAAATGTGATTTAGACACTGCTCTCATGAATTTTTCTATGGTTTTGTCCAATAACTATCAATGAGCATTAATCCTCAGAGAAGTTATCTGTACAGTAATGTGAAAAGCTTGTTCCTAGACTTGTTCTCAAATTTTGCAAAGTTCCCTTCTGGGGCCTGAGAACAGATGATGTATAGGACAGAATATTTCAAACAGTTTTAACCTTGTTTGCAATAATTTCTTTGATGCTAATTCTGCAGAGAAAAATCCTGAACTGAAGGCAACTCTTGTGTACGAACTTGAGACAGTTTTATTAACAGACTCTGCCTCTTAAAGTCTCCGCTGGCCATATTATTTATTAGTTTCTTTGCCTTGGGGATGTAAAGGCAGATGCAGGGATTTCTTTTTCTACATTCAGTTTCAGCACACCAAATATTGCTGGTGCTGGTAAACCTTCTAAATGCAATCTAGAGAGCTAATGTGTGTTGTATAATACACTATAACGAATAGGTAAAGTTTATGGCTTTTCTTATTGTTTTGGGTTTTTTCACTTGAGAGACTCCCTTTTTTTTGTGGCAATAATTTCTTTGGTTTTATTTGAGACACAAAAAGTGGGATAAGAAGAGAAACTTGTGCAGCGTGAATGGGGCATGTACTCTGCTTGTTATCAAGTGCCAAGAGTTGAAACTAAATCTTCAAACCTGAAATATGTCTACCTGAAATGTTTGAAGCCATTTTCCTACTTGTCTGAGAGCACCCCTTGATCCTGAGTGTTCAATTCTGTGCACTCTACGTGCTTTTCAGACAAGCTATAAGTAATAACAGTCTGACAAGAACAAGGTCTATATGCGATGCCTCTTTTGATTAAGATGGTTTGACAGAAAAAGAGAGTGGTGGTTACGGGAAAGACCACATAAAAAAATATAAAAAAGAAAGATTTGTTTTTTTCCTCCCTCTAGCACCCCATATGGTGTTTGCAGGCCTTTGTTGGGACTTGGCAGCTGACATTCTTCAGTCCTTTGCCTGTCTCTTACTTTTGCATTCACAGTCAGATGTGAAAATTATGTATCTCGTTGTCCTTCTTCTGAATCTAAACTCACTCAGTCTTGTGATTCTGTGTATAAGGTTTCTAAATCTCTTGGTTTGCAACTGCCTAAATGTGGGAAGGCATTTGTTTATCTCCTCAAAATCATGAGATTTTGTTGAATGTTATCCAATTGCATTTGAATAATTGTTTCAATTGTGAGCTTGGACTCTTTGAAGAATGTATTGATACTTAAAGTTGATTTTTATTAGTAGAAATAAAAGATTAAAGTTTTTCAAATTACGTCAGTTGAAACTTGCAAAGCTTTAATGAAGGAGACTGCTGTGTTGGACTTTTCATGGTACTCTTCTCATGTAGATTACTAGGATTTAACATAACAGAAAAGTACCATTAATGGCATAATAAAATAATAATAAAACAAGGACTTGTCTTGTCACTCTGCTGTCTCATGTTTTCCTGTGAGAACAAGGAAATATGACAGATAAGCTTAAGACAAAATGAAGATACTTTCTTATATAGGTTCAGGAAACTGAGTGGTATTACTGACTGTGATTGAAACTAGGAACTGATAGCCAAAACAAAACAGGAATTAGCTAAAAACACACAAAGAAGCATTTTTCTCTTGTGCAATTAAATTTGGTTTTAAATAACTCTTAATGCTCAGTACTACAATATTGTTTTCATGTTTTGTATATTAGTCTTTCTTCCTAAAGCAGAATAAACACGCCAGTGGCAAAATATACCAGTAAGCACGAGTTCTTACACTCATATTAACAGATGCAACAACCAATAATGACTTTGCTCTTGTTTCTTAGAAGACTGCTACAGTATCATTTAGGTCGTGCTTATGTGGGAGGGACAAACAGGCATAGACTTGTAACTGTAGATGTGTTATGAGCAGAACTCATAGGCAAAGGTACTATGCAGAAATTGTTGACTTTTAAGAAAATTCTCACACTTCATCTTAAACAATGTATGGAACTTCACAAATAAAATATTTGGATTCACTTGAATGCTTCCTACAGAGTCTGTTAATTCTATCCACTCCTTTATATTTAAATAGACAACTAAATATATAATAGAATCATAGAATAGTTTGGGCTGGAAAGGACTTTAAAGATCATCTAATTCCAATCCCCCAGCCATGGGCAGGGACATCTCCCACTGGATCAGGCTGCCCAAGGCCCCATCCAACCTGGCCTTGAACACCTCCAGGAATGGGGTATCCACAACCTCCCTGGGCAACCTGTGCCAGTGTCTCACACTCTCATAGTGAAGAAATTCCTCCTTATGTCTAGTCTAAGTCTGCTCCTCTCCAGTTTATACCCGTTCCCCCTAGTCCTATCACTACAAGCCTTTGTAAAATGTTCCTCTTCAGCTTTCTTGTAGGCTCCCTTCAGGTACTGGAAGGTCGCTACAGGGTCTCGTTGGAGCCTTCTCTTCTCCAGGATGAACAAGCCCAACTCTCAACCTGTCTTCATAAGGGAGGTGCTCCAGCCCTCTGATCATCTTTGTAGCCCTCCTCTGGACCTGTTCCAACAGTTCCATATCCTTCTTATGTTGAGGATTCCAGAACTGGACACAATACTCCTGTTTGTCATACTCCTGGTCCCTGCGGCTCCCTAGAGGCTGTTTAAATCTCCTACAGATGCTTCCAGGAATGTTCCCACCAAATCAGTCACCCTCAAGGGAGCTGCCGCTTCTGAGACTTGATAATCACCTACCCCTGCTTCCTGCCAGGGGTTCCCTCACTCCAAAGACTGCCTGTCCTCCTCAATCTAGCACTCCTCTGCAGAACTTACCATCCCTGCCTCTGATCCACAGTCTGCGATCTGTGCTGACTGAGCATTGTTGCTTCTCTTTGTGGCTTTAAATGGGAAAATTAAAATTACAAAAAATGTTATCCATAAATAATTTGTTAACACCAGTCTCAAAAATTGCAACTCTTCTGGATAGTTAAGCCAAGCTTCTATCATGCCTAATTAACTTAATAAAGGATTGAGGCTAGATTTGGACAATCTATGTTGCTACATTTCTGGAAACTTGAAACTTCAGCTAAAACAGCTTTGATCAGATGCATGGTTTAACAGTCAAGAAAAAATATTTTATCACACAGCTCTAAATTGTCCTTTTGATTTAATTTTGTAGTATGTGTTAAGCTTTCTTTCCAACGACAGGAAAGATCTTGAGTACTTGCTTTTGTCTTTGGACAATTGCACAGTGGATGCGATTATTGCAGGACCACTTTCACAGCTGATGTGTGACTACATGAACTGAAGTAATAACTTCGACAACCCAATAGGCAAGTTTTTGGGATCCCAATATGATTTGTCTGTGTGTGCATGTGTATGAATATACATGCATTGCATACATGCATTCTTTTTAATGTAAGCTAGAATTTGCAGACAGCCTGGAAATTTGTATTAACTTTTATTATTTTTTTTTTCCCCCTGGAATGAAAATCTGTGACATTTGTGTATAGAGATTACTTATTGGGTAACCTAAAATAATGGTGCTGTGCAACTGGACATTGAAAGAAAGATAGTAGCTGTTCTCAAAATATTAGCTAAACGACCCATCTGTACAGAAGAGTTGTGAGCTCTGCAGCTACTCTGTAGATTTTGCTTATTAATGTTAGAGGAAACATTTTTTTTGCTCACTTTTTGGAGTAAGTCACTTAAAGGTCTGAAATGATGTTAAGACTGACAAATTTAGGGTTGTCTTTGAGGTATGTAAAAGCTGCTTGTGATTCAGCTGGCTAGGTTTATGAAGATCTTGGAGAAAGTTGTTCAATCTTTTTTTTCTTATTTGTATTATTCTTTTGGCCCTAAGTAATGGCTTATGCATAGAGAATATACTGCTGCTGCAATAATAAATAGACCAACTGGGAGATCACACTTTGCTTGAAGTATTTTTCAAACTGTAAATGTGAAGTTGAATGATGAATTGAATAGTCTACTTCGAAGGACAGTTATATAGTGGCTGAATATGAAAAAGCACAAGTGCATGAGAGCACATTACAACCATATGTAGTGCTGGTTGCTCTCAGTGATAAAACAGTTTACTGTTGTCTTTGCTGTCAACAAAATATGTCAATTTTGGATCTGATGCACCTTTTTATTTATTGGAGTCTGTGTACAGTATAGCATTTTGCAGTGTTTATTGCTTAAAAGTAAACTCCCCAGATTAATGTTTGGCTTTATTAAAAAGAAATGTTCCTTCAGTTATTTTTTTCCCCTAGAGCAGTTACAGTCTTTATTTCATATGTGCCTCTTTTAATTGTTTCTGAGATACTTATGATTTATTCTAACTGTAGTTTGCTTACAGCTGGAGGACTGAATAGTTTCATTAGCATAACTATTTGATGGAGATGGAATTTAATATTCTACAGAAACAATAGGATTTTTTTTTTTGCATAAGGTTCAAAAAAAGCAAAGACTTTAGTCTCAGGCTCCTGCTTTTTGGATAAAGACTGAGCTGATATTCGTACATCTGCTTTCTGACTTGGATTGGAGATCTGCTTAACCTTGTATAGACCATGAATCTGCCAGTGAAGCTCAGCCTTTCCTCATAGTACCTTGATGTAACTTTCCACTCTTCTGTTTGTTTTTGATTTTAATATTCTTCCTTTCCATTTTCCCTTTTTTTCCCTTTTCCCTTTTTCTCCCCTTTTCCCTTTTTTTCCCTTTTCCCTTTTTTTCCCATTTCCCTTTTTTTTCTCTTTTCCCTTTCCTTCTCCCTGTCTTTAAGGGTTAAAATGTGTGGATATTGAAACACAATCTATTTTCTTCAGTTTGTGTGCTTCTCTGCTGTGTCCTGCCCCTTTGCCACGCTCTGCTTTTGATGTTCGTGGTTTTGTCAGATGTAGGGAAGACTGTGAATTCTGTAAAAGCAACGAGATGGAATGAGTAGGCTTGTTCTTGCCTGCAGCATGGTAATTCCATTTAAAATGGCCTAAACTAACACCAGATGATAACTCTGGCAAGTCAGTTATTAAGAAACCATCTTTAAATTTAGGTTGAAAAATCAAAGGGAAAGAAAAAGAATTTTTTTCTGATCTTGGAAATATTCAGTACTTTTCTTTTTCAGGCCTGATTGACTAGAAGGTTTGAATGCTGTTAATGACCCTTAAAAGAAAAACTTGGAGAAGATAAAGGTAATATTTTTAATTCCCACTTCTAATAGTCCAGTGGTCAGGATATTTGCTTGGGGTAAAGACAGACATTAAAATCTCTTCTGTGAGCTACACAAAAATTTTAGGAAACTCTTCTAAAAGACTATGCATTCATAGCGATTATAACCCTTATAACTCTTCAGATTGCTATGAGATTAGCTTCCACTGCACAAAGGTAGTCTAAGATGTTTTATCTGTTGTTTTGTGTAATAGTTTGTGTGTTTATAAATATAGTTCCCTAGAAATATACAGATAAATGTAAAAAGAATTGTAATTTTTCCTAATGTCAAATTAGTCTTTCACAGGAATGTAAGGATTTGTAAGACATTGGTCAGATGACTCTCCACAAAATGTACAGATTGATTGTTTACAATCAAAGTAAATGCACTGAAGTGTCACCATGTACTTTGACAGTTTTGAGTTGAATCAGGAAGAGATGATTCGTCATCTGAAATACATCATAAAGAGAAATGGAAGAACCATTGATAAATTTTAGCCTTTTTGACAACTCCAAACTTTACCAAAGCAAAAGAAGATTAAGAACAATACAGGAATTCAAAAGTATCAAGCAGGTATGCAGAGAATATTCTGTTCTAAATGTCCAATTTATCTTCAGGAAGCAAGTAGTAAGTTGTGTACATGAAGAAATCGATTTCAAAATTTGGAGTAACGGAACATTGCCTAATGAATCACTTGTTAGTTTGCTGAAAGGATTTGCATATTTGTCTTTGAATATGTCAGGGATGAATAGTAGGAAAAAGATAGGCAAAACTTGCTTAAGTAGTTGAATTTATAGCTTTTCCCTCCTACAGATATCTAGATGATGTAAACTGAGAAAGACGTACAGTCTTGCTTTGAAATCCCTGCAAAAATTACAGTGTTTTGAAATGTTACCATCTGCAGTAGTGATAATACAAGATTTATGTCAGGTTTCTGATATGCAAGATGACAACATTAGTTGTGAAAGGTGAAAGACCAGTAAAGCGTTCCATTGTAACCATTGACAGCAGTCAAGAAATTAAAGAACTTTCAAACAGCAATTCATTATATTAACAAGCATAGCTTTAAAAGAGAGCATTTGTATTTGTAGATAGCTGAATTTACGATGATGATAATTATGAATATTATGCTTAGCAGATGTCTGTAAATGTATCAGCTAAATAGCTTGGGCGAACAGTGTTATTTTTGTGGGTCACATGCGTGTCTCTTGGCCTGAAAACTTAGTGAAAAAACCAATACACCACCTTTGACAAATAAGGGGAGGGAAAAAATAAAATAAGTATTTGTTACTTCCATGGGATGAGTATAAACAGGATCTTTAGCTAGTTGTGTGTCAAAAACAGAAGTGAAGAGTTACCCCCTAAACTGCGATATCTTAGAGGCACAAGCCTTGTATTACTGGCTCCTCTACTCAAAGTCCTCCTTCAAGCCTTAAGCCTTCTTCCTTCAACGGACACCTATTGACTTCCTAATAAGATCAACTTTCTTCTCAATACTTAAAGGAGTTCTTCCAGATAAATTAAATGAAGAATTAACGATCATTATTTCTTGGAGCTACGACTGGAAATAATCTTTGCTAACACCTCATTTATGCTTGCAGCAAGTGAATATCCTTTAAATTAAAAGTGAATGATAGTGAATTGGAAAACTATCACACATTACTCACTCATCTACTTGAAGACTTCTATTCAGGGATATTTACCCATGATGATGTTATTTTGTAGTTATATAAATCACAGTACCATGATTCCACAGAGACACCAATACAGTAACAGAAGAAGTTCTGTGTTTTATTTATTTATTTAATTTTGGGTTTTAGCACTCTTGACATTATTCACATTAACATTGCTGGAAAAGGCTTTATAATGATTAACACACTTCTCTGAGAACAACAATATTGTTTTATTTCCTATTATCTGACAGGAAGATCAGATAATAGTTACCCAAATAACATGTTGTTAATTAAAGCAAAGCTGTCTTTCACTGAGCAAATGTGTTATTTCTGCAGAAAGAAGTTACTTCATACTGTTGGAAGCTTTGAAGTATATCTCTAATTTAAAAGAGCATTTGAAAATCTTTGAATTTAATAGCGGAACTTGCTTGATTCAGTAGGGATCAAAACCTGTCAAGACAGACAGCCTGGCATATCTTCCTAATGTATAAAAATAATTCATTTCAACTAAAGACTCCTATTGTGAGACATATTACTGCCAGCATTTTTTAAAAAAATAAACGTCTTGCAAAGAGAGCTGCAGGTTTTGATTGGATTGTTGCACATTCTATTTTAATAGCCTGTCTAATTTGCGCGGGGATATTTTTCTTTTTTCTCTTTTCTCTTCTCTCCATTTATTCAAAAGATCTACCAGTTTTTCTTATTTATTAATATTTCAGTGTTTTTATTTGGAAGAAAACAGAAACAATTGTAAAACAATATACTACAGACATCATTCAAAGTGAATACAAATAAACTTTTTTCTTTCCTAAACCTTATAAGTCCTTCAGTTGGTGCCAGAAAACCTTTTTCTTCCAAAATATTACAAACTCAGTAAATTTTAGACCCTCTTAATTTCTTTTCACTGGGCATTGATCAGTGATGAAGGTTGGAAACTTTTGTTTACCATCTCTTACTGGAATTCTGATCTCTATTTTGTAGATGGCTGCAGGTTCCATCTGTTATTGGTACCAGAATTCACCTCTTCTACCATTTCTTGCCACTGATGGGCATACTATTTCTTTCAGGTCTGCTGACATACCTTTGTCCACAGCTTTTCAGGAGGATTTCTTTATTCTTGTTCCTTACATTCAAGATTTCCCATTAACAGATATTTAGGAAAATCTTGGTAGTACATGTAACACAATCTTTCTAGTGTGGGAACTAGTTTCAGTTTGACAAACTGTAAGCTTTGAGATGTTTGAAGACATGAACCTAATCATGTTTTGGGTGAGGTGAAAAGTTGTGAATATATTTTATTTACTATTTACCCTGTTCTGCCTTGATACTGCTGGAACAAAAAGAACCAAACACTACTACATCATGCTGGAAATATTCCTACTTATCGCCATCACTCTAGTTGTGTTTATCTTTCTAATTTACTTTTTTTTCGCGAATGAAAACTGTAGTTGTGAACTCCTGAACTCTAGTTGTGTACTCCTGAAACACTGCTGTTAGAGTGCTTTTGCTAGTTCCATCTGGTAAACTTTGTGAAATTATAGTTATCTATGTATTCTTAGTTTGTCATAAAAAACAGATATTGGGAGTAAAACAAAACCATGGTAATCTGTTTCTGATTATGAATTTTTTATAGACAAAAATAAATGGGCAAGTAATGTTATTTTTTATAACTCCTGATGCTATATAATATTTTTTATATGCTTAGAGTATAAAATATACCAAGAAGAATAAAATGGGATTTCATCTTACATAAATTTTGCCCTGACTTACACAAGCAAAACCCGGATTAAATTGTGTTGATCACACCAGGCCAAATTATGGAATAGTGCAAGCAGATATTGCTTTCATATTCAGTGAGGATAGTGTAATGAGAAAAAACAAACATTATGTGTTTGTTATTCTGTTTCAGAGCTATTAAAAATTAAACCTTCTTGATTTTTGAGATTTACTTTTTTTATTTCCCACCTAAACAAAAGCCTTTTTTATGCTAGTACTATTTAAGCAATATTTACTTACAAATACTTTATGTAGTTTTGTAATTCAATCACGCTCTTTCAAGGATAACAGTCATAAGCTGAAGCCTGCTGATCATGGTGAACAAAGAACAGTATTAAACACCATGCGTATATGTGCAATGAAAATATTTGCATTAATTCAGAAAAGCAAACATCTCTGTGTGGTTTCACCAGTGACACTATGTTTTTCTGACTGCTAGTACCACTATGTGCAAACAAATATAAAGATCAATTACAGCAATAAATGCAGAACTGTAGAGTGCCTTCCTTGAAAGCTCAGCACTTTAGTAATTATTTTTTTCTGCACTGTGCAGATCATACACTCCCTTCATGAGCGAGCATCAGTGGCTTAGCACCACATAAGTGTGCTGGGAGACAATTGTAGACAGTAAGTGGAGAGAATAAAGGAAGTAAGACTAGCTCGGTAAGTGAAGGTAGGAAAAATGCAACTAACTTGATTGACTCAGGTTTAATCTGTAAGTTCCTTTTATGTTTGGGCTAACATCTCTGTTTTAGGTTGGTGGAAGGAGAAACCCTAGCACTACTGTTTATATCAAAGAAGCAAGCTCTTCGTATGCCCCTGCTCCATTGCTTCCCAGCGTGCTGGACTTTTCTTGCGCCCTCTAGAAAAGTCTGAAGTAGTCCTTGTTATACAACTAGTATTTCGTAATTGTGCTTAACTGAACAGGTTATTTTACCTTTTTGAAGGCAAATATTTTATTCATATCTTTGAATTACACTTTCAAACATAAGTAAAGCTTGCCATAAGTTGATATTTATGCTCAGATATATGCAAGTTTTTAAAGAAATATTTGCAACAAGAAAGGATTGTATTTACCTTCAGTTAGGCTCTTCTTCCTGTGTAACATTTGTCAGTAGATTGCCATAGCAACAAGAATGATGCTGTTCAAATTTAATTTCTGAACCATGTAGAAATACATATTAATACAAAGATTAATATTTTAAAAATCCCACTCCTTTGTCTCCAAGAGGACTTTTACTTGTAAAGCAAATGAGTTTTCTGTCGCAGAACTCTCCCTAAACAATGTCATGTTTTATAAAGAAAAATAAAACCTGAAAACACTCGTTACTGAAAGCTTTACCCAAAAAACAGTCACCTATCCTTTCTTAAATTTCTCAGGAAAAACAGGTCTTTCTTTTTTTCTTTCTTTGAGAAGCCATCATAACATATCTGCTTCTTAAAATAACTTTTTTTGTTGAACATGCAGGATTAGTTTACTAAAGGCAAAACTTGTATTTTCAAAGAAAAGTTTGCTTTATTAAAACTGTGAAATGTTTTGAAGACAGTAGACAAAAAGCATGTTTTTAGCAAATGTTTTGATCCTAATAACTTTGTACTCTTTTAATAGAAAAGCTTAATGTCTCCATTCCATTAACAGGAAAACAGAACGTGCATCATCCTGTGCAACAATTCATTATTTTTCTGGAAGTCATTATATTTTTAAAAGAAACATCTTTCTTCTCTTTCTCTTTAGGGATGAAAAATACAATACAATGTACTGTCACATATCAAATAATCCTGAGTATATTAGAAAAATGAACATACAGGGAAAATATACTTTATTTAAATTTATTTATGTTTGATTAGAATATGAAAGGAAATTCTGTTTTTTTGAGCTTGCCACCACTTTTAGCAAAGATTTAATCTGGAAGTTCAAGTAAGTAATGCACTGGGAACTTTTTACTGTTTACTGTATTACCCTCTTCTAATCTCTGTTTTGCAGCCAAGGCTTATCTTCTCCTCCACTTCATACGATTAGCTTTTACTGCCTGTATTCAGCTGGCAAGTTTGGAGGCGAACTTCATAGTTGATCCCTTTTCTTTTTCTTTTTACGCAAAATACAGGCTGTGACAGTGACAAATGTTTGGTGATTCTGTTCACTGGCCAAAGAATATATTGACATCAGACTCTTCAAGGAGTCACGTAGCTGTGTTTCTCACAAGTCTGCTGCAAGGAGCCCAGATTTCAGGGGAATAGGGACCCTTGCAGTCTTGCACAGTGACATGAGGATTCTTATTTCTTATACTGGCTCCTGTGTTGTCACCACCACTGAGATGAGGAGTAGTAGAACAGGTCATTGCAAGACTGAATTGTTTACATTTAAGAGAAACAAGTTTTTTTTTTAAACTTTGTACAGTGCTGACTTGCAGAGCTTTCATGTAGATGATTACATTTGCCTGGCATTATGGTCATGATTATAAGGTTTGTTTGACTTTGATTTCCCTTGTCACCATGTAATCACTATCCTTCTTTTGACTGTGAAGCTCATAACCATACAGCACAAGTAGTGTTTTCATGTGTGTCTGTGTAGGACAGTGACAAGTAATAGATGCTTAGGGAAATTGTGAAGAAAAATGATATTTATTGAATGATCTTACTGTTAGTATCTCATTGACAGTTAGTGAACTAGGAATTTCTTGAGTTGATGGTGGAAGGCAAACTATGATGTATAATAAAATCCTAGACACCTATATCCATGAAGCTATGGATCCTCCAGATTTCTTATGCTTTTCACATCCGATGTCCTGTGGATATGTGTTTTGTAAGTTAGTTATTTATTGTGTGGGAAAGAGTACTGCTTCCACTTGGTTTAAACCAAAGACAGGCTGAGTACAGTTTCTAGCTTTGTATACTTCCTGCGTGACCTTTGCAAATCACTGTGGATATCAGATACAAAATAGAACTCAAATGACTTAATTGCAGACATCATAGTGTTTGACTTTCCGGCTTCTGTGTGTCAGATAATCTAGTCATGTGTAAAGTCCTTGCTCTTTCAGGACATGATCATTCTTCAAACTAGTGAAACAATTGAAAAAAATTCTATAAGAGGCTGTCTAGGGAGGAATTTTTAATTTAGAAATGTGAATATCCTGGCAGCAGAATATTTCTTGTTGCCAGACTGAAGAATTCTACAAATCCGGCTCTACTAAAATGTTCCAGGTTCTTGGATTTTCTTCCTGATTTGGAATTCCAAATTCTAAAAACTTGAATGAGCTGTAAATTCCTAGTTTCTGATCACCAGCGTTCTATAAAATGTCTGAAGCACACAGTATCCTTTTATATGCAGGTATAATATTTATATAGAGCACACAAGTCAACCGTAGTGTAAATTGGGATCCTTTGAAGACTTCAATAGTTTATTTCCACTTGTCCTCTACAGCTGGAAGTGGTCTTACAATCTTAGTACAAGTTTAGTGTAAAATGAACAGTATAGTAGAATGAACCTTGTAAGTTTGACTGAATATTGCTTTTATTATTGAAAAACTATGGGGATCCTGTTCCTTGGGCTCCTTCAGCTACTCTGCTCAGAAATCACCCAGGCTGTCCAGCCAAGCAAATCCTGTGTGCAGAGAGGTTTGTACCTCTGTCCTTTCTTTGTTTGAGCTCAAATTGTCTTCACCTGTTCTTTTGATTTTTCTTCTTTTCACCAATCTTTGTGTTCCAGATTTTTGCAGCTAATGAACCCTCTCTGTTGAGATGGTTCTGCTCAGACCCACCATGCAGTGCACAACTTTAGGAGTTTTCTTTGTTTTCTGTAGTTGTACTGATTACCAAAAATGGTTCCATCACACCCTCTCCTGCATCTGCAAGACTGTTCTCGTTAGGTTTTGAGATGTTTTTTGTTTCCAGTATTGGCTTGCTGGCAGCCATTTATACTTTATAATGTAGAAATAAATCATATCAGGAAACAAAAGAGGTTATGAGGCCTGGATGTACATCTTTCAAGAGCGGAGCAGATCTATCTGTAAATGTCAAGTTTTACCTGCTGCCAGAATTTTTTTTCCTAACCATGTCCATCAGGGAATAAAAGAATTAGGAATGAATCTTTCATGGACAAGTATCTCTCCACTGGTAACAGATTGCCGTTGCTTATGAAAGAGGTGTTTTTCTTTTCTTCTCAGTGTCTAGAGCTGATGGAAATATGACCACCAAAACTATGAGTAAAGGAGAGTGAGAAGAGTGGAAAGATTCATTTGATGAAGATAGGCTGTGACAAGTTCAGCCATCTATGAGTAGAGAAAGATAATGAAATGATTTATTTTTTATTGTCAGTAAAGTGTTCTGAGCTTCTCCCCAGGCTCAAAGTTGTTATGTTCTTTGGGGCTTTTTCCTTCTTCCTCCTCACCCACCCTGTGCTCTTCTGACATGATAGCTTTTTTTCCAGGTCTTCTACTTACTAAATGAGTACAATGCAATATGATCAACGTATAAGGTAGGGATGTTGGGATGTGGCACTTTCCAGGACAATTGTGCAATTTCCTTGCACAATTCTAGGATTCTATAAGGAAAACCTGGAAAGTAAAAGTAGACCAGAAATCTATAATGCTGCTTTGATGCAATTAATTTTGTAATGGTTAAACCCACATCCTCAGTTCTTTCTTAGTAATCCCAGTTGTTTCACAAAGAAATGAAACAACAAACAAATAAAAAAAACTCAGAACAAAAATCTTGTGAAAAATAACTTTCCATCTCATAGTACTGTCTGGGTGAAGCTTTTCTGGAATAAATGTCAGTGGTTAGTTTGGTAGACTGTCAGTAAAGTAAAGGTCTCCTGCCTTAATGTAGTGTGAACATCCTGTTCAGATAGGTATTTGTTGTTGGGTTGTTTTAGGGAAGCTGTGGAGCTAGAGAAGTTAATGTGTGCTTGTGCATGAATTAAAGCAATGTGGACATGACATTAATGGACCGTATTTATTAGAATACTTCAGAATATTGTAGTCTGGTAGCTGGCCAAATATCACTATGCATAATGTATCTCTTCCTTGTTTGCTATCTTGTGTTTCTGTTACTTATTTAAATGTGTGCTGTTTCGTCTCTTCCTCTTTGGCTTGAAATTTGCAGAGGCAGATATCTGACAGAAAAATCTCAAAATACTTGGAAAATTTCCTGTTAGACATTATTTCCTTTTAAACACCATCTGCATCTGTCAGGCTGTACTTCATAATTACACAGCAGTGTATACATGTTTAACCCTACAAGATATTTTCTGAACAATTAACATATTTAAATATTTTTGAGCTACAGGAATGCCGTATCTGTTCATGAATGGCTCTGCTGGTGACAAAAAGGGCAATGTGCCGTTAGTTCCTGAGGGTTGCTATGTACATGTCATTATGATCCAGGTCCTTTTTATACATTCTTTATTTGTGACAGATGTCTGACTTCACCTTGAAATAAGACTGTAACTGATGGAATAGGTCACTTTGGAAAAGTAGGCCACTTCTGTTTTATTTCAGATTTTGATGCCCAGTTTGGAATTATCCATCTTTATTTATAAGAAAAGTCAAGAAACTCATCAACAATGAGTTACACTGGATATTATTTTTTATTAAAATGGCTTCACTTGGACAAAAAGCAAATCTTTCCAAACATCATTCTGTTTTTCTCTATTATTAGTAAAGCTATAACCTGCATCATGAACTTGGTCTCATGTTGAACAAATTAATTGCAATATCTGTCTTTGAACTGAAATAACTTACACAAATTTAATAAATAATGAACTGCCACAATGGCAACCAGACAAGCCCTGTCTGAAACATCTTCCTATTGACCCTGTTTTAGATATATGTCTTTGTAAGCTAGCAATTATTTATTCAGGGAATACTCTTTGGAAGCTCTAACAGATAAAAGTTTTGATGGGAAATAGTGGAAGATATAAAGTAGGAGACTCAAACTTTTTTTTCTTTTAAAGAAATTTAATTGGAAAGGATGTGTTGATTAAAAGGCAATACAGTTAATTTCAAATATTTGTAGGACATATGGCCTTGGAGAAGGAAAAAGAATATTTTCTTCTCAGTGATTACTCAGATTTTTCAAAAGTATGGAAGAGTTACTCAGTTGCTGTCAAAGTGTAGTTAAGTTAGTGTCCATTGCTACAGAGTTTCTGCAAATCAGACCTGCTGTTCGTATGAGTTCATAAGCTTTGACTTCTACACAGCACATCGGAAATCAGCTTTGTATTCCTTGTAAAATCTTGTTAGACATGGGTATATGTCCACAGACACAGAAAGGAATTCAGTCACAGTAATTTGACGAAAAATCTTATTGGTTCTTGTTTAACTAGATTTGTTTGGAAATTGATGATCTAGTAGTATTGGAAAATACTTACCCAAAAGTAAACCAGTGTTCTGTTTTTCTGCCATCCTCATTCACTTCCATTGAGCATGTAGGGGATATCAAGTATTGTAAATTCTTTAGTAAAAGTGCAGTGTTTGTTACCAAATTCTCATAAATAATAGAGCATAACTGGAGTTTAGCTGTTTTAAATTCATAGGTTATTAGTAGTAATGAGATCTAGTGAAAAAGCTAGACACAGTCCCTTTTTCTCCATGTATATGTGTCTATATAAATGCACGCAAATTATTTTCCCCCAGGAAAATTTTAAAATGTTTTGTTCTTACCTGCAGAAAACAAGGATGAATAGGAGTAAATAATTCTAAAAAGTAAAGGTGAGAAATCTCAATATTGTATCATTTTTATGTCCTCCAGTGGCAGTTGTCTCCTTTCCTTTACTTTACATTTTCCCTTTTTCTTCTCCCCCCCTCAACATAAATCAATATCTGAATAATTAAAGAACTTCTAATAATAATATAAACTTTTAATGTTGTATATTTTCAGTTCTCTGAAGTGTTACAGGTACTGATGAGGATGCAGAGTTTTTTTGACATTTTTTTCTCTGTTGAACACCCTCGACATGTTAAGCCATGTTTGCAGTCTAAGTGTATTGACCAAGACAGTGAAATGGTTTCCCTAATGTGTTTATATCCACACATTCACAGCCTTCAAAACTGTGGTACAATAAATTTTATTTTTTAGGCCATTTATTAATGATTTACTTCAAAATACCAACTCCGATTGTGAAACTGCTTTTGAAATAATTAATTTATATAGGGAACCATGATAATAGAATGATAGAATTATAGAATCATAGAATTGTTTGGTTGGAAAAGACATCTGAGATCATTCAGTCCAGCCGTACCTGTCCACTACTGAACCATATCTCTGAGCACCTCATCTACCCATCTTTTAAATACCTTTGAGTATGGTGACTGAATCGCTTCCCCAGGAAGTTGTTCCAGTGCCTGATAACCCTTACAGTGAAGAAACTTTTCCTGTTATTTAATCTGAACCTCCCCTGTTGCAACATGAGGCTGTTTAATCTAAACACTTGTTGCTTGGGAGAAGAGACCAACATCCACCTCGCCAAAACCTCCTTTCAGGTGGTTGTAGAGAGGGATAAGGTCACCCCTCAGCCTCCTTTTCTCTAGGCTAAACAGCCACATTTCCCTCAGCTGCTTCTTATAAGACTTGTTCTCCAGTCCCTTCACCATCTTTGTTGTCCTGATGGTGAAAAGCTGTGAAGAAATGGAGAGTAAGGTCTCAAAATTTACTTCTTGTTCTCGCTTTCCTTTTTCCTTCCCTTCCTGAAGAGTGTATTTATAATACCGGTGTGTGTTAGTGAATGGACCAAAATAACTTCCAACTTTCTTGCGTTTATTTTTATTTGGTAACTATATGAATTTTTCCAATAGTGTTTTTGCAAATATCGCTGCTCAAGTCTGGGTTTACTAATTAGGTATATTCACTATTTTCTGTATGCTGGTAATGAACGGTTCATTTGTAATAATGACTTTCAACCTTTGTATTTTGTTTAACAAAATCCTTCTGTCTCACAGCAATGTGTTCTCTGTTTCCCTGCTGATGGGAACACCAGTCTTTTCTGTGACTGATATATTGGTAAAATTATATCTTTATTTTGAACCAGCTTGTTTTCTTCTTCATTTATTAAATAAAACTCAGTAAAGCAAATCGAGGGAGAAAACAACTTGCAAGACACCATAATACACTTGAGAATAATGCATTTTCTAGTCTGTTTTTTTCAGCTGCTGCTGTGTGTCATTTCCTTGATTAACTCTTAGAGGCTCTGGAAAACAAGCTCTCCATTATTGACACTTAAACCTTCCTTGTCACTTATTCCAAAGCTAAAAATGCTATAGTTTCAGGTAATTTCTAAAGACCGGACTCTTTTGTCCTTGGTGTCTCTCTATCTGTGCTAATCATCCTGTGGTCTTGAAGTACCCTGAAACAAGTGGATCTGTGTTTATGTGTAGAGCTGAAGGAGAAGCATCTCAGGACACGTTTTTGATTTTTATCTCCTGAGATGGTAATTTATATCTCTATCATCTGTTTGTTTGTTAGAAGTTTCACTATCAATAATTATTTAGATCACAACACACGGTAACTGAAGGTTATAGAAAGCAATACTGTTTCCGTTAGTTTAGGGATAAAGATTTCACCTAGGGAAAATGTCATCAAAGAAGCTGCAGTCAGATTGGATTTGTGTTGGAAAATACACCCTCACAAAGGAAAATGATTATTTCATTCCTGAGAGAGGAAGGAGAAGAAAAGGCTGTGATGTAGATGGATTAGGAGGATGACTTTACAATTTAAGATAATAGATTTTTTCTTGTTGTTATTATTTTTGAGTTATGGGAAGTCTTTTAGCATACAGAAATATATATTTTAAATTGGCAGTTATGTAACAGTGCTTATTTTTTTGATTTTGCTCCTTAAGAACTGATGACTTGCATCTTCCACTAAATTTTTCTGTTTTCATCTCCTATCCAGCTTAGCTAGCAGACGCAAGGGACAAAAAGATAGGCAGAGTATTACAGACAGGTTTGAGAGGCCGAATAATACAAACACCAGTTAGTGACTTCTATTCCCTATTTGCAGAGCAGTTCATAAGAGAATTTCACTGTAAGCTTTGAATGGTTGTATAGAATCAGTTTTTGTTTTTTTGACTTTACTTCAATTTTAAGATTTCTTTCAGAAAAAAAGTTTCCAGGAGTTACACTACCATTTAGTTACACTACTGTTTATTTTTTTTTCAGCTATTCTTTCAGGGAAAAGAAAAAAAAGAAATTGCCTAATCTGTTCAAGAATCTGATGAATGAAAATGTCATTAATACAACATATCTCGTCCAGTAGAGGGAGATAGAATGCTATTCTATTTTCTTTCTCTGTATTTGTACTAGACATAGTTGTTTATCTAACCTAACTATATTTAATTCTAGTGTGATTTTTATCTTTAGAACTCTGAACTATTTTCATAAGAATTGTGTTTAAGAAAAGCTAGACAGCCCAAGTTGGTTTTCTTTTACCTATTTTGTCTTTTTTATAACCTTTAATGTTAATTTTCTTGTGTAAGTAATTCTTAGAATTCCTTCACAAGTGTTATCAAACAAAACCTGTGAGGATTGGTAGCCTACAAAACTGATCCTTAATCTCTGTACCTACTTCAGGGGTACACACATAAGCATAACCATTTATGTGTTCTTAGAGTCGCAAAATCCTTTAGGATGGCGTCTTGGTGAAAAGTATTCCAATTATAACTAAAATTATAATGAAAATATACTTTTGGATTTTTACCATCAAAATGAGTCAGAAATTTTTTTGATAGTGTTGTGGAGACCACCAGTCACAGAACAGATGAAGCTGGAAGGGAACTCTGGAATTCATCTGGTAAAGTCCTCCTGCTCATGGCTTTTGAGTATTTCCAAGGATGGAGACTCCAAATCCTCTCTGGGCAAACTGGGCCAGTGCTTAGTCTCTCTCACAGTAAAAATAAAAAATGATTCCTGAGATTCAGATGACATCTCCCATGCTTTGATTTGTGCCCATTGCATCTGGTCCTGTCACTGGAGGCCACTGAAAAGAACCTGTTTTTTTTTTTTTCCTTAATGTTGTTGTGTTCCTGTGTTGTTCTTATGTATATGTGTATTTAATAAAATTTTAGCTGAAACAGCCCTGGAACCTCAGATCAGGGGAAAAAAAAAGGTATCTGAGGAAAAAGAAACTGGCTTAGAATAGCGACTGAGAGTTTTTTGGTAAGAGGATTGTCCTTGTGTTATGTATACTATTTGTTGGTTTTGTCAAAGTTTATCCCATTTTGGTCAAATTTTGTGGGTCGTGGTGATTTCAGTTGAGTTTGATAAGTAGAGTATTTTGAGAAGTTGGAAGGGAAATTTTGAAAAGATTTTATTTGCATTCAGGTCATCTATTGCCCTAGATCTTATATTGAGCAGGTGTTATAAACACATGCTGTTCACAAAATCAGTGGGGTGTCCATCAATGTGAAGATGTCAAGATCAAGTGAGAACCTTCCTGATTGTTTTGGGTCTACATTTATGTGTATTTAACATCTACATGAACATGATTATTTCTTTTGTAAAAGCTTTGTAAGATAAGGCTTTAGAAATTAGGGCTTTGAGTATATGTGAGATGATGAGGAGATATGAAGGGAAGGAGAATGGGAATAGCAGTGGACAGAAGTCAATGAATTTTTTATCTTCTTAGCTAGAATTGACCACTGTAGACATTTAAATTAATATTTGCATCCAGGGAAGGTAAAAAAAAGGTCAAGATAAAGATTAGATCTATTCTGTCTGGAATCCAGGTGACAAATTAAGTACATCTACTTGTATTTGTAATAGTGCAGCTTTATATTAGTGATTAGATAATATAGAATGAATTTTCCCTGAAGTAGTGCTCCTCTTGCATTCAATTATATTTCTGCTGATGTTACTTGTTACTACCTGCAAGTGCAATGAGATCTTAATTTTCTCACAACGCAACCTCTAAATTTTTTAAAGCAATATTGCCAATCAATTAGTCTCTTAAAAGTCTGAAACATGTGTGTCAGTATTATTTTCTTTCTGCTTAATTTAAATTTTTTTGCAGTCTCTATATATGCATATACTGCATTCAAGTGTGTACGCGTTCATTTTCAAAAAACACATTAGTTACAGAATATAGCAAATTTCTTTAAAAGCTTTAAATATCTGGAATACCTGGATTTTTTTCTAGTTCCCTGAAGCCTTCTGATTCCCAGGACATGTCAAAGGGTCAAAATGGGTCACAGAAAGTGAAAAAGTGCAGGGTGACTCAGATGAGTGTGACTCAGGTGTGTGAGGAGAAAATATAAAGAGAGGAAAAAACAATCATAATTGTTCAAGAGAGAGGAAGGATAGAATGGTTGGTAAAAGGTAATGCTTGAGCATCAGTTGGGGAAGAATAATAAGGGGATAACAGTAGATGAAGGTTTAAGCAGAAGCTGGCTGAATATGGCTGGAAATAAAAATATGGGGAGGTAAAATTGTGAGGAGTCTAGTCATGGAGAAAGAAGATGAAGGTTCGGGTGGCGATTATGACCATATGATACTTCAGATTTTTCTCCATGTGGTAGAATTAATAAATTTGTTTCTTCCATTTATTAATCAAGCTCAAAATCCATGAAGGATTTTTTTTTCCCCACCTAAAGTAGTAACACACTTGTTTCTTCACACTTCCTTCGCTGCCTGAGCTGATAATTTTCTAAAAGGTAATGACTGTCATAATCAGGATTAAACATATTTTAAACAGAGTTCATTCCCTACTGAAGTAGCTTGTATACTGACAGAGGGGACAGCTTGCTTCTACAGCTGCAAAACTCCGTCATTTAAAAGTTGTTCTTCTGCAGAAAATCATATTAATCTTAAAGCTTTAAAAATGTGGCAAATTAATATGACACTGTGATAATCCGGCAGGTTCAGTTCTTAAGATGAAAAAACTTTCAGTCATGGTGTTTTGCTGTGGTATTTTTGCATTATTACATTATTATGTATATTATATATAAAATATAATGTATATATCATATATCATATAAATAACATACATTAGCATATAATGTATATAGTACATACATTATATTTTATTTTAAATTTGATATTGAGGGTCTTGCAAGGACTACAGGTGGGTAAGACAGTAATCTTTGATTTGTCTTTTTTCAAAGTGCACTTGTTATTGATGGTGATGTTGAGGTAAAACCTTAAAAGTCAGGATTATCTTTTATTTCTCTACTTCCATTTCAGGGGTATTGTGTAAGTGCAGATAAAATGAGACTAATTTACAGTGTACCCAAACATTATTCTACTGACTCTTTTCTATTGAGAATCTAAGCTGTCAGGCATGTTGAAGAAATGTGATGCATAGGCCAAGTTTGTGATTTGTTGTTTTGGTATGTACAGAGAAATTGACTTGAGCTGAAGACTCAGAATAAAAGGTAACAAGTACAAAGTCAATTCTGTAACTTAATAGAGCATCTTTCAAGTGTTAATTTTGGGGTGGAGGATGTAAAAGTGGGGAATAAATCTTGTCTTACTCTGCTCCCCTATTTTAAGGAGAGCTACTAAGAGAATGTTAACCCTGTTGTTAAGCTATGTCTCCACACATTTCAATCTACAAAGCCTTTTGGGGATTTTCTTCAGATTAAGATCTGTTCCAATTCAAAATAAAGTTACCCTGAACTGGGAACTCTGCACTCTGCTCTAACTTTTCATTTATAGTATTTACCTACCTCCTCATCACAAGCAATGAAAACAAGGAGACATTGTACAGTACGTAAAAGATGCAATGAAATAAAGCAATACGTCATTGTTTTGCAGAACCGTGAACTGAGTACCACAAACATTGGGTAATGTATTAATTGAAAGTCTGTGAACTAGTGACTAATGAAACACCAGAAGCATGGCCATCAATTCTTCATACCATGATCACTTATGTCAAAAAGCTCTTAACAATTCCAGAAGATGTCAAAAAGCAACATTTCCCAGATCAAAAGCAGTGAGTCATTGTCTGACCTTTGTTTAGCCTGAATTCAATATCTTATTAGATTTCAAATGATGTAAAACTGGTGATGAAAACATGCTTTCCAACTACTTATGGAAGGAAGGCAGTATGGATTAGTTTACAAAACCACCTGAATACAGAAAATCTTTGTTTAACAAAAGTTCCTGGAATAGTGTTTATTGAAGAGGCTGAAACTTTGAATAAATGATAGTATAATAAACATGGAAGAAGGAACCAAAGTTTCAGAACAGTTAGGGAACTTCAGAGACTGGATGCACGTTTTTAGAGCTTTACAACAAAATATATTGGCACAAAATCTTATGGTTTTCTAAGAAGTTGAGTGATTATAAGAGATAAAATATTGACTTTTCTTTTTGCAATAGGCTGTTTAGACTGGAGCATAAGCATTTGTGTGTTCCTGTATACACAATATCACACAAACACAAATTTCAGTATTTCTTTATGTACAAATTTGGCTTGAACAGAAAAATTACATTAAAATATGCTCCTAGTCATATTCTCAAATCTATGTTGCATAGCTTTATTTTTCTTTAAGGAAATGTTGTAGCCCAAGATGTGCAATTAATCTTCATCTCTTTGAGGCAGGCTATGTGTAAGTAGCATAGTCCTTGCACAAATATTCAATTGCACTAGACTTGGTTAAAAAGTTTGACAGGGCGTGGTGGTGGCAGCTGTGGTGGCTGTGGTATTTTTTTTTTTTTTAAAAAAGAAATACTCAGATTGGGATTTTTGCTAGCGATTTATGATGCTTTGCTTATCTCCTGCCACTGAAAGTCTTGAATATGCACAGCTGTACATAGCTTCTTTCCTGGATGTATTCGCATTGCTTTCTGCACTTCAAGTCTGACACTCACAGGAGAGAGGAGGAAACTTTCCAGTAATCATGACATTATACTCAGCCATGGAGAAAGGCTGATGCGATGAAGGTGAAATTTCTTCAGTTAATCTAGATAGGTTTTATGCTCATCTAGTTCAGAACAGAGATACTTCACTGTTGGGAGATACAGATATGTTATGTAGTATTAAACAGTTTCTCTAAAAGTCTCAAACTTGGAAAAAAGCTGTTGCTTCCTGGGTTCTCAGTAGCATATTAAAGCTTTTCCTTGTGTGGAGGCACAGCTGCATTTATTTCACTAAATCACTGGTTAGAAAAATAAATATATCTTTATCTTTCGCTTTTATGGGGACTGACTTTTAGAAGAGTTAAGTTTGTTTATATATCAACTGGCTTTGATCTGGATGAACTTTTCAAACTATCATGGCTTTAAATTTTAGGAGATAAATTAGCTAATAATATTCAATCTCCAGAATGGGAAATTTACTGTGGTTCTTCTGATTGCACGAATAAAGATATTATTTGCCTCATGAGGAAAAACAGAAGACAGAAAAAATATTTGCATTTTTTATCTGATTAGTTTTGTTGCAATAAGATTTTTTTTCTCTGGGCTATTTTGCTATGGACATTGTTATTGTTGTTGTTTGTAATAATACTGTACCTTTTCCTTTTTTTTCACTAACTAAAAAATTTTTCATGACTAAACTTGCGTAGTTGTGTCTTGGAAATACTCTGTATAAGACCTTATCAACCTAAAGCTTGTCATTGAACAGACACTTCCTGTGAATATTTCAATATAAAACATCACAGAATTAGGTCCTAATTGCAGACAAAGCAGGGTATGAGTGAGATTTGCACGGTTAAATTAATTTAATTTTCTTAACAAGAACAAATCAGAAATTGTGCTTCAATTTAGTTCTCAGAGTCAAGGTGAGATTTGTGTGAAAAAATAGTCTAGGCCCAGGATAAAGCAGCTTTTCAACATGTTGGATAGGCAGTTTACATTTTGGAAGATATAAGCAGGCTGAGTGGAGTGTGTGCTGAGACATTGAACAGCGTTTCAAAACCAACATACTGACAAAGAATTTTTGCAGGAGTTTCCAAGCTCTAAACTTGAAAGCACATACACAGTAAGTAGAAATTCTAAGATGATGGGTATATTATGCCTTTCTTAAGCTAGGAAATTCTAGAACATCTAACCTAATTTAGATGATCTGGAATTTTAGTTGGGTTCCAGAGACTTTGTGTTATTGAAGACAGAAACAGTTGGGTTATTGCAGTGAAGTATTTGTTGGTTTATGCAAAGAAACTCTGGACCCTCTATCAGTGGAATGCTAGTTACTGCAACGTGCAACGCTAGAACTGTATGTAAACTTGCACCCAGACAAAATACTTGGGTTTTTATATAGGCACAAGTGTTTTTTTCCTTTCAAGACTGTGCTGTAAGCTCGAGAATTAAGAAAGTCCTCCATCTCAGTTTATTAGAAACAAAATACTCTATATAAACCAGTAAACCTGGCTGCTGAAGAAACACTGCAACCCTTCTGGTAAAAAATATTTTAAATTCACGGTTCTTTGCAGAAGCTTTTAGCCTTGAAATTATGATGGAAATTATACGACTAAATATATTTATTATATTGTAGCAGGTATTATTTTTATGTTTTTATATGAAGCTTAACTACTCACATAGGAAATTAGTTTTTCATCTCTAAACTGATTTTAAGGACTCCTTCATCAGTCACAAACAAATAGTTACTCTTTTAAAAGACCATGTTGTTCAAGACTTGCAAACTCTTGAGTACTGCCAGGTCACCAAGGGAGTTTAAAATTCTTTTTACATCCTTATGAGGAAAGAAATAAAAGTTTTAAGGATAAATCAGAGGGTCTGAATTCTGACGGTACAAAACAATTGTAGAAATTCTGTTCGTATGTACACTAGACTTACGAAGAATAAGGAGATTAGGGGCTAGCACATTATCAGCTGGATCTTAGTCTATCATAAGCTGTTGAATTCCACAGCAGTGCAGTGCCTGTAGCGAGCTCTGTATTGTACTTTCTGTATTTTATTAATTAGAAAGCATCTGGTCTTGATGTGAGGATGATAGCATTTGGAGAAGATGTCATTATATTTCATAAGTAAGGCAAGTTGGTAGCAGTACAGTTATTTCTTCTTTTATACTTATTTTTTTTTGCAACTGAAATCCATTTTTTTCGAAAGAAAATATTTGACCTTTAATTTTATCTTTTTTTTTTTTAATTAAGATTTGCTCTGTGACTTCAAAAATAAGAGTATCAGACTGTTCTGTAATTCTTTTTGTCTCTACAAAACCCAAGTGCTTCGCGAAGATGTCAACACAAGTGGGAAGTTGAGGAAAAGAAGTTGTTAGTCCAAAGTAATTCAGCAGAGCAATAAAAGAGCCAGGAACTGAGGTCAAGTCAGTGCCCAGTGTACACTGTTTCCTTGGAAATGAACTGTTGTGGCTGTTTATTTCTTTTGACACTTTTTCTCATATTTAATGCTTTTTTTTTTGTTGTTCATTTTGGTAGCCTGACTCTTTCTTATGTACTTAGGCAAACTTTTGAGTGAGAACATGGTTTTCTCAAAAACATTCTTATTAAAAGAAGTTCTATTTCTGTAAATATTTTCATACTATTTTTAAATAAATATATTACTTTGTGTAAAATCCAATTTGGTTTTGGCTTAAGGACAACATTTTTGTTGAAGTAATTTTTTTTTAAAAAAGTCAAAAATTTCTTTTAATCTTGTAAAACTTAGTGATGGAATCTTGCTGCCATGTAGGCTGCTTAGAGTAGAAAATTTCCAGTTCCATCTCATTTCAGTACTATGCTTCTTTTCAAATAATTTTTTACTTCCACAAGATCCTGAAACCTACTTTTTTTTTTTTTTTTTAAAAAGGCTATACGTACTATTACTGTCCAGGAAGTCTTCTGCATATTAAATGTTTAATTTGAATTGCTACAGAGTTAACAGTTGTAATGAGCCTTATCCTTACACGTGAGGATTGACTGGGGGGGGAGGGTGTTGACCCCAATGGAAAAACTAACTGACCTATTTTATTTTATTTTGGTTTGTTTTATTTTGGGTTTTTTTTCTGTTTTTAAGAAAGAAGACTAGTATCAGCCTGACATGTTTTTTTCATGCCATTGAAGCTTTTTTTATTTCAAGGAAATGTCTCTCGTTGCTTCTCACCACTCAGCCTAAATTACATCCTTCTGATCTGTGGAAGACCATGTCTGTGCCTGTGCACAGGATGTGTAATCTCCTATTATAATTATTTTTTTTTATTTTGTTGTCTTTCTGCACTGACTTGGCACACTACTCTTCTTGCAAAGTGATCATTCTTCTTACTTCTTTGTAAAAATGGGAGTTCTTATGCTTTTTGTTTGTTCTGAAACAATAGACATACTTTAACACCCCAATGCTGGAATACTTAGACAGACAGGTGTGTGTTCTATTGCTTTGGTCGCACAGAGTATCAACCAAACTGAATCCTGCATTTCTTCCCACTGTCCTCTGGTCCTGCACCTCTGTTCTGACACTCTGCTGTTTTGACAGAGGACCATGATGTTCCCCTTCTTAAGATACCAAAATATCTGATGATTCTGAACTCTTTATAATACTGATCTGGCAGTGCCCGAGCAGCTGCTTTTCTGTTGCAAACTGTTTTTGTGATAGTTTTGCTGCATAAATGTTCAGAAAATATAAGATGCTTGAATCAGTAAAATGTAACCATGTGTTCCATTGACAACATTACTTTTTGGAAGTGTTTTCATTTGCCTTACTCATTATCTATTAATCATTCAGACAGTAGAAAATACTAGTGTCTAATGTGATTTATATGTCGTAATGTGATTTATATGTCGTAATGTGATTTATATTAGCTACTTTTGTGATCAAAATTATGGCATAGAATAATGCAATCACCTATGCTCAAGACTTCCAAACTCCTGCAGGATTTTTTGTTTTCCTAAAGGAAATAGAAATAGCTATAATTTTTCTGCTTTTAATACAGCGCAGTTTGACTTTTCTTATTCCTTTGAATTCCTCAGGATGTAGCAGTTGTAGTTATCATTCAGTTATCATTCAAAAAAGCTGAAGGAAGAATAGAAAGAATGTTGTTTAGCCAGATATAATTTTATATCCCTGAATATCTTCCCTCAGTCCAACTATGTTGTTTCATTTAGGTACCTGCCCCCCGCCCCACTTTAGTCTCTGCCTCCCACCCCAGCTTTAACATCAGTGTAACTGTGTTTATGGTGCTTCACAACACTTTTGCATTTCAATGTTTTAGTGCTGTGTGTTTAATACTATGTTACTTAATGCAATTAATCAAACTCAACTGCGGTTTTCGTGTATGTGGGTGGCGGAAAAATGCAGAACAGAAAAAAAGGAGTCAGGTTCTTCACAGGAGAAATAAGTGCTGTAGGTATAAAGAGTGTTATCTATCAGGTAATGGTCCTGACTCCCTCATTCACATGTCCTTGAGCAGCCAGTAGCATAATTGTAAAAGATATCTTCTTTTTTCCTCTGCCAGAAACCTACCATTTTTTCCCTGAAGATATTTCACTCATCAGACAAATTGATTCATGTTCAGTTACTCGGGCAAAATTACTCCTAAATGAATATGAAATAGTGAACCTCTAGAAGTAGCTATATCTTATGATATGCTTCATCAGTGGCTCACACCTTCTAACCCAAAGATTTGTTTTGCTTTATCTTGTCTTTTCAAAGTAATTGATAACAGATACTCTGTCAAAGACGTCAAGGTGTGAGAGATTCTAGGTTTAAGCAACATTAATGAGACCATTGTTTGATTTATATAGGTATTTAATATCTCCTTTATTTATGCGTTATAAGTTAAGTTAGATTGGGTGGGATGTGTCTAAGTTCAGGTTAAGTTCAAAGTTTATTTGAGTTATCACAACCAATGTATAATTGGATCTTGTTGGAATTTATTATAAAATGTGTTTAAAATTTTTCAGAGATTAAGAGGAAACATCAAAATTAAAAAGAACTAATTTTCTTCTCAAGTGAGAGCAGCAGGCCTGAGAACCATTGGCTTCTTTTTATTTCCTGCTGACACTCCCTTCTACAACTGTGGAGCTTAATTTTTATAGTGATTTCAGCATTTACTCACCAGAATAGCTGAAAGTCTGGGTTTTATTTCTATTATTTTTCAGTCCATTTGACATTTTGAATGGAACTTCAAGAACTTGGTTTATACATCTAAGCTCTGGGTTGCATCAGCTTCAAAATCATGCTAACAATTTCTTCATTGCCAAAAGGAATACTAATCTCTGAAACATGAAGTTCTTCCTCAGCCAGAAGAAGGCTCCAGGGTGATAACTAAATACATTGTGTAAGATCAAAATGTGGGTGTAGAGAGCAACATGAAGGGCTTAGAAGGATACTCTGAGCCAACCCTGGTCATGTTTAATACATCGTATTTTTTAAATTGCTCTTCCTTGGATTTCTCTTTTGATTTACATATGTTGCCCTATAATCTCAGTCTTGCCACCTAAATTATGAAGGACTGTATCAGAAAGATGAGGTGGGATTTTTCTGTTTAGGTATAGCTCTTCATCCAGCAAAGAGGATACTTTGTCAATGGAATTGTTACATATTTCCATATTTTACATTTATACAATTGATTATTGTTTCCTGTGATAATTCCAAGTAGAGTGTTCTGTTGAATTACTTTCCAGAGCACTTTTTCTGGATTATCAACGCAAACTTTTATTTCTAATTTTGTACTTCAGAAGTGCTTTCAGAATTTTCAGTGTGGGATAATTTTTCAAAGTAGCAGATTATCAAATCTGAATATGTAATTTGTTATCTAAACATTAATAAAAATATTTAATGGTGTTTGGACTAAAAATGGGTTAAATCAACTCTCCCTGTGTTTCCCTTCATATAACTGAATATACAATGATCAAATAACTTTTCTCACAAGATGTGCGCCTGTTTAAAAGCAGATTCAGGAAGCTGTTACACTCATTGCTTCTGGAAATTTCATGTGTGAACACATAAAAATCTTGCAGATATAAAGATAAACCACGTTTGTTGCCTCTGCCCATTGGGTCAGGGAATAAGCCTGGTTTGATCTCAGTGGTGTTATTCATTAAGATCAGTTTTCAACAGCTGTTTTGAATATTGGAGTAAGAATTTGTCTTTAAGAAGAAGCATCCCTTTTAGGGAATCAGCTGCTACTTTGGAGGATCAGGGGAATCTGTCAGGACCCTGGGCTCCTTATTCACATTTTCAGTTACGTGTACCCTGATCTATCCCTCACCTATCACCTTTTCCTGCTAATTCTGCCCACTCCTCCACCAAATGGTGGTGGATATTACCTGTAACCTCTCTTCAGACTCCTTACACAACTGGCAATTCGTCCTGTCCTCCTCCTCACTCCCCGCCAGGAGGCTTGTCTGGAAATCTGTCTTTGTCTTTTTGTGGACTAACAAAAACTCTGAAACCCTCTTTAAACTATTCCATGTGAATTTATTGAAGGATTCAGAAGTTAATTTCATCAAGGTCTACAAACCTGAAGCTAATCTGACTTTATTTAAGTATTTTATTTTCTGTTCTTTTCTATCTGTTATCACAGCCAGGCTGAACTGGCCAGATGGGTTCTGTTGGTCTCAGAGGACATATCCTCTCCCTGTACTTCCCTCCTCCCTTCAGCTTGTGCACGGTTTTAATAACAAAGTAGAATTAGAGATTAAACAGATAATCTGTTTTATCTTTCTATAGATCATAGACATGTCATCCAGCTACCTTTGTCTGGACTCTTGTGTTTCATGAAGAGGTAAGCTGCCAGTGAACAGGTTTTTTTGTACTGATACTCCTAGAAGTGTGGGCTATCTGCAGAGTTATTGTATCATACATTGAAACCTGGTTACTGACTCAACCTTGCCTTTATACTGATCAGCAGAAGTTACTGTATACCGAGGTGTGGAAAGAAAATAAACCTCTTTTCTATGAAACAAACTAAATGCATTTTTAGCATTTCAAATCTGTATGAATGACTACTTTGATATCTCATTTTCCTGGTGTAATTCCACATCCCCTCTGGCATAGGAAAAATATACTGTTTGCTCAGTGGATAACTGTTATCTGTATGCTTTTTCCCTCTTTGATCAACTTAAAAAGCATGGGAAAATAAGCCATAACCAGAATTTGTAACCAGAAAATATTTAAGACTGAGATCAATCATTTAAAGAAAAGATTTAAAGTTTTCAAGCATCCAGATAATTCCTATCTGTAAAATTGTTGGGTGTGCACCGAATTCACCTTTTAGCTCTGTTTGTTTAAAATTTGCCCCATAGGATGTTGAGTTCATAAGGTGGTCATCCTCCCATATATCCAGCGCATAGTTTATTTATAGGTATTTTAAAATTTGAAGCCATAAACAACATAATGACTACCAAGAATATAAATGTACATTAAGCTAGAATTTCAGTTGTTATAATTCCAAGAGTGATATTAAGGCCTGCTGCAATATAGTGAACAGTTAGAAAGCTCAGATTAAAATTCTAGGAGGACTAAGAAGAGAAATGTGTTGAAACTAGAGCTGGAAGTTTAGTGTGAAGTCTTGAGATTTATCAATTATTAATGCAGAGTATAAGCAATGAAAAGTTCATAAGGAAACAATAAAGTTTTTTCCAGCTGGAGACTCCTTGAAGTGAACTGCTGGTGAGTCTCTAAATATTACTGATGCTTGGAATGAGGAATATGCTCCAGCACTGAGAGGTAGCGTCATGACTAGAAAAATGCTTGTGAAACCTTTTGCCTTAGCTCTGTTTCTGATCTAGTGTGTGCTTCTGCCGGATCCAGGAAGACAAGGAGCACTGGAGATCACAGAAGTTTAAATAAACCATATGTTATTATCTCTAGCCTTTTGCACATCCGATTTTCCTCTTTTTAAATCTCTCTTTGCTAACCCTCGATGAAATTCCAAACAGAATTAAAAATTAAAGCTAAAACTGTGAAAGCAAATAGTAGATATATTGCTTATGTAATGTGATAACTTTTCAAGACTACTTTTTTTCCTCATCCATAGAATAAATATTTTCCGAAAATACATAGTTCAGAAGAGAAACATAATGGGAGGAACAATAGTTCAATTAAGACCATGAGTGAAAATGACTAATAAAAGCATATGAAATCAACGTTAAGGTGGGGTACAGAAAATGCACAGAAAGTTATTACCTGAATTGATTTTTATTAATAAATATGTCTGGAGGGATTAGTCAATGAACTGGTTTTTGACTGTCCGTAGTCAATAACAGCTAGTAGTATAAATTCTTCCAACAAAATTACTATTATATTCTACCACTCAAGGACTAACTTCTATATATACATCCTGTATATGTATAAAAAATTCTCTAATGCTTATTACATGTATAAATCTATGACCTCACAGCCTACCTGTCCTCCTACTCCTGAAAAACTGACAGATTTCTGTTAGCATTTTCTAGGCATTTTCAATGGAATTCCAACAGTTGAATAAATGAAGTACTTAAGTATCTTAAGTAATTAAGACTCTTGAGAATTCCACATTCTCAATGTGTATTGGAAGACTTTGCTTTACTGAGTCTAGTTTTTCTGAAAAAAATTTTGCAAAACAAATCTACTTGTATTTACCAATTCCCAGGGCATGCAGCGTCAAAACTCTCAGAAAGGCTAGGGTCTCCTGAATTATACCAGGTTATACAAAAGATACTGCAGAGGCCAAAAGATGAAAGCAGCAGTATTGGTCAAATTGTGAAATAAAGGATCATTAAGGAAATAATTTAGAAATAGTCATTTTAGTCTATGACCCACAAATTGTTGCCAGGCACTCAGCAGCATCCTGTCAAAAGAAGGTAAATGACTCACATGGATTTTTAGGAACAATTCATCTTTAGTCCTTAAACAAAATTAGGCAAATGAAGAAGTCTGTGTTGCTTAAGATGAAAGACAGGAAGAATATCCAAAGTTTCTTTCTCTTTTTTCCCACATCAGATTTTTTGCATGTGCAAATAGTTTTTTAAAATGTCTTTTTTGTGACAATCTGTCTGCATTTTCAACCATTGCTATTTCAATTGCCTGCAAAACTGAATCTTGCATAGTTTTGGTATACTTAGCTGTCTTATACATTTTTTGCAGGGGAAAAAAATTTAAATAGATACAAGGTGTATTTAATTTTTTAATATGACCAGTCAGTCACATTTGGCCTGCTTCTCAAACTGTATTAATTCCTTCTCTTAAGCTGTGGAGAAAAAGTTTAGATATGGCTAATGCCTTGTGGAAATCGCATAAATGATACATTGACCAGGGTTCTGCTTAACTAGGTATAATGGTTAAATGCTAATAGAATCCAACTTAAGGCTGGTGTCTGATTTCTAATATATAGCTGCATAATGATTTGTCCCATTTTTTTTTAATTTGTTTTATTTTTTGCTTTTTCTTACAGTACAATACAGTGGAAACGCTAATTTTAGCATCTTTAAAACAAACTCACTAGTCAGAACAATCCATGGGCACAGCTTCACTAATCTGAGAAAGAGAAATTGAGGAAACCACTCAATTTTGTACACAGTTTTGTGTGTAAACAAAAAAATGACAATGTATGTGGGAGACTCCATTCATGCTACTAATGTCTAGCAATTGTGGTTTTTGCTTAGGGTAGATAATGCATAGTGAGATAACTTTTATGAGATGTTATCCATGGAGATTATAAGAAGTTCCTGGATCGGCACATTTTAGACTCTTGCATGACACCACCCAAGTGAAGAAAGCTCATACTCACAACAGCAGAGGAAAGAGGAATTTCTGAGGGTTCATAATCTGTGGGAGTTTTTTAAAGCATCTGGTGTGTCATAGATCATCAACCTTTCTTAAGGTTTTCTCAGAAAAATGCCCTTGTGAACATCATTCAATATGTACTCGGTGAAGTCAGTCTTTCTAGACTATGCATACATTCGGCACCCAAATCTTACTAATCTTTAGTGACTTTGATGTCACAGACTTGTTTGACTTATACTGAATATACATATCGCTTGGAATGTTTATAATAATACACATAAATATAAGTGCTTGAAGCAGCACATTGACTCTACAGCTGATGTGCTTAGAAAGAGGTATGTATAGAAGGGTTGAGAAATTTCACTAAATTTAGCATTTAAACACTGAGTGTCACAATCAGAGTAGTTCTGTATTCTGCTAGCTACCCTTCAATATTTCCTCAACTAACTAACTAAAAATATCTCAACAGCTTGAGGGTAGCTGACTATGCTGAAAAAATGCTCTGTTTACTTTGCTAATTTTTCTGCTCCTTGTCTCATTCTCATCTCCCTTACGCTCTGCTATATTTTCTTTTTTAAAAAATTTGTTTTATTGTCATTCACTGATCCATTTGCTATTTTCCAATAGTATATATGTATTTATTTCCAAATTCCATAAGATCTTTTGAAAAACAGGAAACAGTTTATTTACTTGTTGTATCTTCATGTACCAGCGTCCAATAGCCATTTGTCTTCATTCTTGTTGAAGAAATGTATGAAAACAGACAAAGTGTCTCAAACGTTTTTTATCTTTTTTTCTGTCCAGGGAATAGTCCAACTTTTTAAGAGTCTTATTTACTCTTAATCTATCCATGCTAAAACCTTAGATGAATTAACTTTGCGCTGTAGCTGAGTCTACAAAATGTACAGACAGTAGGATGAATGCACTATTCCTGAAAAATCAAGGATTATTGTTGTGAAATAGAACTCTGTACTTTTAAAACCTATTACAGCTTAGCCAGTGTTTTATTGTCCGAGACACTGTGATTTTCACTATCTGTTTAAATCAGTTCGGGATCAGGCATGCTCTGTGATGAAAGTCATCTGTATTTATGTATTTATATAGTACAAATGTTAAGCAGTCTGCATCCTTTCTCTGTTCATTTTGCAATATTTTTCTTTGTACATCTTTCAAAATGACCATTGCCAAAGTTTATAACTGGGGGTTGTGGAAATATTAACTTCATCATGTGTGATTTCCTCCAGCTCTCTTCTGACTTTTCATGTTAGGAAGGGTTTAAATGGAATCTTTTGATATTTCTGTCCAGTGATAAACTGCATGAATAATTTTGTTGGTCTCATTTTCTGCAGTTTTGATTGTCAGTATTGCCTACTTTATTGTGCTTGTGATATTGTTTTTTCCTCACATGCTTTTTTGTTTTTTGGTTTAATTTTTTAGATCATTTTGTGCATTTCCCTTCCTTTTTTTTTCTTTTTCTTTTAGTGACACTGAAGATTATTCTGTTTATCCATTGTTTCCATCTCTATGACAATTCTAATAGTTGCAAAATAAAGAATTTGGAAGGAGTAACTGATCTTAGTTGCTTCTTTTGATGATTTCTTACCATGCAGTGACCATTAAAATACATAGTAGGTTAACAAAGCGACTTTTTGTTTCAAAAACTTGGAGAACACATTTCCGAATATCTACTTCTGAATGTCCACTGCTCCAATGGATATTTAAGGATTTTATATAACTGCTTTGTCATCCTTGTCACGAGTGTTTCATATTAGGTTGTTACAGCATTCAAATATAACACAGTGTTGTATTGTGAAGATTGAGGACACAGGCAAAACAAAGTCTGCAGAAAAGGTACTTCTGGCTAGACATCTTATCTATCATATTGTGTACTTCTTTATTCTAAATATAATGGAATTTCAGAAGACATCACTGGACAAAAACATGCCTAAGAAAATTATTTTGCTAGCATCAATAATCAGCTCTCAAGGGAGACGTTTGTTTTTAAAGCCTTGAAAATTATTTGATAATGAGCTTACCAGCTGTTTTTTAGACTTTAAAGTGTTTTAAAGACTACTTGATGTAACATCCAGTGCGTCTCTACCTATTTAAGATAGAAGAATAATCTTTTCCTCCAGTTTGCATTTATTTGGTTATGTTTTCTGGACTTTTAATATTATAATAGGGTTGTTAGGAAGTATTCTCCAACATTTGAACTTAGAGAGTATGACTGTTATCAAAGTAAAACATAGTAGATAAAAAAAAATGTAGTACTCATATAGTCAACAGGTAGTAGTTAAATTCTGTTTCCCGCTAAATTTGTGTTTTCTACTAAGCCCTGAATATGCCACAGGTCAAATATGTTTTCAGTGCTTCCTCATATTGTACTTTTCTTGGACTAGTTCTTTAAAATAACCTTTGAAAGATGAATGAATTGCACAACATATCTTTTTCCCTTCTATTTTGCTGGCTAGCAGTGAAAATGAAATCTGTAGTAGAAATATTGCCAGTACTCAATATTTATAAACATCGAGTTGCTCTTTTGTGAGGCTTATGTACATTCCAACAATGGTAGGTCTGCATGGAATTTTTGAAAAATGCGTGTTAAAAATAGAAAAATACTTTTAGTAGTTCATTACTTGCTTAAAATAGGAAAACATATTACAGCTTCCGTTGATGAATGGGTGTAGCTCATAAAATGTCAGTTATCCAGACCATTTCACAGTCCAACTGAACTTACTTTCCTTGAACTAATTTATTGAGAGGAGCACATTTATTTTACTGTTCTGTATTTTATTGCTTGGTCAGTTAAAAAAAAAAAAAAGACTAGGCAGTCATTCAGTCATTGAGGCTCTTTGGTATGTAATGCAGATAACAGAAACCAATTGACAAGAATCTACACCAAGTCCCGGCTACCAAGTAGTTTTTCTCAATTAGTTCCTTGGCAAGATAAATATGTTCTTGTATGCAAAACTTGATGTTGTGTTTAATTATCTCTGTAGATACAGTACATCAATAAGATTTTAATTAAGAAGTTCCCTGGTTATCTCTTCTGCAATATGTTTTATAATACAATTGGAGCTACTAGGTAATGAAGACTCTATTTGTGATATTTCAACTCTAATTTAAAACCAGTTTTCCTGTCCCAGTCTCTGGCCTTCTCTCCCAGAAGCTGCCATCAGAAAACTTATAACAAGTCTTTTAGATGGAGTTATTTTCACTTCCTTTTGGAGATTAGATCACAGCAACAGTGAAAGTTGGTGAACTGATATTTCTCATGAAGGAAAAAAATGCACGGATTTATTAAATAACAAGATATTATCAAAATACTTTCAGATTTTTCTCATTTGTGTAAAAATAAATAAGTGCGAGGTGAAGTTTTATTACATTTAATATAGTATTACATATTAATAATTTAAATTGACTTTTAAAATTTTTATTAAATAACAAAATAAATATATGGGTAGAATATCAAGTTAAAATTTCAGTAGCTTCTATAATCATTTTTCAATCAGTAGTGTCAAATAGAGAGACTACTACGAAGACTTTACAGTAAATATAAAAGCATTTTTTCTTTTGGTAGTCAGTCCATATCAAGTTAAAATTTCAGTAACTTCTATAATTATTTTTCAATCGGTAGTGTCAAATAGAGACATGTCTGTCATGTGTAGCTTGAGTTTTGATGATTGTTGAGGACTTTCTGTAATGTAGTATTGCAGTTTATTTATGTTAATAACATGATGTTAAATATGCTGTTAAGATTATTTATCTATTTGTTTGTTTGACTGTTTGGTTTTTAGATCTTCTGGCCTTTAACTGTATTTTACCAGTTATTTCTGCTGTAACATTTCCTAAGAAATAACTGTTACATTTCCTAAGAAAGAGACCTTCTAGGGGAAAAAAGTATTTTTGATCTAAATACATTTTTGAGAGTATTTTCTTAGTAAACATAACTTGAAATAATGCTTATTCTATGAAAACATCTTTTAATCTCTCAGTGACAAATCTTTAAATTATCTGCACCTCTTCAGTGTTGTCTCATTAGGGTATGAGAAGAAAAAATATCTCTTTGCAATGAAAAAATTCTTATACTAATCACCAACAGTAGGAAAACAACTAATCAGATTCTTATGGCAGCATGTTATAAGATGAAAGTGTTTCTCAATTTCTTCTTGTGCATTTTAGTTACTGCCTGATGTTGCAGTACCTCAGAATAAATGTTTCTGTTACTAATGGAAATGCTAGAAAAGTGGACTCAATTCTCCTGACGCGTTATCTATACCTTATCATATATCTTATGCTTTGGAAGAAGTTTATGTGTCTTGCTCTAATTAACATTGATCTTGTTCTTGATGTATTGAGCTCTCTGTGGAGTTCATAGTCTCTTGAGCTCCTTCCAGAGAATGAGAGTTGTGCATAGTCCAATTAAACATTTAATCAGACTCTTAAGAATATATTTTCTCCTAATTCTCTTGCTAAAAATTAGAGTTTACTCTTGACCTAAAGAGGATAATGTGGAAAACATGTACCGTTAAAGAGAATGACTATATCTCTTCTGATTTTTGTTCTTTGATATCCCATGGTCTAAGGATAGAATCAAGACAGAGATGTAAATCTTCCATTACAGATTTTCATTCTACATAAATGTAGTCATCATAAATTGAGTGAGTCAGTACCACTATATGCAATAATACATACATATGTGAAAAAATCCCAAACAACAACAACCCTCTCTTGCTTTGAAGTGTGTGCTGACTTATACCTATATTTGCATAGCAACACTGATGCAGAGAGGGAAACAGGGAAATCAGTGAGCTGCCCTTGATTAACTTGATGGGTGCTGGTGCTAGGATTTGGTATGTTGAGAGATAATACATTCAGACAAGTAGGGTGTAAATATTTTCATTAAGCATGTTTCTGGTATTTACGTTGAGTGCCAAAGGAAACATTCAGAATCTGTAGATAGAACTTCTTTTTCTTTAGTTGTTTTCCGATAAGTTGCAAACCCCAACATTTATTTTCAATCACATAGGTACAAGTATACTGTAAATTACGCAGGAATAGAAGGAGTCTTACTGTGATATAGGCATGCCTGTAAGTGAAGCTATATCACTTCACTAATGAGGATTGTGTCCATGTTGCCACTAAAAAATCTTATTTTTGTAGGGAAAGTGAAGTCAGAACAATGGAAAACAGATTAAGACAAGACTTAAAAATACTGAATGTTGCCGGTGAACTTTAAGTTGTGCTTTGCTTGTGTCACATTTTGCCTGAGGAAAGGAATGAAAAGGACAATTTTCCCAGTCTGTCGGAACAGAAACTTTTGTGTGCACACTTAAACTTAAGCGTTTGAAGGACTATGGGCTTTTAGTACTTAAATTTTGTTTCGTGAAGGAAGAGGTCTTATGCTTTAAGAGAATGTTGTTCTAAAGTCAGAATAAACTGAAGTTTCTATTATTTCTGCAGAGTGAAAAAAAATGCTTTGGCTTTTCTACTGTGCTTTTAATTCAGTGTTTTTTGTTTTAAAATATGTTACTGGCTGCTACTTTGTAATATATACTGCAGCCTTTAGGTTACTGAAGGATAACTGAGAAAATGATTTATTGGACTGAGAAATATTACTATTATGCAAAGGCAACTAGCTGGTTTAAATAATGTATGATGTTACTTAGGAAGCAAACTTTCATTATATATATAATGATAGCAAAAGATCCATTATAGACTTGTGGGTTAATGAAGTATATGTGAATAATTCTATTGCTAGGCTGCAATCCAGTAGACTGCTCAGTCCTAACTAAAGGTAACATTACAGTGGTAATTGCAGAGATGAGTGAATTAGACAAAATATAGACTGACTCGCCTTCAGTCCATTTTTGAATCAAACTCTGTATAAGGCTCTATTTTACTGTTAAAAATGATCGATTGTCTCTCTGGTGGGAATATTAAAACCTATGCCTTCTTTAGTTTCAGTATTTTACTACATTTGATGATCTTAGGTTGTAATGATGACAGAGGACTACATTAACTAGGAATAAAACAGGTACCTATTATCTCCATGGAACGTTAACTGAGAGCAGAAATACGGTCTCCTGATGGACTGTTGGATTTGGGTTTTTTTAAAAATAGTTTTCCAGGGCTTCTGCCCATCTTTCATAACTTTCTCACCCTGGCAGATATACAAATGATGTTAAACCATGTCATGAAGACTAATCCACCTGGATGGTTTTTAAGCTCTGTAACACATGGCAGTCTCTAAAATAATAGGAAGATGATGCCAAAATGGATATGCATGATCTGATTCAAATAGAGAGTCTTATTACTAGGAACTTCACCAAAACATCTTTGAACCATAGCCTACCTTCATGTGATAAAGCTCAAAGTAATTGTAAAGTTCTACAGGACTCCTGAAAAATGGAATTTGTAAGGGAATACACACTGCTTTTAGTGATTTTGCTATCTAGTTCTTCATAGCTGTTGATACCAGCTTTTGCTATAGCCCACTTAAAGATAATAGAGGACTAGTTCTCTTTAGCGTTTTTTAAAAATTGTATTTTTTTTGTTTAAGTGTTAACATTTATCATCTGCTTTACTCAATATGACAAACTTAAAAGGTGTTGAAAAAAGATGAAACACGATAAAAGAGCAATCTCATGTGTCAAGATATTCAGTTATTAAAACATAGTCTGTAAGAGACAGAAAATATCAAAGGTTAAGAAATCAGGACAATAAAATATATCACACTCCAAGACTAAATGGAAACTATGAAGTGTTAATTGTTCATGTCTAGGAAAAGAAATGAACAAGAGTGTAGAAGCGAGCGAAAGAAACTGATAAGGCTAGAAATAGAGATGAACTGTCATAGAGGGTCTAAGCATTTAGACGTTCATCATCAACACCTTAAAAAAAGATTATGCCTCATATTCCAGGAGTGATTTTGAACTAAAGGAAAGTAGAAAAATTTTCTAACAACACAGTATTTGGTATAGCCTTGCACTTGCATTTCCTACTGTGAATTTAATTTTCTGGTTTGGGGGTCTTGTTATAAAGTTAGATAACTACACATTTTGGAGGCAATTTATTAGAATTGAAAGGAGCAGGAAGTATTACTAAAATGCCCTCGGCAAACAACTCACTGCAGGTGAGGGTAATCCATTCATCATTTCAATACCATTCCTAATAGTATTGTCTAGCTCTTCAAGCTGTTTAACAAGCAGACACTATATCAGCTTCCCAGCCTAGGCACTTTCAAAGCAAATTTTCTAACCCCATCAGCAATATCCATAGTGGAAAATCACCAGAATCAGTAACATTTCTGTTACGATTTTCAGGCAATGAGAGTCGCAGAAAAGAGCTAGGAACTTGCTTTATTAGTTGTTTTAAGAAAGCCTCTTCATATGTATTTTTTTTCTTTATGGTATTTTTTTTTTCAAGAAAATAACACCTAAAATTGTTTCCAACCTGAAATGAAAGTCTCACTGGTTCTGCTTATAGTTGAGAAAGTGACTTATTTTCGGTTTTGTTTTCCAAAGCATTGAGATAACGCAAATGTCTACTTCATCTGAAGAACAAACAATGACATGGTATTACCAGAAGAATCAATGAACCACCACAAAGGCTTTTTCATTGAGTCTAAACTGTCTGCTGGTATTGATTTTTGAGAGGAGATGAGCCTTGCAAGTACTAGGTAATGGTGTCAACTGTATTGATAAGAAAAGCAGTAGAGTATCTTGGTCGTACAGCCCAGAGAGTTCACCGGCTACCAGAAATGTGAGCTATAATCACAGTAAATCTTTTTTAAACTTTTAATTATTGCCTTAGTAACAGCTTTTTAGATTAATTTTTAAACCTTCGTAACTTTTGTTCATAGCTGCTTCTTGCTAGAGGCCTCATTTATTTTCTAGCACACAGAGAATTTAGATGCGTGCAATCTTTTTCTGCAGCTTCGATCCTTCTCTCAGGGAGAGGAAATAGGATCCTTTGGCAAACCCATTGACAAGGGATTGCGTATGGTCTCATGTGCCACTGTAAGCGAATTGATTTTGCACACTGAAGGTTTTGCTTAGCTAGACATCATGTTCATCCTCAATTCTGTCTAATGATTTCCTGCCCTTGTGAAAGAAATCAGGGAAATCACATCAGTCAGTTACAGAAAACAGAACTTGGAACGGAGAGGACAAACTGTATTTGTAATAGGTATTTTTCTAACATTTTCCTGAAAATATCCAGTGATGTAGATTCCACAATCTATTCTAAGAAGTAATTTTCCTTACTACTGAAAACCTTTTCCTTACTATTCAAATATCCAACTAAAACCTCCCCCCTAGAGTTTAATGGAAGAGTTTGTCTTGTCTGATTTCCCATGCTTGCATATCTGAAAACACTATTAAGGATTTATCTTCAAAGACAGCTTAGACTTCTGTAACTAAAATTTCCATATTCTTTCAGTCTATTCTCATAGGCTATGTATTCTGCATCAGTGATCATTCTTACCACTCATATGTCCTACCACCATTTGATTTGTATCCCTCAGCTGTTGTCCTTGCAAGCCTTCAGCTGGATAGTAGGATTTTTTTCACACTTTAAAATGATGTTTCCATTTGCGTGTGTGTATTTTAGCAGCCTGATGTTCTTGATTCATGATGATGTTGTGATCAGTTGAACAGATTGAATAGTGCCCATCACTCTTATCCTTCTATGTGCTTGCAAATAATTTTTCAGAATGTTCTTTGACAGTACTGTTCCAAGAATTAATATTTAAGTGGCCTATAATTCTCTTGCTCTTACCCACTATTGCTGCATTTATTTGGCAGGCCAAATAATTTTCTGATTGTATGGGCCTCTCTTGCTCTTTACTAGTTTTCACAAGTAAAACTGAGATTAACTTCTTTAATTCTTAGTGTTGTAGGCTGCATTGCATCAGCAATTTGTAAATCAACCGAGAATTACTAGCCAAGTCTATCCTTTTTATAACCTGGTTCTTGCCCACTACTGATGATGTTAGGTGTCAGCAAACTTGATCTTTAACAGAGATTCAGTTGAAGCTGACCCTGATACTGATTACTAAACAAAGGTTTCACACTCTTGGTGTTGTCTGTCAATTATATTTTCTTCTCATTTTATTTCCTGCTTGCTACTGATGTGTTTGTGGAATATTTTTTCTGTTACTCTTGATGCCTCTTGCCTTTTGTAGCTGATTTTCAGTAACAGCTTGTGGCGCTGCTTCTTTTACAGTAGAGAGCAAGCTTTATTCAGAGATTTGTACTTCTCTAGTTTGCATTCTAGAGAATCCTCTGGTTGTGTGGTGCGGGATTCCTGATGAGACATCACTCCAGCAGCTGGAGAAGCTGGTAGTTTCACTAGAGGGCATGATATTCACCCCTTCAGTGCAGTATAGTCCCAGTGGGGCTCACCAGGCTGCAATGGAGAAGAAAAACAGCTCTCTCTAGCAGAAAAGAGAGCTTTTTGTTTATGTGTGTAGAAGAAACAGAAACAGAGAAAATGAAATAAGAAGCTAAACTCACTGAGAAAGATAAATTCTATCATGTAATTGATCCCACTGAATCCATTTGTTTAGTTATCTAGAAATCTTCACCTAATACCTTCCCCAGGTATTATTCAGCAATACTCATTAACTTTTCAGTGCATTGCATTACTAGTAAAGTATTTTCTATTTTCCAAGTTTGTATTGCTTCAGATAATTCTGTGCAGCTACAGTAATATTTGAGAAACTGTCTGAGAAATCCATTTAGAAAAAGGGATGCAAAAATGATATATTTTATGTCCTCCTTAAAATATAATTTTCAACTGATTCCATTCAGTGACTTTGAATTAGCTGTCAATATGTAGCTTTATTCCCACTAATTTATGATTTGAATATCTTAGCATAAAATTATGAATACGGTTTAATTCTTCCATATGTGTAAAGGCTTATGCTTTCAGCACTGAGATACATTTATGTTAAATAAAATATATTTAATAAGCACAACAGACATTTTAATGCTAAGTATATACAGAAATATTTTCAAAACTCAGCTGTTCATAAAAATGTAGCTACAAAAACAAGTGCATAATGAAAGAAAAGCTTGATGCTTTAAAATTCAACATATTGAAATCCTCATGATATATTTTTTACTTGTTATACCATTACTGTAAATTTATGAACACTGAGGTTAGATAGTTTAGTCTTTATGTTTTCCTGGAATGCAAAATTGGTCAAAGATGACCTATTTATTATAGAAGCAAAGGTAATGGGAGAAGAGAAAAGAGAAAAAACTGATGTGTGTGTGACTAGTGCTGTTTTTTTTAACTGCTGAAAGCTGTATTGTTTCTAACACTACTACTACTGAAGTACTTCTCATATTTCATCTGTCACCAAAGCAAATATATTCTTGACTTCTCCTAGTGCTTCAACCACTATAACATTCTCCCAAAAGAGACGGGTTTACTTTGAGGACCACCAGAAAATTCAGTGTTTGTTTGACAAGATGACAAGACATTCTAAATGCATACAGTCCTGGAACTGAATATTCTTTTGTATCACAGAACATGAACTCAAAACATTAAGGATAGACATAAGAGGAAAAGGGTTCAAGGAGATAATGTTTGCCTGCAGCAGATATGTCCAGAGCAGTGACAGCTTTGAGTAACAATGGTTTAAACCACCCCTGCCTGGATCACTAACGGTTCTCCCATGGAGATCTTACTCTGAGTTTGCTTGTAGTGAACACATTGAAATGCACTTTACTTTTTGCCACAAGCCCTGTGGAGACTCTAGTGCAGATTCAGCTTACTGCCCATCTTTGGGGCAAACTGGGATTGGTCTGTTCTCTGACACTGCCAAGCCCTAATCTTCAAACTGCCTCCTGGTGTTGATTTCAGCAGACACGTGGTGCTTGGGAGTGCACTGGGCATGGATGGGAGGCTAATCCTCCATCCTTCACCCCGGTGGAAGTAGTGATGCTTTGTTTATATTATGTGAAAATATGTAAAAGGCAAAAAAAAAGTTAATGATGCTTTCAGTTGTTCTAAATGCTTGAATAAACAGACTATGTTTATAAACCAGTCCTTTGCCTTTGAACTTTGATTGAATTTAGTCTTGTTAAAAAGAAAAGAAGGAGAAAAGCGTTCTCAACCAGGTTCCTCATGGAGCTTGATTTCTTCTCTCCCCACTACCCATTACCTGTAATACTGCTGCCTAGGCAGTATTTTAAGCTTAAACCAGCAGAGCAGCCATTTAAACTTAGCATTTACCAATCCAAGATACCTCCAGGCATTTCCTGTGCTCGTCTCAAATACCTGTGAGTAGGAGTAAATTTTAACTTTTTAATGGTGAAATTAGAGTTCAGCTTGAAAGGTAAAGCTGTCAATTAAATGTGAAAGTTGCTTAGTAATTTTTCTGTATTCCAATTGGCTCGGGCTATTTCACATGGTCAAACAGGGCAATCTTTCTTGGTAGAAATAATTTTCAAAGAATTTTGCAGAGCCATGACATATATATTAGTTGAGCTGTGTTATCCAGCTATTAAAAAAAGAACAGCTCTCTATTTATTTGAATCTGGTCATCTGTTTGAACATGATCTCATTTTATTATGTGCTGCAGTTCTCATGAGGATGTTTAATTTATTAATAAATTTAAGTATTTTCATTATATCCTGATTTTCATATGGAAAATGTTTGTTTTACTGAAAACAGAATTTCCTATTCATGTGATGGATTGAGGAAGGCTGTATAGTGTGCTTACGAAGGGAGATGCTAAGAATATAAATCTGGAAAAAGCTTAAGCCTTCTTTATATTCCTCTGCTCTGACTTCAGATGAGGATAGTTTTAGATTGCAGTAAGGTCCATGCTGTCATTCTCATTTCAATTTTGTGGCACTTTTTTTGGTTTTTGATAGCTTGAAGAAAAAGTCAAATGCTTCATCATTTTGATTAAATTTATCTTGAGATTTCAGTGTTGAAATGTAGATTTTTATCTAAGCACAACATATTCATCCTTGATACTCTCATGCAATTAAGAAAGAGGTTTAAATTACTAAATGGCTTTAGGTTGTATAAGGTATTATGCTCTTATGCCTTCAATTTCTGTCATGGCATTTCAGGAACAATGGTATAGCAAAGGTAGCTGAGTGGAGATTTTTAGTGAGTAGATACATACCTGTTTATATTTCCCAGCCAATACGTCCTCTCTCTGGGATGCATTAACTCTCTTGACTTCTAAGAGGAAGTTTGCAGCAATATTCTATGCTTAAAATTGTCTGTTCTTTTAGATATTCTTATTCTGGTCTTAGCGTAACATTTTTTTCTAAAACTTGTGCACAGGTTACCATGGTCTGATACTTATGGACTTTGACCTAGGGCTGTGCCTAATTTCAGATCAGTCAGAGCTGTGTTCCAGTCAGAGCAAAGAGATCTTCACTGATTGAGCTAAACCAGGCAATTTCTAAACAGGAGAAACTGAAGAATATTTCCTTGAAGAAGCTTTCCTTTTGTGACCAGCACTGTCCTCTGATTTACCCTCATTACCAGGAAACAAAGGTGATGCAGAGCAAATCCCTCTTTTCTTTTATGTTGAAGGGTTTTCTTAAAGGTTTAATATAGATTCTGGCATGGCCAGGAGCCTGTAATATGTATAGATGATTTTGGCTATATGTTATGTGTTAGTGGTTATTTGTGTCCTCACAAGCACATGAGCTGCTTGACACAAAAGGCTTTGTAGAAATGAAGGCCCAAAGAGGCATTTGATTTATTACATTGTTTTGCTTTGCTTCTGCCATATGCAGACTCCTTTCAAGTACAAAGGAACACTTTCATTTCAGCAGAAATTGATCTTTTGTTTCTATACTAGAACAGATGAACAGATTCAAAGTATCTTAGCAAAATGATGAAAACGAATAGTGCCTTTTTTTTCTAGTGATAAAGTGTGATCTAAATTATGTTCACATTATAACTACGTAATTAGGGTAACAATTAAAATTGAGAGCAACAGATGTCTTAATACTTGAAATCCTGCTTCACAAATCAGACTGCAAGTGTTAAAAGGCACTAATTGCCACATTTTAATGTTATTTGGCTTTAAAATCTGTTTAAAGTCACAATGTTATTAACATTATCTGGAGAGACTTTTATGAATTAAGAAGAAAAGTAAAATATATGCCTATTCATTTAAAATGCAAGGAATTGTTTCCTGTAGGCTGAGAAGCAAAACTTCTGTTTCTTTGATCATTGGTTGGCTGGCAAATTGCCAGGTTTGTTATCCAAGAATAGGGTACATCTGTCCCCTAGGGGCAGAAGTATACTCACCAAGAAGATGGCAGGGCTCATTAATAGAGTTTTAAATTAGACATAAAGGAGGAGGGAGACATAATCAGGCTTGATTGAAAAAAGCCTGGGAATGGCACTCCAGGTTCTGAGGGGTGGCGTGCTGGCAAGGAGTCTTGGTCTGCCACCTCACAGGAAGTGTGGAATACCACATCTAATGGCTCCACAGAAAGGTTAGATAATTCGATGAGTATTTGCTTAGGAATTAAGACTGTTCCCCTTGGGAGCCTAGAGGGGTCAACAGCCCAACTGAAGTGCATTAACACCAATGCATGCAGCATGGGCACTGGCTACCACCGGCCTGGATGGACACACTCTCTGTTGGGTTAAAAACTGGCTGGAAGGCCAGGCCTAAAAGATGGTGGTAAATGGAGTTAAATCCAGCTAGAGGCCAGTCATAAGTGGTGTCCCCCAGGGCTCAGTGCTGGGTCTAATCCTGTTCAATATCTTTATCGATGACCTGGATGAGGGGATCAAGTGCACCTTTAACAGGTTTGAGGATGACACTAAACTGTGAGGAAGTATTGATCTGTTGGAGGGTAGGGAGACTATATGGAGGGATCTGAATTGGCTGAGGCCAATGGGATGAGGTTTAACAAGGCTGTGTGCAGAGTCCTGTACTTGGGACACAAAACTCCTGTGCAGCACTACAGGCTTGGAGAAGAGTGGTTGGAAAGCTGCCTGGCAGAGAAAGACCTGAGGGTGTTGGTCAACAGCTGACTGAACATGAGCCAACAGTGTGTCCCAGAAAGCCAACAGAATCTTGGCTTGTATCAGAAATGGTGTGGCCAGCAGGATCAGGGGAGTGATTCTCCCTCTGTACTCTGCACTGGTGAGGTTACACCTCAAATACTGTGTTCAGTTTTGGTTCCCTCCCTATAAGAAAGACATTGAGGTCCTGGACTGTGTCCAGAGAAGAGCGATGAAACTGGTGAAGGGGCTGGAGAACAAGTCTTACAAGGAGCAGCTGAAGGAAGTGGAATTGTTTAGCCTGTTGAAGAAGAGGCTGAGGCTTATCGCTCTCTACAACTACCTAAAAGGATGTTGCAGAGAGGTGGATGTTGCTCTCTTCTCCCAAGTGATAAGTGATAGGACAAGAGGGAATGGCCACAAGCTATGTCAGGGGAAGTTTAGACTGGACATAAGGAAAAATTTCTTTACAGAAAGGGTTATCAAAAACTGGAACAGGCTGCACAGGGAGGTGGTTGAATCAGCATCCATGGAGGTGTTTAAAAGGTGGGTAGATGAGATGCTTGGGGACATAATTTAGTAGTGGAGAGGTACGGTTGGAGTTGATGATCTCTAAGGTCTTTTCCAACCTAATGATTCTATGATTCTAAAGAGAGCATAGTATGTAAAGTTATATAATCAGAAGCAGGATTGTTACTTCGTGTCTTGTCCAGTAACCCATGTTATGAAATGCAGTTCTGAAGTACTGCCTAAAAAAATAGTCCTGGCCTTGAGTGACAAATAACAATGACAAATAACAGAAGACTAACAGAATAAGTAGTGGCAGTGAAGAAACACAGCTAATCCGCCAGCCATGGATTTCATTACTTCTGAAAGACAGATACACTTGTATCTTGGCCAAGCGTGTGTGGGCTACAGAAAACCCCAGTTTGCTTCCCTGTTCCAAAACAAGATCATGTGTCTTTCCAGCGAAATGAGGCTACTGGCTTTAAAGTGTGTGTGTATTTCTTAAGACTTTCACTAGAACTTCTACTGTCAACTGAAAAAGATTTCCTGATTTAGCTGATAAATTGTTAATTTCTAACCAAGTTATGTTGCGGGTTTTTTTGCCCTAATTATAATGAATAACCATGGGGACATTTTTTGAGAGATGATTTGATGGTTTTAAAATATTTTCCATTTTTATGATCAATTGTCATTAAAATTTGAATTTTCCTCTTGACTGCATTTATGTCCTAACAGTATTTTTTACAGGAGCATAACAATTAGAAAACCATAAATAATCAGTAGAAGTAACAGCATAGGATTTCTAAACACAACTTTCTAATAAATGAAAGAAGCCCTAGGAAATGTTGCAATTCTCTAATTTAATATAAGTGAAGCCATGAACTATCCATCAGAGAAGAGTTCAAGGGAAACTTAAATTCAGCTTTCTGCAGCATGGAGTCTCAGTTTACTCTTGCACTATACCCAGCGGCATTTACTCTCATAGTAGAAGGTATGGGACAAGGAGAAAACAGAAAATGAAATTACAATTGCATAATTGCTAAAACCAAGAAAAAATAATTACTTTTTCTTCCTATTTTGTGTTTCTAATTAAAATACTTGCCTGTATGATTGCAAAAACTGGACATCAGTAACTTTTTTTTTTTCTGTTCATAGCCATGAAAAAGAGTACTGCAGAATGTTCAGTAAGAGAAGAAATATTTGAAGCTCCTACAGGAGAAAAAACCCTCTCAGAACTAATTGCACCCTGCCCCTTCTACATAATGTCTTTGATTCTCAGAGAATATATATGAGAAACAAAAGGCAGAGTCTGGCCATAAGATTTTTTTTTCCTCCTCTTTTGATTTTGGTGTCCAGTTTCTCTGCATTTTGGAACGTGAAAGATGTGATGTATTGAAACATGAATGTGTTCATGTCTAGGATGTGCTTAGCCAGGTCTGCCCACAAGGCAGTGAATTGTCAGTAACTGAGCTGTGATTCAAACTGCTGTGCGAAAGTTATATGTTTAATTTTTTTTTTTACAGTCAGGAGAGGCACTGCAGTGTTCACTCTTATATCTGGTTCTTAAAGCAGGAAGTGTAAGACCAGGCAATGGTTGATACTATTTAATTTTTGCCTTCTTGTTTACTTGCTAAAAGTGTCCAAGTGTGTTTGAGTGCAGCAGCCATGGTGCTGGCTGAGCCAGGGCCAGGAGAGATCTTGACTCAATATGTGTAATAGGCTGGGCAACTGGCTGCTTGGTGGTGGTGATGGTGACACCAAAATGCCTGTTTTGTATACCAGGCCCAGGAAAATCAAGCTGCCTGCTGCTGCTGCCTCTGAAAGAAGGGTAAGAAAGGCAGATCAATGGACATTTCCAGGGAATTTTTAGTCTCAAATGCTGACATCATCTCCCATGGCAGAGGGGTTGGAACTAGATGATCTTTAAGGTCCCTTCCAACCCTAACTATTTCATGATTCCATGATTCTATGATTCCGTGACTGCTGTTATTCCCAGGCCTCTTCACCCCTCTCTAGTAGTGGTGACACCAGCAAGTCCAACCTACTAACTCTTGGCTCTTTTCCTTCTCTTCGTTTCATCCTTGCATTCTTGGGGGAGTATGTTTACATAGAATCATAGAATAGTTAGGGTTGGAGAGGACCTTAAAGGTCATCTAGTTCCACCCCCCACGCCAAGGGGAGGGACACCCTGATCCACTAGACCAGGCTGCTCAACAATCCATCTAACTTGGTCCTGAACAATTTCAGGAAGAGGGATATCCACAATTTCCCTGGGCAACCTCTTCCAGTGTCTCACCACCCTCCTTGTGAAGAGGATCTTCCTAATGTCTAGTCTAAATCTTCCCCCCTCCAATTTAAAGCCATTCCCCCTCATCCTATCACTGCATGCCCTGTCGCTGCACCCCATATCACTACATGCCCCCAGCTTTCTTGTAGGCCTCCTTCAGGTACTGCAGGGCCACAATAAGGTCTCCCTGAAACTGTCTCAACCTGTCCTCATAGCAAAGGTGCTCCAGCACTCTGATCGTCTTCACAGCCCTCCTCTGGACCCATTCCAACAGTTCCATATCCTTCTTATGTTGAGGATTCTGGAACAGGACACAATACTCCAAATGGGACCTCACAAGAGTAGAGTGGGGGGGGGGGAAACACCTCCCTCAACCTGTTGGCCACGCTTTTCTTGATTCAGCCCAGAATATGTTTGGCCTTCTGGGCTGCACGCATGCATTGCTGACTCATGTCAAGCTCCTCTGCAATCCACATTCCAAAGTCCTTCTCTGCAGACTTTGCTTCCCTCGTTTGGCTCCAGCTGCGCTTTGGCCTTCCTGACTCCATCCCTACACAACCAGACAGCATCCCTACGCTCTTCTCAGGTTTCCTGTACCTGGTTGCACTACCTGTGCAGTTCCCCCTTCCTCTTCTGTTTGACCAGCAGGTCTCGACTCAGCCACACTGGTCTCTTCCTGCCTGATTTCCTACATCTGGGGACTGAGTGTTCTTGTGCTCTATGGAAAGCATCTTTGAATATCTGCCAGATCTGTTCTGCTCTTTTGTCCCTGAAGACTATACACCAGGGAGCCCTACTGACTAACTCCTTGAAGAGCTGGAAGTCTGCTTTCCTAAAATTTAGGGTCTTGACAATACTCCTTGCCTGTCTCATATCCCTCAGGACCCTGAGCCCCACCAATGCGTGATTGCTGCAGCCTAGGCTGCCTCTGATCTTGACGTCACTGAGGAGCTCAATTAAGTTTTGCTGTTATTAACTTACCCTGCGTTTGGTTCAAGGTTTCCTGAATTATAATCCCTTTTTTTATTAGAATTTTAGTATGTGGAAAGAAATACTAAAACAATTTTCCTGTTTATCTCACTTTCTTTGTTGGGTAAGATGCCTACCTGCACTTGCCTTGCTGTGCTTCTGTGCAAAGTATTTTGCATGCTTTATTGAAACACTGGAACTTGGATCTCATCTAAATATGTAAATAGCTTTCTTTTAAAAGGAACTTTTCCAATAAATCAAACATTGGTCATTTACTGAAGAAAACTGTTTAAAATGGAGTAAAAGAATCTGTGGCATTTTAATGATTCCTGTGTGTTTTCTACAAAGTTGAATCTTGCAAAAAAATAAGGTCAGCTGGTGTTTTATTGGTAGAGATAATACAGCTGAAATCAGAGACTTTGTTTTTTTTGCACCTTAAAACCATATGGTAGTGTAATTGAAACCCTCTGAAAGTCTATTCCCATATGAAGCCTAGTTTGATTTACAGGATATACTCTGTAGACGTTTTAAAAAAATTATGCTAATTTAAATTTGTTAATGGCCATATGTTTCTACTGCCTTTTAAGACCACGCAGACACCTGATTTTTCTTGTTACTTGATAATTATGGATTCTCTGTAAACTAGTCAATGAAATGTCTGACAGAAAGAAGGTTCAAAGAGAAGATACCTTTTAGTAAATATCTTGCTCTTTATATAACTGGTCAAGGGGAATGACAAGAATGCTTGAGTGAATTCTTGCCATTTAATTGATTATCCAAGTAAAATTCTGAGTGACATGGTGTCTGATCACAATAACATCATGCACAAATTAAAAAAAAATATATCCCCTTTGTTAGAGAAATGAAAAAGTAAGAATATATTTCACCATCCCAGGGTATATAAACTGAAGGGTGGTTTTAGATTTGACCTGTTGTTAAATATGAATATCTATGGAATTCCAGCCAGTAAATGAAAATTGAAATACCTATTTCTAATCTTGATACTGTGTTCTCAAGTTTTAACTCATTAGTCTGACAGTAAATTGGGAGTTAAATTTATTAGGTTTTCTTATAATGTGCTCAGAAGAGAATGGTCTGCACTGATTTTATAGATTGTACGGAAAGCCTGAGCAATTGTTCATTTAAATATATTTCTGACAGAAAAAAGGAGGAAACCAGATGTCTTCTACTGTGTTTTTTTTGAGCTGGTAAGGTCTGTTTAAATCTTCAGATGAAACTCAGAAGCAGATATTGCTACATATGAAAAATGCTCACTTGAATGGTAATACAGTGAAAATCACAAATTTCCTCTAAAATTTTTAGTGATTTTTTTTTTTTTTTAAATAGTACAACATTTTGGCTAGTCAATATTTTCTGAAAGTCAGTTGTTGTGTCCTTCAAGAGCATGGCACAAAGGAACAAGAAAAACAACTCAATATTAGTTAATTTGAAAGTTTATGTTAAAATCAGTACTGTAAAATAGTAGCCAAACTATAAAGTAGACATTCATTGAAGTGTGAAATATTAAGTACAGAATAGATATTAATTTTACAACTTTGAGGTTTTTCCAGCATTCAAGTACTAGACATCACCATGTTATATATATATCTAAAACAGCGCAGAAAAAGGTCTTGTCAGGGTTCGCTAGTAGAGCTATCTCAATAATACAGAAAAGAAAAGTAAAGCTGAAGTCAGTGTGGTGTGGGGCATTTCATTTGAAACAAAGAATTACTTATAGAACAGAGTGAAAGTGTGTGAGAATGACCATAATGGCGTGGTTATAATACTCAGATTCTTTATTCTGAAGAATATTTTTAGCTGTCTCTGAAGCTCTGAAAGATTTTGAGAAATTCTTTACTGCAGGATAATCTAAAGGAGAATTCCGAAAAGCTCTTTTGGAGAGTGGGGAATAATTTGAAATTGGATCTTTGCATGTTTTACAATAATTTAATTTTCAATCTCAAAAGTAACTGATTTTGAGGAGAAAACATCTAAAAAGTTTTCATTTTGGATTTATCTTAACTAATTTTATTTTGTTTTCAGTTTGGCTACCAAACTGATAAGATTTGTATTCATGTACTCTTAACTGTGATACAGATATATCTGTAAACAGGGTACACAATGAATCTCTGTAACAATGATAGTCAGAAGGAAAATTCCTACAGTGGCAAAAGTTGTATCTGCAAGCACAAGACCAAACCTGTGAACAGAGATGAGCTGCAAGAAAAGGTCTGATGACATTAGAGGACTAATATATCTATCACATGTATTGGTATGGCCCCAAAAGATCAATTATTTTTCATCTTTGCCTCACAGGTCTTACGGTGTGGTCATTGGACTGAGATAGCAATTCTGTCTCTTATCCCAACTGCATAACTACTAACAACTTGACACTGAAGACTTTAAAGTAAACCAACAGCTATCTTTAACCTCTTTGTGGACATCTATTTGTTATTTGATGTGTTCAGGATTTCAACATTTTGTTTCAAGTAGATTTTTAAATGTATTTAGCATTGTGTTAATTTCTATTCACACAAGAAATCTGGTATTTAAACTATTTTAGTAAAAAGATCCAGAGAAGTGTTATTTTGATACAGGAATGGCAGCATGCCTCATAAATCACAGATAGTTTATTCAGGAGTCTCTGTGTAAGAAAGCATGCCTTTGTCCTCATTCAACCCTCCCTCTGACACCCTTTTTTCCCCCTGTAGACAAATGCAGAAATGTTTTTGGTAATGCAAAAATAAGATATCAGACAGGAAGATTAGCCAGTTTCTGAACCTAGACATGTTCCACTTCCCACCTCAAATTAAAGACTCAAAACTTTATTCCTGTATGCAGGTCTAGTTTACATGAAGAATGTGATCTTAAGGTCCTTTCTTGTCCTTTATGTCTTGAATCAGCATCACAATCACTTGCTATCTTGCTGTAGGTTGCTCTGTTTGCAAGTAGAGATTTTTCTTACTATGCATACAGTGCCCAACATAGTGAGACCTCATTAGTTTTGGATGGATACTGTTGTAGCATGAATAGTAAATGGTTGTAAGAATATGTATTTTCTATGCAATCAATCTGATTTTATAGTTTTTTAAATATTGACTCATGCTATGAGGGTTCAGTGGGACTTGAGAAAAGATGGGATAACTTATGAAAATAATTCAATAAACTGCACATCTTAATTAAACAGATATCCTCTTCAGTCTTGAGTATGATGATCCTGACTCATTATTACATTCTGAGTGGATGCTCAAAGAAGAAAACAAAACCAACAGGCTGACAAACCACTGGAAAGAATTGGGATACAGTTAATTTTGCATTGCTCCTGTCTGGGGTTCTGTAGTGTAGTTAATGCTTTCTGAATTCCAATACAAATTGTTCCAACTGAGAATGAAATTGGCAACAAATGTAGAATACACAATGTGTTTTTTTCTTGTTTTCCCTCTTTGCTGATGTGCAGAAATACTTAGCACAGATAAGAATAAAGTCTTGTTTGTAAGATGCAGTTATGCTATTGTATAAAACGAAGACATTGGTAGAAAAAGTAAGTAGTAGGACATGTTTTATTTATCCTGTTTATGAAGACGTATTTCACAATCATGGTTCTTATATATAAAAAATTAGTTTTCCCATACTAAGGAAATATGCATTTGTAAAGTACATAAAACCACTGCAAATTAACTATGCTTCATTTAAAGTAGTTCTGTAAGGGAAACAGTGTTAATTTGTTGTTGTCTAACACTCAGATGGACCTGAGCATTACAAAATCTACATTGATCTTTGCCTTTTTGAAAGTGATATGATTACCAGACAGTTTCAATTTTTGCATGTCCAGCTTGAAAGCCTTGTACATCCAGGTTTGACAAGGCTGTTGGTTCAACATTCTCTGAAGGTGAGATCCACTGAGATACTCTCAATTTGCCCACTGAATTGCTCAAACGACAAATCAGTTCTCAAACCTGTTGGCTTTAGCTTTGCGCTTTATTTGAAGTTAGGCCAAATAACAGCAGGAAGTGAGCTAACTACTTCTGAACAGAATATTTTGGCTGATATGCCAGTTCCTCTTTCAGTCTATCAGAGAAAATACTGTAAAACTACTGAAACTTGAGGCTCTTTCATTTGGAAATAGGCTGCAGTACTTGATGCAATCAGCTAGGCATTTTAAGTACCTGTCTTGTGAGGCTGCATTTTGAAGGGATTGTCTGGTAATTTCCTTTCTGTAATCTCCATTAATTTCCTCTCACTCCCTCTCTTTCCCCTGTAATTCCCATTCTTTTTTTCAGTTTTCATGTGGAAAACAGTTTTTTTAAAGGCTGTTCCAGTCTTGTCGCACTTTGCAAACCTTAAGCTTGTTATGACTGATCTAGACTTGTACAGATAAATTTGAGTAGATCTGGGTGGGAATGTAACTGTAAATCATGTTCTGTATCTGGATTTAGTATATCATTACAAAAGAATAACATTATTTGGGGGTAATAAGAACCCCAAATTCTTCTAAAAGCCTCTGGCCCCCCTTACAGTTATGATACTGTGATATTATAATTTCAGCTGTGTGAAGCACAGGTGCAGCACTGCTCATAACAAAGGCGTAAAATTGGCATTGAAATGGCCGCTGTGGTCAAACTCTATGATCTGCTTTGCTGACACAAAAGATGGGGCATTGCTTACAGGTAAAGTATCCATTCTTTGTGACCAAACTGCAAAGATAAGATGGCAGGAGAGATGGATCAACGGGTTGCTATCGCTGCTTGAGCAGTCAGGATGGAAGTGTTTATTTTAGTTGAACTTTGCCTATTATAATGTCATTATAATGTAGTTAATACACCTCTTGGCACATCTATCCACCCCCTTCACGCCTCCAAGGAAAGCCACTCCCAAAACCACTCCCACTGGGCATGTGCAGTTAATTTCTGGTGCTGTATCGTTAAAACTTGAAGTGAGACCTTCACTCTCAAGAGTGGACGAATGTATGGCTAAAGTCACTCAAGCTCCACCCTAACACGTTTTTATAAAAGTGGAAAATGAGGGGGAAAGGTGTAGGAAAGATTACTTGGTATAAATTAGTAAAGGGGTTTACTTAGTTACACTGCCTATGTGGACCTGGCAGGCTGGACAAATTGACTTGTCCTTGTGACAATGCTGATATGGTCCAGTGACACTGCTGTGGACCTGACAGGCTGAACAGGCATAGGATTTTGTTCTTGTGTGACTGTTGACATGGTCCAGACTGGCTGGTAAGACTTCCTCTCTGTATTCTCCCACGCTGTAACTTAAATCATGACAATTGTGCTGTGCCATATTAGATGTTAGATGTAGATGAGGTAATACCGGCCCATGTAAACATGCAGATTTATTTACTGAAATTTGGTTTTAAAATAAAACTACATGTGTCATAAATCCTCTACTTGTTTGAGAAGCAGCAACTATTTCCCTTGGTAGGATAGGGGTTTGTGAAGTATTTGCGGTGGTGGTCCTGTGACTGCCCTGCTCTCTCCGCTGAACAGTTTTACTTTTGGTCTGTCTGCTGGGGACAATCTCTAGCTACGTCAGGTGTAGATTCTTCTTTGCTAACTGTGGCAGCCCTGGAGAACAATGTCTCTCAGGAAAGATATTCACAGATGTAAAAACACAAGAGGAAGGAGTGTTTGCAGACATTATTTTTTTTCCAATGAATTTTTCTAATAGAGGAGAGAAAGGGAACCACTTCTCTCTGCTATGTACTGAACTCAAGTCTTCTGTGACCCCAGCTGCTGTATTTTGATTGCTGTGTAAAACTTTCTTTTTTACTTCATTTTTATGCTTTCAGGAATTTACTTGAAAGGTAAATAGCTAGGTTTACTCCTGAGGTATTTAAATGAGTGTATACACATTTTTCGTAGGCTTCTTGACTTGGGTCGGCACAGTATTAATTACATTATAGGAATATTGTTTTTGTATCTCACCAGTACCAAGTTTCTTGGTGTAGAGATCGGATCAATTGCAAAAGGAAAACTAAATATATTAAGGTAAACAAACCTCCCTGCTCACAAATAACTACCTTGTGATGTGGAACAAAAAGTTTCAAGAGAGACAACTGATTTTGAAGTATTCTGTGTTTTTTTTTCTTTCTTTTTAACTGTCACAACATCAACATGGGTAGAGGTACAACATTAAAATATGGAGGCAAGTAGACAGGTCTACTCTTTATAAAATTGGTAACTGGTGAATCTGTTATATGAATAACAGAATGTGGATCTAGAATAACTTGAGAGAACTGTAGAACAGAGGGCTTTACTCCAGCTCAGAAAGTAAGAGGAGGTGGTGACAAGAGCTTTCCATAAAATACTAGACAAAAATTTTAAACCATGAAACAACACTAGTTTTCAGTATGTGCGTGCACTGATATAACTGCAGTATTAAAAGTTTGCATGGGCAAGAGTAAACAAATCATGCAATTTTCATGGTGAAATTTCTTATGCATTTAATGAACCAATCTGGAAAACAAATAGCAGCCTCAGTGAGTGTTTGTAGATCAGAGTACCAGAGGACTAAGCTTTAATTGTGGAATGTGTGAAAACTTACATTGTGACGTGTGCAGCATTACTGGATTAAATTTAAATATTACAATTCAGTACATCTGACAAATAAAAGACTTCATCTTCAGATCCTACTGTGATTTATACTTCAAGTACAATCTAGAGTTTTAATTTTTCACCTAGAGGAAAACTGGGATTCTTGGCCTTTTGGTTACTCTCAGTTATAATACTGGTTTAATACTGGATTTCTCCTGGAGTTATCCTATGGATATAGCCAAGGAGATAAGCCACTATTTCTCACAGTAGGTACTAGCACTTCTACCTTGATGGACAAGAAGTGTGCTTTTTGTTTTTCCTTCTCCCTTGAAGGTGCTATTCTGGTAGAGAACAACTAGTTCCTACCATTCTGGCTTCTGAAAGAGTGGCTGAATCTCCTGTCCTTCAAAACCCTGAGACAAAAAGTGCCCCAAACTGATCACTGAGAAGTTTTTTTTTTTTTTATCTTCTGAAATATTTGAAGAAGTTCATGTAAGAAATTCTGTTTCTTCTTCGGTTTATTATATGTGATTTTCAGTTAAGCAGCCATCACAAGGGGGAGTGGGAGCAAAACAGCTGTTACCCAACTCCTGACACCAGTAATGTTAGCCTCACCCCTGACTTGTGCAGTAGAAAACAGGGTAAAAAGGGTTGTTTTGATATCTATGTGGCAAATCAGAGGCTGAAAATTCTCCCAGGGTAAATTCAAATGTTCTATTTATTTTGTACACACGCACATCACAAACCAGATACTCAGGTGCACTCTGGGTCATAACTTCTCAAAGTTGCAATACAGATCCCAATCTGTTTATAATATAGCTGGCCATGCTGTACGCAGTGCAGGAGAAGGAGGTAAGGGAATGGGAATGGGAGTGAGGATACCTAGTACTATATTTTTTCTGCATTTTCCCAGTCCTCTATATTCAAATCAGTGTACACATTAAAATAACATTACTCCCACTACAGGCAATGAATAGTATTATTTCAATACAATTGCTTCCCGCTATATCGTCTTCTCTGGCACATGTTGCTAAATAAGATTAATGGAGAGAGCTCCCTTGAGGTAGCGCATGGTTTATTCTCAGTTTAAAAGAAGATGTACATTGGATGTTCATTGACCTTTCCACATTTAAAAGGTTTTACATATATGTCTGTAGTTGCAGAGGCATTCAGTAGGTGTTTTTTTTCAGTTTTCCTTGTATTCAGGTACACAGGTATTGTAGTTTTGAACTGTGATGGCCCTAATATGCTTTAATTCTTTACAAGGAGAACCATTTGTCTCTTCTTCTTTCAAACAATTTTTCCTTATGTGACAGGAGAAGTAGAACTACATCAGGTAAGTTCTTCACAAAGACCAAGGTCATAGTAAGCAGTGGTACAAAATACATGATTCTTGGAAGAATAGAGTTTAATCTAAACTATGTTATTCAATGGCCAAATCTCATTTTTTAAGAAATACCAGCCTGTTAAGCTGAATGCAGAAAGTTAATCCGAGTGCTTCAAACAAAGGGATGATAAATGACTGCAGCATGAAAGCAAGAGAGCTAAGATAAGAAAAGCAAAAGGGATGAGCTTGGTGGACAAAGAAATTTTTTTTCATTTCATAAGATTACATTTATGAATAAACGTCTCCCAGGAAGAGATGTGAAATATGAAAAAAGGTAGAGAAAACTATAGACAAGTGGATGTAGTAAATTTAAGCTTTAAGATCTGTTCATAGGCAGTCTCTGGAAGTTTGTTGTCACCCTCCAAATTTTATACACCTTCTGCATTCTTAAGTACAGATTAAAAGTGAAATGAAAAATAATGACTTAAAATAACACCTAAATGGGAAGACAATATTTCAGATCCCATTTCTACAATCCTCATAGAGCAAATCTTTTACTAACATTACAGCTGTTTTTTTTTTAGAGCCTCACAAACTGAGTGGCAGTAATTCTTAATGCAGTGGATTAGACATAGTTTAATTTACTCATGTGTTCATTAAGTGATTCATTTTTTTTTCCAGTCTGCAGGGAGTTTGCTTTCTGAGGCCTCTCTGAGGTTTCATTACTACTGAGAATAATTAGGAATTCTTTAACAGGTAACATGAGTGTAACAAATTTTATTTTTCACTGCTTTACACTTGGGCTTTCACTTAAATTAACTTTGAACATCTGCTAACTATCTACAGATTATTTTGAATGCACTTTACTAAGAGAGATGCTATGGTTACACAGATACAGGAACTAAAAAACAAGAGTTGGATATAGGCAAGAGGTACATAGCTGAAAGAAATAACTTCCGTTTATGGGTCATAGTACATTGATATGTCTATTGTATAATTCTCTTTATAAAAAAAAATATTTTTAACATTGTATCTGTTCAATTGCTGTGGCCGTGTTAGTTTTTGGGACTGGCTAATGGAAATGCACAGCACTTAGCATCTCAGTGAAGTATGCATCTGAATGTATGAAGAATATGAAGAATATTGCTAAGGTAAAACGTATTTGTGTAAGGTTTTTTTTGGTAATGGCAGTCACAGCTCTGATTCACACAGGAAATTTTAAGAAAATTATCTTTATAATGCTGTCTTTGATAATCATCTGATTTTTCATCTAATATTTCTTATGTATTGTCTTTCTCCCAAGGAGAACGCATGTGTGAAATATGAAATTAATTGCTTTGATAGGCTTTGAATTACAGTCTTCTTGAAAATTCATTATGCATGCATGCACATGTGTGTGATTACATTTGATAGACCAGATCTCATGGGCATAGAGGTTAAAGCTGGTAATGGTTTTGAAGTTAAATTTTCAGAGTAGCATTCATGTATGTTAGACTGCTTTTAGTCAAAATGATGAGAACCGATATACTTCCTTCCTGAATTCTACTACCACAGCTTTTGTTGAAAATAGTTCCTAGAGATCTACTGAGAACAGTAGTGTATGTCAGTTTATTCCAGTATTTTTAAATGTATTACAACTTTTTAATGACCTTTTCTAATGTTAAATGGAGTAACTTGTTTGGCCTAAAATTATTTACTTCAGCTTGCTAGCAACTTTTGAAAGTAAATTTGCTCTGTGTTCATAAGTAGCATAATTTAAGTCAAATGATCCTGGCAAGCTATTGCGATTAGTGAAAATACAACTTACTGTTGTAAGTTTTGAACAGATCGGAGTATTTTTTGAATCTGGCATGTTCACAGCCTGTGGAAGTTTAATAAGACTGTCAAATCAGTGAGTAAGATGTAGTGTTTTTTCTCTAACTGTAAGATTCTTGATTATATTACAAAAAAAATTACATTTATGCCATGTCGCATACGGCATCATGACTTGATAAATTTTCTTAGGGGACAGAATATTAACGGGAAAAGAAGAATCCAGGAAGATTTAAAGATAGCACTGTAAATCAAGACATCTGCCATGATCAGCACTGTCTTTGAATTCTACAATAGCTTACAATTCGATCAAATAATTTCACAACATCAGTGGCACAAAATTTTCCTTTTAGTTTGTGGGGATTTTATTGGTTATATGAAATTATTGGTGCTGAAAATACAAAGCAGAAGAGAGAGAATTTTTAGGTGCATTTTGTCTGCACTTTTCCAAAGCATTATAGACAACATGCAGCGCAGATTTTAGCAGAGGAATAAGCCTTGTACAAAGTATCCACCACAATTTACTTTTAATTTACTGAATTCAATTACTTAGTTTGAGGTTCAAAGTCACAAAAGACAGAGTGCATCTTGTGTCATTCTCATTTTGATAAGAAACTGTCTGACAGTTTGAGAAATGATCTACTCTGTAATCACAATCAGAATATATAAAAGCTCTGTGATACAGAATTGTTTTCTTATTCAAATTGGACTCCTGTTTATAAGCTATTAACTGAGTTGTGAATTTCAGCCGATAAAGTCAGGCAGTTTTTTTCATGAACTTGTCTTGAGATGTTGTAGAGAGCCATATCAGGAGGATATTCAGGTGCACAGAATGTGAATTCTCCTGAGTAACGTTATTATACCTGTAAGAAATGGTCTTCAAGGGTGATTCAGACATCTGGTTTTCCTAGGAGGTTGTATTTAATATTATCTTGAAAACAACGTATTACAGAAAAATACAGTTACAGCATATCTGTACCTGTCAGTCAATGTAAAGAGACATCATATTAGTGAGTTAGCAGAAAAATCAAAGAAAATTCAGTGTCTGGTATAAATCCGAGATCTGAACAGGCATCTATTTGATTCAGTCTAAGTAACTCCTTCCCAGCTTTAGCAAAATTTGAATCAACTGCTTGCTTCCTCAAATATTTTGACAGTTTAATAGATTTACATAATCCAATACAGTGGCCAAGTTACATATCTGAAGGCTGGTACAGTCCAGAGGTACAGGATACTGAGAAGGGTTAGAGGATGCTGCACATCAGTAGTGGTATAGGAGCTCCCTCATCTTCCTGAAGGTGGTTGGGAGGACGTGACAACGTTGTACCCAGGACATTAATTGAATCTCTGTGCTACATGGCAGTCACTCTATGTTCATTCCTAATCTCTGCAATTCTTTTCGTCACATCATGCTCCTGATCCTTTAGATAGAAACCTTTTGTTTTCTACAAATGTGAGAAATTAGTCTTTATTGTACACTCTTGCCCGGATACAATTGCCCCTAGGAATCAATCTTCTATGTATACAGGTTATGTATCTGAATAGAGAAGACCATGATTTTTCTAAGTGGTTACTATCTTTTCATTTCCTTGCCTTTAGATAATTTAAAAATTCTTTATGTCAATGTCACATTAGATTATATATTTCTGATGTCTTTATATATTTTTTAAATGCAATAACGATGGGAAATGTTAGCAGATGTAGTTGTGAGCAGATTTATCAAAGGAATTTTGGCAACAAACAAATTATTCCAAAAAGTGGGTATTGTTAATATATTTTTCCTAACAAATTATGTAAGAGTTAAATTTAACAATATTAAACAATTTTGACACATGAGGCTTTCTTAGAAGCAGTATTAAAACTGCAAAGCTGTATCAGCCAAATTCAGTAGTCAATCTTCCATCAGTATATTGCTGATTCAACAAGAAATAGTGCTGAACAGGCAGTGCAAGCAAGACCCACTATGACTCAGAAGGACAATTACACAATTTATATGATCTAAATAAAAGAAATGATATGGTTCCTTAAACTGGAAAATTGCTTTACCCTCTGTGTATGAACTTCACTTCTTAAATATATGTAATCATTCTCATTTTGGAAGACCTAGTTTAACTTCAACATATGTTAAAAAAAAGCTTCATATATACAATAAATGATAAATACAAATATTTTCAAAGAGATCAAAAGAAAGCTTGATTTTTATGCTATTATTCTCCTGATATTGTAGCTCAAAAACCTATTCTTCAGCCTTTTGAAAGACCTTCGACCTTTCCTTACTCTCTTTAAATCAAACAGCACAGTGTCTCTACTTTGTTTTGAGTAGTTACATAAGGGTGTGATTAAAAAATGGAAAATGTAGTAACTTCCTGTAAGAGAAACCCAAATTCATAGCATTTTATCAATATTTTTTCATGCTTATCAGAAATAAGTGGTCAAATAATATAATATAGTTATAAAAATAATAGTACCAAGCAGTTATTCTGTTCTGCTTTTCTGGTGTTTATTTTTTTTTTCATGTGAAGATGATGGATTTTTCTTCCCATTTCCAACTGAAAGATATGCAGAAAAAATGTAGAAAACTATTCCTAAACTTTTCAAAATTCTGAAGAATATGATTTTACACTGTAACAAACATTTCATGGCATGCATTTCCTCCAATATAGAGGGAATATTGAGTTTTGAAGGGCTATTTATTCCATTGTAAAAAGATGTCACTAAAGCAAATGACTATTAATGGATGAGCCACCCAAATTTGTTAGACATTGTTTATGGAAGAATGATTCAGCAGAAGAATGAACTATCAAGAAAAGTGTTGGGAGTTGTATTTGATTTTTTCCTGGATCGTGAGTCAGCTGAGGATGAGTTATACTTCAGTTAACTATAAATTACTGATTTCACCAGCTGAGGCAGCCATGTAAGAATCTCTGCTGTCAAGATTTCTTGCCTCTTATAGCTTCTGTATATCTGTGAAGGCTAGGAAAATACTTTATTGATGATTTCAGTGTTTGCGTGTATTTATTTAATGTCTGTGTTTTCTCCAGTATAAGGTAAATTTAAAAAGATTATTTAAACAGATTTACTGACACATCTCCTAAGTGTCTTTTTTTCTGCTGCTGTTCTGTTTTACAAGCAGCTATAGGTAAAGCATAGAATATACAAGCATTCTGTGATGCTCTTTAGACATGTTGGTTGTCCTGCAGTCTAAGTACAGGGCAGCACAATGGTTTAATGTGGAACTCACACATGCTCTTCCAAGCCTCCCTATTATCAGCACCGTGGGACTGATTAATGTTGTCTGATTTTAACACAGCTGTTACCCAATTACACATACAAAGGCATAATACTCCTTTTAAAAGAATGCATTGATTATATTTGATATCCATCAATGTTGTAGATGCTAATAAAACTGCTGTTCTGCTCATGTAAATGACTGAGATTTGCCTGTAGGGCATTAAGCAAGCCCACTGAGATGAGAAAAAATCTTGTGTTGTTTCCTTAGGCTTAGTGTGGAAGTCCATGCTGTAAAATGAAAAGAGATAAGGCTCAACAAGACCTTGCACTTAGTCTTTCAAGCTACACTCTACAATATTTATCTAAGAACTACTGTTGTAATATTGCCTGAGACTTTTAGAACATTGCTTAGTTCGGAAGAAATCTGAAGTTCACACAATATAAAATAAAAATGTAAATAAACAATAAAAATAAAAAATATATAAATATATATAAAATATAAATAAATATAAATATATATAAATATATATAAATATAAATATATAAAAATATAAATAAACAATAATAAATAAACGATATAAAATAAAAGGAAAGCAAATTTTTCTCCCTCCTCCTGTTTCCCCTCACTCTTTGTTTCTCCAGTTCTGCACAAATTGTCTAACCAGCAATGCATCATTTGTCCTTGGTGTGAATTTAGAAACAATCAGCTGCAGACTGTTAAGAGAACTCTTCAATTCTGATTTCAGTGAATAGTCCAATGTACTCCTGCAGTTTGACAAGGTAAGGGACTACTTTCAGTTTTGACTTATCTGAGTATTCCTTATCCCCATGAAAAATGTCAGTGAATTCAAGGAACTGCAGAGGCAAATGCTGTATTAGTAAGGAACTACTATATAGTAAAAAGGACAGGAAAAATTATATCTGTCTGGGGGATTGAAACTCTGCTATGTCATGAATGAAAACTCCTACTTGCTGCAGAATACATCAGTAACAAGTAAGGTTTGAGGATTTAATTGATTTCGATCCCTTTCCATCATATGTTGTTGGAGTCTTTTGTTTTATGTTGCCAGTGTTTTGAAATTATAGCAGATGATTGCAATTACATTGCATCCTAAACTATGTGTTATTGAATATCTATAAATATCTAATATATTCTTATCACTGCCATTATGGCTGTAAATATCTTAGTGTCACTTTAGTTAATTGTAGAATCTGAACCATGTTACCTAACTTACAATGATGCAGAAGGAAATATGCACTTGCATCCTGCCATTACTCAAATTGAATTTTCAAGCTGAGCAATAAAAAGTGTTTAGTTCACAGCTTTTTTACACATAAATTTAAACAAGGAGCTGAACTGTGACATCCAGGAAAAAAAAAATAAAATGAGCAGGTTACAGAGCTTGTCATCTGAAATGCACTGGGCATTCTGAGACTATAAAGTGATACAATACTATAACCAACTCTTTAATAGTCTCAAAAAAGTATATATTTCTTTTTTTAAACTCTTTGAAGTTACTTCTTGATGCATGGATGAACTCCTGATTTACTCAGTATTGTGAAGGGAGCATGCCAAGCATATTTTTCTGCCTTGCAGCATTAGTCACCTATGTCAGTTCTCATCCTATTACTTCACCATTTTTTGCTTTCTTTCACAAGCACTGCTTTAATTAAAATAAACATTTAAATTTTATCTATTTGTGATGATTTTCAACAGTCAGGCTTTACTTAAAATGTGTAAGAAAATAAAATCTTTCCTTTAGATTTTTATTCTGTCTTGGATACCTTCAAGGGATGTGGTAAGACTTATCGTCCTTTGGGTCAAATCCAGACCTTCGTAGTGCTACTTTCAAATTACTTATTTCCAACAATTACTTATAAACCAACACTTCGTGGACACCATCTTAATACTGCATATGAAATCCTGCTTTCCTCAGCTTTTTCTTTTGTGATTGATAGTATTCTCCTAACAGAGACTTCAGAAGACCACCCTCATGCTTTTGAGCAACGTAAACTATTTTTTAATTGAGTGAACTCAGTTGGTGTGCTTTGATAGGCTGAATGATTTTACACTATTGCCTCTACAGCATTCTTTACTGTCATACTTATGACTCAAAACAGATACTCAAATCAAAGTTTCCTCTTCTTGAAACAGAGAGTGTTTTTGAAAGTCCATTCTCTTTTGAAGCAGTTTGTAACTCTTTTCCATTAATGGTTAGAGATTGGATCTGTGAACCTCGCAGGTATTCTGCAAGGTAGCTCACCATCTTGGATGTGTGTTGCTGGGGGAGATAAAGAAGTTGTAATGATAATTTTATGATGACTTAATTGTTTGTTTAATTGACATGTGCCTGGTGATAGGTTTAATTCACTGTAACTGCTAGCTACTGCATTTTTTAAAAATCATTACTGGAGTTATAAACCAGCACTAATATTCTGAAGTAAAATGTACTTAATTACTGAAATAAATAGAAAAAGTTCCCTTCCCAATTATGGAAGTGCAGGGTAATTCATAATGAATGTAGAGACCAAATGTAGACTGTGTATACTAAACGAATTTAAGATAGAATTTCCCCATATGTAAGTTGTGTGCAGATCTGATAAATTTGCATATAAAGGTATGGCATAGGCACTGGAAGGCTATCTGTGTATTTTAAAAACTCATCTGCTGTTGTCCTCCTATCTACACCTGGAAAAGTAGCTGCTAGGTTAATACTACTTCTGAAGTAATTTATACAAAAAGTTAATAATGCAGAAATTATGCAGAGTAATGGAGTAATGGTCTCACTCCAGAATTAACTGTGGAACCTTTTCACTTTTCTTCCTTTGATATAATCCCAGTAGCCATCACTTTATGGAAAGAAGGTGCTTCAAAACAATGATGTAAGTTAGCCTTGTTTAATTCCTTCATTTACTTTTTTTTTTTCCTTTAGGAAACAAGCAGTCCTGAAGTGTCTGTAAAAGGAAACATAACTGAATCACCCTTTCTGCCAACTGGCAATTTATCATCGGAAAGATTGCTCTTTAATGATATATTTAGTGTAATGCATTGTCCAAATGCTTTTTCCTTGGTGACATACTGCTATAATGCATCATACTGCCATAATATACCAAAAACTTCCTCACTTTGATGATGTTATGTAACAACCAATGTGGTTTTGAGAACAAAACAACAATTAAATAGATGTATAATTATACTGGTTATCAACTGCCTGAAAATGGAGATGACGCAGTCATTGCTTATTTAGTTTTTATTTGAAAAACAAACTCCGTAGTACTTTTCATGGTTTTTAAAACGTATTTGTCCTACTCAAACCAGATTAATGTGATGATTGGAACACCTACTCCTACTCCTTTTTTAACATGACTGATTTCTGTTAAATTCTGTTTGCCACATACCTGGCCTAGATATACTGCTGCATTGGGCTGTGCCACTTGGCATTTTTTCAGATACTTTGTTCTCCTCTCTGTATGCTAGTGAGAAAACTGTGCCTACCTTAAAGTGAATGTATTGTGTCCTTTGTACTTTCTCATGTGTTCTTACAGCAATCATAACTGGATAATTGCTGCTTCTTAGACATGGTGTTGTAAGAGATGTAATCACATCAAATCTGTTGAGTGATTCCATAATTATGTTTCATTTATTGCCTTCACTGAGATATAGTATGAATACACATAATCTTACTTTCCTTGATTAGCTGTTTGACCAATGTTGTTTTATAATTGATAGCTAAAATGAGAAGAATTAGAAAGTTTTAAGAGACAACAGACAATAGTCTTCTTTTGGAAATCAGTATTCCAGTGGGGTAGTAGAGGAAAGTGGGATTACAAAGTTGTAATGAGTATCTGGGTATATGTACATTGCTGTGCAGCTAAAGAAAAAGAACTGCAAATATATGATAAAGAACTTAAAACACACACTTGCTAAAGCCATCATTTATCACAGCATAGTTTCTGGAAAAAAAAAAGTCATAAAAACCCCTAAACAAAATTAACATCCCAGTATATGAGGAGCAGAGAGGCGAGGAGAGGGAAAGAGGTGACTCAGTCACTGAACCTGTATCTGAATTTCTGTCAGGAGCTGGATTTTCTAAAGCTCTTAAATTGTTTAGAAGTCCCTGAATTAGACACTACTGCTGAACTGTTATCACTAGAAATAACAATTAAGAAGAAATTGTCCGGCAGGATTTCGTGTTCTGTTTCCACTGAGTCTGTGTTAAGCTATCTCTGCTGACTTTCTCTGCCATGAGCAATCTGAATTAGAAAGAATAAAATATAATTTTAAGAAAATGTTAATATTAATATGAAGGGGTAGGCTCAAGTTGTATGACTTAGTGATCCTGGTTTTAAAATTCAGTGTGTTGTAGTTTTATAGTATCACATTTTAGCAAGACAAAGTCAAATTTGAGTGAATTTGAAGAGGTGATTGGAACACTCTCTATAGCATACATAGAAATCTGTATATGGAAATAATAAAATAGATAAAATAGCTACTTATCTGCATTCTAGTTTGCACACTAAAGAGACGTTTACTGTTTACTATTCATACAAGATGATATTCTTGGTCTACCAAGATTCTCTTGGTATTTTTTTATAACCAAGATGATGACTGTCCTGCTTTACTTAAGATTTGGGAAATGCTACTTGCTGTCATTTATGAATAAGCATATTTAGTCTTAGTATGCTTTTAAGGTATTTTTTTCTAGATTTATACCTGACGTAATTATCTTGAATTCAGATTATTTCTATGAGATCGAAAGTAATTCGTATTATAATAATGACATTTTAAATAATGTAGAAATACTTTTACCAAGCAGCTTACAGTATTATTAAGGATGCTTACCACATGTAGCTAGTTCCAAAACCCTCACCATATGTTAATGACGATCTATACAAAAGGATCATTAAAAGAACCACAGATTGGACACTCATCTATTTTAGTGTTCTGTTTACACAAAAAGGAAAAGAAAAAAAACGGATGAGGCAATAGAGGCATTTTAAATCTATATTGCTTTTTATTGGCTTTAAATTAATTCAGGTTAGAAACATTATTTAAGTTGCATGACAATGTTACACCTATATTCCTCATCCCTTCACTCAGTAATGAAGATCGTGATTTGTGTCCAATTAAACTTGATCTCTAACATCTGGACATATTAGATCTTTGTTAGAAATAATATATAGCATGTCATTAGAACAGTCTTGTGCAGCCTAGCTACTTTGAGACTTTATCAAGTTTTTAACAGTAGGGAGAGAGGAAGAAATGGATTTGTGCTATGGTAACTATGAGCTTGCTTTGTTTTTGACTCACTGAAGATCATGTTATATTAATTATATCTCCCTTTTAAGTTTCCTGGTAAATGCTGAGTGAAAGAATTAATTTAATCTGTCTTCTAAGCCTTGTTCCTATGTATAAATTTTCATCATCATTTCCTTATGGTTCAGTTGCTTTCCTTGTTGGTCTCTTTCACTCCATGTATTTAAATAATCTTGTATTGTTTCCATCCACTTCCAGAACACTACCCTACTCACTGACAGTTTTATTTTCCTGATGAGATTTTAGAGCATTTCTGCTTGGCTTCATCCCTGTCTCTTTAAAATTATGTATACTCAATTCTGCTATTTACTAAATTCTGCATTAAAAAACCCCCGCTGTGTTCCAATAGCATTTCAGTGGTTACAATATCTGATTGATCTTAAATACTTCATTGCTTTTAAATGGTTAGATTTATCCTGAAACAGAACATGCATTCTCTGTTAAATCCCATATTTTTTTCAAAATCCATAGTAATCATCTCGTTATCTCAACCAATTCTTTTCATTAATGTTAATATCTTTCTAATATTTCCCCTCTTGAATTCTAGTGTTCTCATTTTTTTCCTGAAATAATAGATGTATTTATTCAGCTATGCAACTTAGTAGTGTCTCTGAGATCCAGTTGCTGGAAAATGAAAGATAGTTAATGGACAATGTGAAAACATCAACCTCAAGTACTGCTATAATAAAGGTCATATTGTGGAACAGTTATCTGCAAGCCAGTGAGCTATTTAAATCACATTTAATGGTAAGTAATCAGGTCATATGGAGAATAGTCAAGGTATCACACTCAGCTTCTGAGTGCTGTGTAGTTTTAACCTTGAACTTGAAGGCAGGAAAACAAGTAACTGTTCTCTTTGATGTCTATTGTTCAAAAGGAAAAATGTTGAAAGAAAACTTCATTACAATTTCTTTATCATATAGGTGATTAACGATAATAAAACCTTAACATTTAATAGGTTCATTACATCTAAATAAGGAGAAGTTTGGATGTTCGCTCCCCAAGCTTCTGTTCTCTGTCTGTACTTTTCCTGAAACATACAGTTTGTGGGCACGATGTCAGTTCCTGCAGAAGATTTAACGTTCCTCAGTCTGGGCCTACAGTGGACACAGGATCTCACCATCATAGTTCAAAAGACAGTCTCTAGAGATGAACTGTGGTTCCAATAGAGGCCATTAGCAGCTAAAGGATGAACAGAAGAGAGCATATATAATTCTTAATGTTCTCCCAAAGCCTATCAGGTTTTGGAGTGGGAATTTCTGGGTCTGAAAGTGAGAGGTTACATAGCGCCATTAGTAAGACAGTTCATTTATCGTTGAGCTAAGTTCAGTTCTGGGGATTTTTTTAATGTTCATTCTTTCTGTTTGTACCATAGCATTTTCCACAGCTATTTTAACTTTAATTGGATCTATGATAATTTTCCTGTCTTTTTCCTCTTCTCCAACTTCCACTCTTGCTTTGAAAGCAAAAGAGATCCGTACGAGGATCTTCCTAAAAGCTTTCACAGTTCACATCAGTGTAAGGAATAAATTTAGCTTTCATAAAATAGTTTTATTCTTTCTGAGTGTGTTTCTATATCCTGGTAACCAAACGGCCCTGAGATTCTCTGACTAGTTTGTTAATTGTGATGTATGGAAAGAAACAGTTTTGATTTGCCTGCAGAAGGTGGAAGCAGGGGCAGGTAGACTGGGAGGAATACAGAGAAATTGTTAAAGCAGCAGATTAGGAAAACTAAAGCCCTAATAGAATTTAATCTGGCCAAGGATTCAAGGACAACAGGAAAAGGTTGTTGCTTAATGTAAAAGGGGAGACTAGCGATGGGTGGTGTTCTGCAGCTGTTGGTAATGAGACCGGTATTGTTTAACACTTTTGTTGCAGACATAGTGGCATTAAGTACTTGCAGTACTGTGTTTGATTCTAGAGTTGTCAGCACAGCAAAGACATGGATCTGTGTGAGAGAGTCCAGGGGAGGGCCACGAAAGTGGTCAGAGGGCTGGAGGATCTCTCATGTGAAGACAGACTAAGAGAGGTGGGCTTGTTTAGTCTAGAGAAGAGAAGGCTCTGGGAAAAACTTACAGCAGCCCTCCAGAAGTTAAATGGGGCCCACAGGAAAGATGAGGGTGGGCTGTTTAGCAGGGATTGTAATAATAGGACGAGGGGTAATGGTTTTAAGCTGAAAGTGAGTAGATTTAGATTAGATATTAGGAAGAATTTTTTTCCTGTGAGGATGGTGAGGCAATGGAACCAATTGCCCAGAGAAGTCGTGGATGCCACATCCCTGAAGGTGTTCAATAAAGGTCATATGAGACATGGAGCAACCTGATCTAGTAGGAGGCATCCCTGACCTTGCCAGGGGGTTGGATCTGGATGGTCTTTGGGGACTCTTTCAACTCAAGCCATTCTATAATTGTATGACTGTACGATAGTATGATTCATTTAGAATATTTATTTTATAAAATGTTTTATCCATTCTCTCTATATTTTTACATTTTCTGTGCTGCATTTAATGGTCTTCTGTTATCTTAATTTGCATGCTACTGCAGCACTTCAATCCTGTAGCATTCTAATCCTGATATTCTGTTTTACTTAGCCTTTACTGAAGACTTTTTCTAATAATTAGAGTGCACACACACTGTGCTTCCACAGTGTGTCCTTCAGTAGTCTCTATGCTGCTTCTAAGGATTTAATTCTCATAACTCCCCCTTAACCTAATTTTTATAAACTTCCTTATTTTCCATTATTTCCCTTTTTGAAGCTTAACACACTTTGCCTTTGCTCCTAGAATCTGTTGCATCTAAGGTTTTGTGACCACTGTTACAAAGTTTGCACTTTTTAATTAGAGATTTGAAAGCTTTGTGAGATTTTTAACTAGATCCAACACATCACATAGAGCCAAGGCAAGACTTGTTAAACAGCTCTTCTTTGATAACAATCCTTAATAACTTTTACAAGTTTTATCTCTACATGATGGTGTCCTGATGTGACATCTGTCTACATTACAGAACAGTGGAAATGACCTGGCAGAATTTGTTTGCCTCTCTTGGTGCCTCACTGATTTCTTTAAGCATGATGCATATAGTGTGCATGTGACAGGGATGGTTCATTGATGATATAAACCAAAATACTATTTTTCAAATTTAGGCTTGAAATTTCACACCACGAAGATTTTATTTTAATTTTCCTGTTGGTTAACTTGTTATTTTGATTGGATGCTAAACTTTATTAAGACAGGGTTTACTGTTCCTGCACTTTGTTTTACTCTGTCTCTCTTGTATATTTTGTATTCTACTTTCATACTGTTATATTGATTGTCTGACTTCCACAAGTTTCCAACATGTCTGTTATGTTAATATGTTAATCTGGTTCACACATTCCAATTTTTCCATGTTATTTCTCAGACTTCCAGCACTTACAAAGTGGCAGACATAAAATTGATTGGTTACATTTCTTGGCACTCTCTTAAAACAGCAATCTGTTTGTTTCCTATTTCCATATTTGATTATTTCTATCCCCTGACCTATCTGTCTCTTGAGAATACAGAATTTGTGTCTTCATCTTTACAAATGTTATCTTAAGCCCTGTGTACTTCTAAGTCTGTTTGTTTTTCCTTGTTCCTCAGTGTCAATTTCATTGTCAGCTCTGTTTATTTAATTATCGGTACCTTGGCTCCTAGGAGCTGAGGTCAGGTCCTTTCCTTATGTCCAGATGTACCCTCATTTTCTGAAAAACTGAATAACCCTCCTTATTACAACAAGTTCTGAAACTGTATTTCCATCACAGTTCTTGGACGTGTGGGTACTAAGAACACTTCAGAGATGCTAGCAGAGACCTTCGTTGTCTTCTCCATAACTCTGTATTTTGTATCTGAAATTCCTCTCTTGCCTATTTCGTTAATATACATGGAGAAAACAATTACAGGTCTCTCTCCAGTGTTTCCAAACTGGTTCCTTCTGAGGTCTGTACCTTCTTGCATATTTTTCTCTCTGGGCTCAGAAAAGCAGAATCCTGTTTGTCTGAGAAAGTGTCTTCCACAAATACTAACTCTTTTCTGCTTCCAGAAGTGCATTCTCGGTGCTAGAAGTTATGCATTGGAGACTCCTGTGCCTTGTGTCTGCTCCCTCTTTGCTAGCTTCTGATGTTTCTGAACTTTTCTCTGAATTTTTTCACTTCTCCACTACCTTCCTGAGCAGGACTGCATCTACCAATTGGATCTGATCATCTCTGCTGCCTGGACACTGCTCAGGTTGAGGCCGAAGAGGTTTCCTTAGCCCTCTGTGGCTGCTTGAGTTCTTCTAAATCAAACAGGGCTCGGACTACTCTCCCAGGGGGTGAGTGGAGCCTATCCATTCACTTATACACATACAGTCTTTCCCTGTGTGAGGTAGGCATCAATTATGATACTCGACACAATAACCTGCATGCTTCATTCTATTGATATATTCTCTTTCTTAGAACGCATGTAGCAGCATTTCTCAAAGTTGTCTTCCAACTCCAGTGGTTCTGTTCACCTTTCCCCCAATGCTCTCATTTGCAATGAAAGTTGAAGAGCCATCTGGCTCCTGTTACTTGTCACTGAACTCCTGTTGCAGTGGAACTGCTACTGTTACCTGACTATTTTATGTAGTCCTGTGTTTCTCTCTCTTTCCTTCAGAGAAGTACAAAATGTTTTCATTGTGTGTAAAGGAGAATTTATATTGACAATTAATTGCAGGCTTTGCACATGATTGTATAGTAGAGTAACTTTTTTAAGGGCAAATTTTTGTTATACGCATGCCGTTTGAGCAGCTTGCCTTCATGCTCTGCCTTATACACTAGAGCCTTACTCAGCAGGTGATCTATGCATAGCAATCTTGCATGAGGATATGCTGTAGAATCGGAGCTAGAGGAGACAAATAAAGCATTCCAATTTATACTGGAAAGCATAGTGACATAATGGGATAAGTTGCAGGGGAATTTGAGTCCCAACAGCTTTTGCTCCACCTCGTTTCTTTAGTTTTGAAGATAGTTGTTGTCTTTAAGTTTGCTTTTCACATTTAAGTAGTGTTTGAAATTCATAACCTATAGCAATGTTTCCTTCTGTTCAAAGAGGTGTGTTTTTGTGGTAAACAGTTATTTTTAGAGTTTTAAATGTATTCATTTATTTGCACACACTTCCTAAGTTATAAATGCAGATTGCTGATTTGTCTAAGCACATTAGGGATTATTACACTCAATAAGAATAGCATATGTGCATGCTAATACCTGTTCTGAGAATCATGTCCATTTATGCGCAAATGTGTGGTAGATATCTGCCTCATTGTGAAGTATCCATATGGTATGATTTTGTACCTTCATAACAGCAAAAAGCAAGAATTTTCCAATTTGCAACTGGGAAACTATTATACTTTATGTAAAAAAAAAGAAAAAAAAGACTGTTTTACTTTTTCAATTGCCTTTTTTTCTATTACTTTACAATTGTATAAAGTGAATGTGAAGTAAAAAAAAGTAATATGTGATATTACTCTTTTAAAAAATATGCAAACACATAAAAGTATTTGTAAGGTGCAATATTTAATATTGAATAACATGCAGACTTTTGCTTTCACTTCATGAATGTGATTATACAAATTGGTTTATATGATTACATTATTGTAAAAAATCGCATCTAAGTATATGTCTTAATTAGCAATGCAAACCCCTAGTCATTATCATACCTGGTCACATATAGTCAGAGTTTGTATTTGAAGGACAATCCCAGGATCAGGACCCTAAATTTCAGGAACTTCAAGGAAAGCTCTTCAAGGAGTTACTGGGTAGGACCCCCTGGGACATAGTCCTTGGGGACAAGAGAGCAGAACAGAGAATACGGCAAATATTTCAGAATGCTTTCCATGAAGTGCAGGAGAGCTCAGTCACTGTATGTAGGAAATCATACAGGGAAAGGAAGAGACCAGTGTGGCTGGATTGAGACCTGTTGGTCAAACTCAAGAAGAAGAGGGAACTGCACAAGCAGTGCAAGCAGGGACAGGGAGCCTGGGAAGTGTATAGGGACACTGCCCAGCTGTGTAGAGACAAGGTTAGGAAAGCCAAGGTGCAGATGGAGCTGGACTTGGCAAGGGAAGTGAAGACTAACAAGGAGGGATTCTTCAGGTATGTCAGTCAAAAAAGGAAGGTTAAAGAGAACGTACCCCCACTGATGGCTGAAACTGTGAACTCATATCAACAGAAGAGGAGAAGGCAAAGGTACTTAAGAACTTTTTGCCTCAGCCTTCACTGACAACTGTTCTCCTCACCCCTCCTGCATCATAGGACAGCGAGATGGTGACCAGGGGGGTAAACCCCCTCCCACTGTAGAGGAGGATCTGATTTGTGACCACCCGAGGAACCTGAAGAGATATAAGTCTATGAGACCCAATGAGATACAACCAAGAGTCCTGAGGGAATTGGCTAATGTGGTTGCCAAGCCACTCTCCATAATATATGAAAAGTCATGGCAATCAGGAGAAGTCCCTGGTGACTGGAAGAAGGGTAACATGGTGCCCATTTTTTAAAACAGTAAAAAAGGCGACCCTGGGAACTACCGACCTGTCAGCCTCACTTCTGTGCCTGGGAACATCATGGAACAGATCCTCCTAGAAGCTATGCTAAAGCACATGGAGGATGGGGAGGCAATTAATGGCAGCCAGCACGGCTTCACCAGGGGCAAGTCCTGTGTGACCAGCTTTGTGGCTTTCTATGATGGGATCACCACAGCAGTGGCCACAGGTCACTGGATAGATCAATGGATGTGATCTATCTGGACTTCTGTAAAGCCTTTGACATGGTCCTCCACAACACCCTTGTCTCTAAATTGAATTGATATAGATTTGATGGGTGGACTGTTTGGTGGATAAGAAACTGGTTGGATGGTGGTATTCAGAGAGTAGTGGTCAATGGCTCAAAGTCCAGATGGAGATCTGTGATGAATGGTGCCCCTCAGGGGTCCATACTGGGACCAGTGCTGTTTAATATCTTTATCAATGATATTGACAGCGAGATTGAGTGCACCCTCAGCAAGTTTGCACACCAAGCTGAGTGGTGCAGTTGCTACACCAGAAGGAGAGGATGTAATCCAGAGGGACCTGGACAGACTGGAGAAGTGGGCCTGTGAGAACCTCATGAGGTTCAACAAGGCCAAGTACAACATCCTACACCTCGGTGGGGCAATTGCCAATTTCAGTACACTGTGGGGGTTGATGTGACTGGGAGCAGCTCTGTAGAGAAGGACTTGGGTAGATGAGAAGCTCGACATGAGCTGGCAATGTGCACTCGCAGCCCAGAAGGCCTACCGTATTCTGGGCTGCATCAAAAGAAGTGTGGCCAGAAGGTGGTGGGAAGTGATTCTGCCCCTCTATTCCTCTCTTGTGAGACCTCATCTGGAGTACTATGTCCAGTTCTGGAATCCTCAACGTAAGGTTGGAATGGGTGCAGAGAAGGGCTACAAAGATGATCAGTGGACTGGAGCACCTCCCATATGAGGACAGGCTGAGAGAGTTGGGTTTGTTCAGCCTGGAGAATAAAAGGCTCTGGGGACATATTATAGCAACCTTCCCATACTTGATAGGGGTCTACAAGAAAGCTGGGGAGGCACTTTTAACAAAGGCTTGTAGTGATAGGATGAGGGGCAATGGCTATAAACTAGAGAGGGGCAGACTTAGACTAGATATAAGGAGAACTTTCTAAACTATGAGGATGGTGAGACACTGGCACAGGTTGTCCAGGGAAGTTGTGGATGCCCCATCCTTAGAGGTGTTCAAGGCCAGATTGGATGGGGTCTTGGGCAGTCTGATCCAGTGGGAGGTGTCCCTGCCCATTGCAAGGGGATTTGGAACTAGATGATCTTTAGGGTCTCTTCCAACCCAATTGATTCTATGATTCTATGAGTCTATCCAACCTTGTATGCAAAAATCCTATTGTGATCCTATTATTGCAGTCAAAGTCATTGTCTGTTTTGGTTTGCTTTGAGGTTTGGGGAGATTTTTTAATGATGTCCCCATCCTTTCTGCTCAAGATTGTCAATCCCAGTAAGCAGAATTGCTCATTCTGACAATTATCATCAATGGGCAGCCAGGGTAATTTCACTGGTATTTGCCACTTCTAAAAAATAATTGCAAAAGTCTTTTGCTTTTGGCAAAAGGCTGATGAGGTGGTATGTCTCCCCTTCTGCTTCTGTTGCAGATGTTATGCACAAGTAATACTACTAATAAGATTTGTTTGCAACATTAACTAGTTCATAAAGCCAAAGAAATAAAGACTTCCAAATACCACTTATGTCAAGAAGTTTTATTCCCTTGCATGTAATACATGATTTTGAGATCTTTGATATTTAAAACCACATTAGAAATCTCTAATTTCTGTTCAGTGTGTGTGATATGATTAACATCTGTGTTAATTAAATGTACATAAAGGGAATATACCTTTTGGTATCATAGTCATTAAAATACTACATTTTCTGTTGGCCTGTACTACCAGTATTACTCAATTCTAGAGAATTTAATTTTCAAAAGGAAATTCTAGTGTACTATATCATGCAGTTATAGAAATTCTTTCTTGATGAGGATGTAGAGAGGGATAGTATTCAATAAGATATTCTGTGTGTGCGCACATTAACATTAACATGAATTTTCTTCAGAGATATATCTATGTAACATACTAATGACTATGCTTAAATGTGTGAGGTTTTATTTAGGAAACATTTCCTTTTATTTAGGAAACATTTCCTTTTATTTAGGAAAGATACAAACCTCTACCATGTTTTTATCTTTTTTAAGTATTTATTTCACTATCAAGAATCAATGAATGGATAGGATTTGTAAGGACTCTTTTGGAAAGCAAATACTCAGTTTTTCTAGTTGAGGAATTTTACACTATTATTGATGAATGTTCATCCTGTATGCAGGAAAGAGAGAGACAGAGATTAGTGCCCTAAATACTTTCCAGCATTCAACTGACAGAACTGAACACCATAATAGAGTGCAATTATCCTTCCTGATTAGGATATGCAAGTTAAGTCGAGTCAGTTACAACACATCCTTACTCTTTAGAGTCTGCCTCACCAGCTGTGGAAGGCATGCACATCCACTTTCTAAAAGAACAGTTTACTTCCAGTGACATTTCTTGAGTCTCTCTTTCAAATTTACTCTACACTTCATCTATTGGTTGGTCATGCCTTTTTCAATATCTGTTACAGTATAAGACATGGTCAAGGTTACTGATTACCCAAACCTGAATTCAGAATGACATTTCAAACTTCAACTAACTACATTTAAACACCTGCAGTTAGAAAACCATCAAGCTAATGTAGAAGACAAACTACATGTAGAGCTGCAGAAGTGATAGACTCATTGGTCTCACGGCAGAAATAACTCAGATTTCTGTACATGCCAATTTTTAACGGCAAAGTGCTGGAAAATTTTAAATGTATCTCTCTGTCAGTATTCTCAACCCTAGGTTTTATGATGGCTTCCAATACATAAATAAAAGTTATAACAACAAAAGTACTCATAGGTTATAATTGGCTATCTCTGTTTTCTGCTTCTTGTCAGCGCTGCCAGATGCATGCCAACAGTTAAAGATGCTTTGATCTCTTTAAAAGAAAAAATAAAATAAATCCTGAATGTGTCTGGTCACCAGCACTTAGCATTAGCAGCATCAATTTTGTAGCCTTTCAGTTGCTTCAATCATCTGAAGAATCTTAGAGTTACAAAACAGCAGTGAAAGACTAAAACCTTCTAACTGTGGTTTACTTACGTGATTTTTTAGAAGAAAAATTTTTCACAAATGTTGTTATTTAATGAATAAATACACTAAAAAGGCTTCAGACCACAGACAATTCTAATGAAATAAAGTAATCTTAATTATCCCCAAAATCATTTGTAACAACAAAGGGATGATAAGGCTTCCTTCAAGGGCAAAAATGAGGTGGAGGAGAAAGAAAGGAGATAGAATTAAGGTTTAAAAATCCTGTCACAAGTAAATTGCAGTTGTTTGTTAGACACGGTTTGTGATCCTTTCGAGTGCTCTAAATTAATCACCATTTGTGGAAGTTAAAATAGGGTTCACTCAACACTCTAAAGAAAATCTTGAAAAAAATGAATGAATTAGCATGTCAAACCTGGCTGTTGGGTAGCGTGCTGTTACTGAATAGTCCTGTGGTTGCAGAACCCTTTATACAATTTACTTTACAAGGCAGTCTGAAAAATGAGAGGGAAAAACTATTATCTGCCGACAAAACCAGCAACAATTGATTGAAGATATCTAACTTTTGATGCTCATTTTTAGTTTTCTTTAATAGGAACTATTTTTTTCAATCTAAGTCTGTTGCCTAAGTTGTAATAGAAGTAACTTCTATTCCAAAGCAAAGGAAAAGCCCCAGTGAGTTGTGTTTCATTTTAAATGAAATTGTCTTTCTTTTGCAGCTACTGCCTGGTAGACTGCAAATTTCATTTGACAACAGAAGACAAAAGAAGAGTGGCTCTGAGTTTAATTTTTATTCTGAGTTAATTCTAACTTATTCATTACTGACTCCTATTGACTCTCAACAGTTCAGGAGGAAAACTGATGTAGCATCTTTCCCTTCAGGAAAGGGTCTTTTGTAGGAACACAACAGTTCACTAATATTTGTTTATCCTTTTTATTTTCCTTACAAAATTGGCAAAGGGCTTGCTTTTTAAATCTAATATTTTTTTTTAAAAAAAGTAGATTTGCTGTGAAAGATATTTTTTTGTACTTCAATCTGCCATCCTGCTGCTAGCAGTACTGTTATCAAAGTAGAAGATACTAAAACGATATTTATTAGCACATCCATAGGTGGATATGAACAGAGGTGGAAAAAAGATTTTTCCAAGCAAAAAATAGGAATTGAATTTAGAATTTCGGGTGTTTGTGTAGAATATATACATTGCCAGTGTAGTTTTCTGAAATTGCACATGTATTTTCCTCTGTTTGGCTTTAATTTGAAATTCAGAACTGGTCCTGAGTTCCTGCAAATGTAAGCTGTTTTAATCTATCGTCTTCCTGTTGGAGCTCCTAAATGCCCATTTCCAGCTAGAGCTATCCAGTTATTTATCCAGTCATTTATTCAGTGGAAGTCTGGGAACACTCAGTGACTTCTGACATGTATTCCTGTCCCTTCTACTTTAGTCTTTTCAGTTAATATTTTGGGCAGAGCTTATTTGGTAAGAATATGTTTGAAACTGTCTGTATGAATTGTTTTGTCTGCAGGGAACAGATCATACTGGTTGTATTATAATTGCTGAAACTTCTTGTTACAGAAAGAAGAGTTGATCTATTTAAAACAAAGCCACAGCTACAAAAACACCAAAAGGGGACACATTATTATTTTTCTAACCAAATGGAAGTTTCTAATGGCAAACTGCACACACCAACTGTATTTTTATTTGAAAAATTCTGATTTTTTAGGGCAATGCAATTTAGAAGGGGAGGCCAAGATGTCTGTAGTGGTAAGCATATAACTTGATGTTTTCTGTTTTATTAAACGGTTTTAAAACATAAAGTAACCAAGAAAGAGAGGAAGAATTTATTTTGCAAATAAAGGTGAGGAATGACTGTGTTTTATATCATGTTCAAGGAGAAAAAATTTTCATTAGTTCATGAATTTGCTTAAAGTCTTAACCTTTACAATTGTAACTTAGGACAAATGTGTTGAATACTTGTTTTAACCATTACATAGAACTGTGCACTTTCAAAATGGGAGGGGAAAATTTTACAATAAAAGTGAAATTAAAATAAAATAAAAATTCTATACTTGAAATTATTTGCAGAGTCTGTGTCAAAAACTTGTTTCTTGATCCAACATGTACTTCATGAACTGTATTTTCCTTTCCCAAGCCTTTGTATCAAGCCTTCCAGGAGGCTGCTTTTCTGCAGACTTCTAAGGACTCCACAAGAAAGGGCTACAGGTATTAGGTCTGCTAAGTTGTTTCTTAAAGTATAAAATAAAGGAGCTCATTTGCTAAGGCAGAAATAACTGGCATCTGCACTTTACATTTTTGATCCTCATGTACTGACCTCCAAAGTGGTCAGCCTCAGCTGTCTGAATAGCACTGCACAGACATTTATTTCCATGGGAACTGACGACTTACCATTTTCTCAAGAAGTCAAGTCACTTAAAATATATATTTTAATATATGGTTAACAATAGATATTTAACAGAACTTTTGTTTACATCCTGACCAAAATGTCAAGGACTACAGCAAAAGTGTTTCTTTAAAATTGTCTCACTTGCTAGAGTAAACGTCAAGAATCACATGCATAGTTTTTAAGAGGACTGTATTAAACCTTTCTTTAAGAGTCTTTCATTGTGTAGCATATTGTAGATTATTTATTTCATTGTTTTTTACTCTCATCTCAATTTTATGGTGATGAACAAAATCATCCTTGATTTTGAAAAACAATCATATTTCCTATGTTCAAAATTGACCAATTCATTAAATGAAGAACAAAATTGGGATAAACAAAAAATAATTACATTCTTGTATGGAACATTTCAGCATGGAAGATAAACTATTAATAAAGTTAAGAACAGCTCACTTTGTCTGGTCTGAGTGTAATTTGCACGTGTATTATTCCTACACTTAATATGTACCATTTACTGTATATCCATACATATTTAAACGTAAATTTTGTAGATTTTTTGTAACCATTTGAGTGTAGCTCTAGAACACTTTCCCATGAAGTACGTGGTGTGGGGCAATTTATAAAATGCTTTCTAGAGACTGGAAGAAGACTGCCAAAGCAAATAATTGTTGTTAATGAAATTAATTATGTTATTTTAACCATCAAAATTAAATAGCTGTATTTCAACCTAGAGCTTGGCATGACATCACTACAAAGCAAACTCACTATCAAGAACAGCATTTATCAAGAGAAACATTAAGTTCTCATTTGAAACGTGAGCTCTTTCCTTTGTATCATCGTTTCTTTTCCCCAAAGAATTATTCTAATTTATTATTCGTCTTTTCACTGTTCAAATAATCAATAGTTTCAGAATGCAGTTTTCATGTCTCCTCTTGATATTTTGGTGCTGTATTATCTTGGATCATTAAACACATTAAATTCTCCTTGCTTAGTAAAGATAACCCACTGTAGAAAACAACTTGCTTTCTTTTTATTACCTAATTACATTTGCAGAAACCATTTTGAAGAAGATATGCTTTATCTTATTGACTACTCCTTCTTCTGATATACTTTTCTGTTCTTTATCTTTAGTTCATAAGAATGATTTCTCCAAGTGTGGGTTTTTTCCCTATTCACTACTTTGATGTACTTGTATAGCATGATTTGTGGCTATTAAAAAATTGTTTATAAATCTGTAATTTTTTTTTAAACAAAACTCCATAGCACTTTCTTACTAGAAATACATCTTTACTTTGGATTCTAATAAATCTTCAATGCAAATCAAAGTGTCTTGTAATTAATTAATCTATGTCCAACAGCCTTTTCTAATATATTTTCAATATATTCCATCTGTGTTTCTGACTCTGTTCTTCTTACTATTAACATTTTTTTTCATTAAAACAAAAACTGAATAATGTTGACTAAGTAGTTTATCTTGTCTCTGCTTTTGAATGGGGAAAATAAGTTCCTTAATACTGACCTAACTACCCATTCATAAGAGAAAAACTGTCAGGTTTAGGGTTATCACTGTATCTAACCAAAATGAAAGATATGTAGTAGCTATGCTCTAACATGAACAGATGACTTTGCAGGATGCCACCTATAGATGCTATATTTTAATCAAGACCAGGACCTAAGGCTAAAGCAGCAAAAAAGCTCAGTGCATATCTTCATTCATCATTTTTTTCAAAAATGGTAAGGCTCCCAAACCAATGTGATTTTAGCAGTAGTCCTGGGTAAGGTTGGGTGGTTTCAGGACAGTCACTGAAAAGGGGGCATGACTAGGTGTGAAAAGAAGAAGTTTGGTTTCACAATGTGCATAGATTAAATGACCAGATGGAAATACTAAATCTACTGAGTGAAAATGCTCTGCTTACAAATTTGAGTCACTGCAATTGCAGTTATGCTGTCTTTATTTGTTAATCAGTCTTGTATTACATTCGCCTAAAAGAGCAGAAAGTAAACATATTAAAGGTGACATAGTTGTTTAGCACAAAAATTATCATAACAGTGAGTTAATTGAAATACTGGAATCAGGAGTTAAAGAGGTGAGATACCTTCCTCACTCGTTATTTTCAAGGTGATCGTGTTCATTGCAGATGAATGAACATGAAGTTCTTGCTTACACTCCTAAAGTCTGCCAAACCCAAAAGACTTGACATGGTTAGGTTGCATAACTTTATTTACTTACCTATCCTTTCTTTGTTCACTGTAACCTATATTGCTTGTTGCCTATATTTCTTTCTTCCCTTTCAACACATGCTCTCCTAGCTTCTTCAAACATCCATTCATTTGATTTGTACCTTAGGGCACGAGCTAGAAAATCATGTGAAGGCTGTTTTCCTCTTTGCTGCCTAGCTGTACCTTGTTTGACAAAAATGGAGTGTCCCATACTGCTGACACACCTCCTTACCTCTCTAGTCCTGCTAGAAAAACTGTTAACAGTCCATCACACAGGCAGAGTTAATCTTCATTTTTCTTCTCACTTCCCTGAAACAGGATGGAAAGTAAGCTGCTGATAACTCTTTATGTATTTCAGTTAATGCACTACAAATACGGTCTGCAAGTTATTTTAAAGGACATGTTGCATGATTCAAATGAAAGGGAGTAAAGTGAAAAAGTGTTTAATGACAGATTATTTAAAAATTACAGGAAAAATACGTGCATTAAATGGATGTTCAGATGCAAGGAACTGTCAAGTTAGGCATGTAAGCCTGAGCTGTGAACAATAAAATAAAATCACAGAGTGACATATTTTTTTCCTTACATGCTTGAAACTTTCCCATAAGGATTTTCAGCAACATAGACAGTTTTCTAAATATCTCTGTTTCCCCCTGCATTCACAGCACTTTGCCAGAGAATTAAAGATTTAAATAATTAATCCTATTTCCAAATTCTGGAGTTTGTAGATATTGCAATATGTATAAAGACAATCATGAGAAGAATTCTATATATATACATGAATTCCACTTTAATAAGAGAATAAATGCAGTGAACCACACAACTAGAAATCACAAAAAGTCAAAAAAATAATTAGGCAAAGATTTTTTTTTATTCAAGCATTGTGATTTAGTAGTATGGTCTAGATAGATAATATGATCGTCACTTCTCCTAACCAAGTATTTTTACTATTTTAAGAAATCATTTCTTGATGTCAGCTGAAGCAGGTGTCTGAACTATATTTTTATTAGTTAGATTTATTCTTAAGCTTTCCAATTTAGGACGTAGGTTATACACCGACTATATAAACCTTTACAACTACTGAGAAAGTAATTCAATATAAAATCCATTAGAAAGATACGACTTTATTCAGAACATGAAACTATCCCTTACTTGTGATTTCTACAAGGGTACTGGCAGAATACTTAACTTCAATCTCCTCAGGTCAATTTCTTTCTTTAATAGTAACCCACAGCTATGACCATGTATTATTAGAGAAGTGAAGTAATGGGAAATAACCCTGATGTGAAAGTGTATAAGAAATCATAAGTGAATAGGCTTGCTTGGGGCACATGAATAATGAAGCAATGCACTACTGGAAGTTGACAACAATTCAACTCCTTTAAGGCTGGTAGATAACCTAGATTTTGATTCAGTTTGAGTTATCTGACTAAAAAGGTTTTGCTTGCTATTGTTGCTGAGTTTTTTCATCAGATCTAGGAAGCTCTTATTAATTTATTGATAATTTTATTTGCTATGCTAAACTCAGTCTTAAATCTGTATGAGCTGATTTGAATAACTAATCAAAGCTAATGTGCTATTTTTTAGCACGATTTGCAAAAGCAAATGTATTTTTAAAATGCTTCTTTAAGTACTCTAAGAACTGTTTAGAAGTTTATATGAAAAACTAAACTAAAAACAGTGATTCATCTGAAATTATTACTCCTCATCCAGCAGCTTTGAGACACTTGGAAAATGCAATGTAAAGTAAGTTACGTATAGAAAACTGGATAATAAAATTGAACTTAGAATCTGAGGAAATTACATAGTGTACCTGCCTGGGAAATGAGTTTTCTGAGACTTGCTTAACAATTTTGCCAAATAGTGAAAAATGAAGACATTTGTGACAGGGTTAATAATTATGTAAAATTACAGCTTCACATAACACCCTTCCAAAGAAAGTCAATGCAAAGCCCTTCATGATTTACAGTAATAGTATTAAAATTATTGGCTAAAATAAATCATGCTGTCTTCTAACAGACTTTGCCAAGCTGGGAAAAATGATGTGGATTTTCTGCTCCAGTGACACATGCTCAAGATCCAAGACCTATAAACTCATCAGGTAAGGTAGGCAAGAGGGAGAGTTGGTGGGGTAGCTCTGTGTTAGAGAGTGTTTCGATTGCATTCAGCTCAGTGATGGTGATGATAGGGTTGAGGGTCTAAGGGTAAAAATCTGTGGAAAGTCTAATAAGCCAGATATTGTATATTGTAGTGGGAGTCTGCTATGATGTTCTTTGGGAGACTTCAATTTACCAAATGTCTGCTGGAAGTATAATACAGCGGAAAGGGAAACAGTCTAGGAGGTTCCTAGAGTGTGTGGAAGACAACTTCCTTATGCAACAAGTGAAGGCATCCCACTGGACCTGTTGCTTGTGAACAGAGAAGGTCTTGTGGGACATGTGACAGCTGGAGGATGCCTGGGGCACAGCAATCATGAGATGATAGAATTCTCAGTTCTTGGAGAAGTAAGGAGAGGGACAAGCAGAACTGCCACAATGAAATGCCAGAGGGCAGACTTTGGACTACTTAGAAGGCTGATTGATAAAGTTCCTTGGGAGACAAAGGAGCCCAAGAGGGCTGGATGCTCTTCAAGAAGGAACTTCTGGTGGCTCAAGAGCCGATCATCCCCGTGTGCTGAAAAATGAGCTGTCAGGGAAGAAAACTGTCTTGGCTGAGCAGAGAGGTTTGGGTGGACCTCAGGAAACAAAAAAGAAAGTCTATGAGCTTTGGAAGAAGGAACAGGCATCTCAGGAGGACTACATGGATGAGGTGAGATTGTGCGGAAAGAAAATCAAAAGGGCTAAAGCCCAACTAGAACTTAGATTGGTCAATTCTGTGAAAGATAATAAAAAAATCTTTCTATAAATATATCAACAAAAGGAGGGCCAAGGAGAATCTCCATATTTTTCTGGATGCACGGGGAAACAATAGTGACAAAGGATGAGGATAAGGCTGGGGTACTTAATGCTTTCTTTGCCTCAGTCTTTTAAAGTAAGGTGAGATGTTCTTTGTGTACTCAGCCTCTTGAGCCAGAAGACGGGAAAGGAGAGCAGAACAAAGCCACAATTATCCAAGAAGAAATGGTTAGAGATCTACTTGGCAAATTAGACATTCACAATTCTATGGGGCCAGATGGGATCCACCCAAGGGTATTTAGGGAGCTGGCGGTGTTGCTCACAAAACCTCTTTCCATCATCTACCAGCAGTCCTTGCTGACCAGGGAAGTTCCACTTGACTGGAGGCTGGAAAATGTGATGCCCATTCACAAGAAGGGTTGGAAGGATGACACAGGGAACTACAGGCCTGTCAGTCTGACCTCAGTGCTGGTGAAGGTCATGGAGCAGGTTATCTTGAGTGCTATCATACAGCACACACAAGACAACCAGGTGATCAGGCTCAGTCAACATGGGTTTATGAAAGGGAGACCCTGCCAAACTAACCTGATCTTCTTCTATGACAAGGTTACCCCCTTAATGGATGAAGGAAAGGCTTTGGATATAGTGTACCTGGACTTCAGTAAAGTCTTTGATGCTGCTTCTCATCGTGTTATGCTTGAGAAACTGGCTGCTATAGGTGGGAAAGGCACACTCTCTGCTGAATAAAAAGCTGGCTGGCTGGTCAGGCTCAAACAGTAGTCGTAAATAGACTTAAATCCAGTTGGAGGCTGGTCACAAGTGGTGTTCCTCAAGGCTCAGTGCTGGTTCAGTTCTGTTCAATATCTTTATCGATGATATAGATGAAGGGATTGAGCGTACCCTTTTGTTTTAGCACAAGGTTTTGTGGTAAAGGGTTTTGACCTCTGGTTCAGTGGGACCAGAGTCAAGTTAAAAATGATGAAGTGAACTTCTGAAAGAGTCAGTGGCTGCTTTCAAAAATCCAAATCAATAGCTGGGAAGAAAAGGTGGGTGCAGCTGTGACTACAGCTATGTGAATAGTTAAATTTCAGGCAAATTCTAGACAATTTCCCTATTATTATTTCTCATAAATCATCTGCCAGGAGGTAAAAAACCCACAACCCTCTCCTCTGCTCAACATATGAAGTAAATAGCTGCTGAGATTTCTATTGTTTCTGTGAAATAGCTGCTAAAATTGCTATTGTTTTTCAACGACATAACTTTGGACCTGTAAAGACTAAAGAGGGGGATACTATTAGATCACTGCATCCAGATCTATATGACTGCTGATGGGAATAAGCCCCTTCGTTACTGCGAAGGGTTAGAGAGCTAAATTATTCTTTTCTGTTTATATTTCTGGAACATGTTTGAAAAACAAAACATTTTTTGAAACTCATACAGAGAACCAAAGCCACTTGCTTTAATATTCTTGAGAATACTGTACGTCAGAGGGTAAGGTAGCTTTGCCAGTGTCTTAAATTGGATTTCATATGCCATGATTTAAGAAAAACAGAATGAAATTAATCTAGCCAAGAGTTATTTTCTGTAATCTTTATGTTTATGTGCTTTGTGCATTTTGGAAGAATAAGTATGCACACTAATTGCTGTGTAAAATTTGAATTGCTGGAAATTTGGTTCTGATCTTTGAACACTGAGCTTCATTCTGCTTTTTCCCCACCTACTTTTTCCCAGAAAGATTTTGTGAAACTGGAATAGTATAACTTTTTCTGCATTGTCAAGGTTTAGTCCCGGCCTCTCCTGATTGGTGGCTAAATGCAAGTGGTGCGGAAGTTGCCAATTCCTCCCCCCTCAGGGAAAGGGAAGTTAGAGAAAGAGACTTGTGGATTGGAAACAAACTAAAGCAGGTGTAATGAAACATTAATAATAATAATAATGAAAATACTATAAATAAGAAATTAATAAAATATGTACAAATAAAATACAAAAATGCCCTCCCCGCCCCCGATGACTATGTGAATACTGATGTTGCAGAGGCATGGGGAAAAGGTCCCAGGTGGGACTAAGCAGCAGGAAGGAGCTGAACTCAAGAACAGCATTCAGGAACACAAGCATCCAGGATCAGGAGCAAAACCACAGATGAGGTCTGTATTAGATGCTGGCCATTGAAGAAGAGGACATGAACTTCATGATCCCTCAGTTTTATACTCAGTAAAATGTATACGGAATGGAATACTCTGTTGGTCAGTTTTGGGTAACCTGTCCTGTGTGCTCAGACCTGCAGGTGTGACCCTTTTTCACCCCTTTCACTTACAGCATTCCTCCAATTTAGTATGACCTTGGTTTCTTTAGGAATAAATATAAGCAGTGACCTTTCTTCATACCTCTTGTTATCACTTCTAGGGAGAAGCACTGTCTGAAAGGCATGTAGTTAACTTTCAGAAAATGAAGTTATGTAGACAAGGCTTAACTGAAGTTAGAAAACCTCTTTAGCTCAATTGAGAAAATGCATTTATTATGCTATCTTCTGAAATGGAATTATCAAAATGCCTTGTAATATGAAGGCATTGTCATATGTTGCACTGTTCTCTTGATTATCATGTCACTATTGCTTGAGATTGCATTGTACCAGGCCTTGTTTTGGAAATGGGTTGTGTGTTCCATAATTATTCTTATTGTACATGTTTCTAGAGCTTTTATTCAACATGGTAGAACTGAATATATTAATCAATTGGTGATTGTGCAGCTAATTTCTGCTCTTGGCTGTGTGATTTAAATCCAGAGTAGTTTCATTTGCTACTTTCCGACCAGAAAATAACATACCAGTATTTTTCTTATAATGTTCAAAGTACTGTAAAACTCATTTAATCTGCCATAATAGCTGTTCCATACTACTATAATTGTAAGTGTTCCCAGCCAAATGATGCCCTCATTTAAATGCAGGAGATCATAGAAAGGGTCTTAATTGTACTGATGGCCCCGTGCAGCTTCTAGAACATTAAGAATGTCCTTGAAATAATGGGGAAGCTCATGAAAAATCCCTGGCTATGTGCCTCTCAGTTGCAATACATTGATTTGTGACTGACACTGAAGCTGTATTGTCTAATAAAGCTGGGACTTTGCTTCCGCAGAGATAGCTTTAAAGGAATAAGCAATTGTCTTTGATGCTAAAATGTATATTTATGGTAGTTAATTTGGTCATTTTTTCATTTTATCCTTATGTCTTTATCAGACCAAAAGCATAATATTGTTGTAAACATTGTAGAGTAATGTTTAGATACTAATATTCCCTTAGAAATGTAAAAAACTGCCTGAGAACAATCACAAAATGTTTATAACGAGAAAAAATATCTATCTCAGCTTTACCAGAATTCTGTATTTGGAAGAGGAAAGATAAGGATTCCTTTTAACAGATTCCTTAGTTTTTTTTTCAGTTCTTTGTGACTGAAAGCAGCTGAAGTTCATTTCAGTACCTAAGTTAACTTAGACAAGTCTCAATGAACAGAAGATGAGCTTGCAAAATCATCCGTAATCGGTTTCTAAGGTTAGTATCCTATCAGTTTGAGATTTGGCAATGTAATGTGTGTTGACATGTTTTTGGCATCTATTTCCTTTTGCTCTAAGCAGGGAAACTGATAGAAGCCGAAGGTCTACTAAATACATTGAGAGACCATATCACGCTGTTGTCCAACACTCACTTGTGCTAAGAAAGTGCTGCCTGTTTGTTTTTTATGGGAAATGACGATGACATGGCATGGGACCACGCTCAGGTGGAATCCAGGAAGATGAAGGGGAAGGAATATAATGAAAAAAACTGTCCTAAACATGGAAAGGTACCTGTCATGGGGAACACCACCACATCTCCTTGGACTCTTTCACCTTCTGGTCTCCCTTCAGGAACTGCTGGTTTGGTACTGCATGAGCAAGATGGAGAAGAACAGTATGAGATTTTAATATCTGACCCATTTTTTCTATGTGAATATTGGTTTCAATTATAGCCAGACAAATTAACAACTCTATACAAAGTTTCAAGTTAGTCATCTGTTTCAGTCTCTCCTGAAAAATCAGTCTTTCTCCAGTTTTACTGCTTTGTTATAGCAAATGACTCACAAATCCTTTCTGAAATATCATTAAAAGGTGGAAGGTCTTGCAAGGTAACTTTGCACCCTAGGTAAGACAAAGCCTGTTATAATGTATTAAAGGATACCTCTTCTGCCATCTGTGTGGCTCGACACTTCTGTGCAGTCTGATGTTTCATATGGGTAATTTTTCTGCAGTGAAGTGTGTAAACAGTTGAGTTAAATTCTGTTCAACGCCTGTGCTTCTATTCCACATGATGCTATTTCTCCATCAGATTCTCTCTGTCCTTTTTGGATTGTACAAATCACAGTTTATCAGAAAGGACATTGGAAAGACATTTTGTACAGAGGGTATTTGGTATGCAACAAAGTTATATGTTTAGTCACAGGACGTTTCTGATTCAGATGAACAGAATGCACTGTACCTATGATGCTAAACAACTGACAGGCGTTATAGACATTGTTGGAATTGCAGAGTGAGAAGGAAATACATGCGATGGAGAAGTAGAAAAATAGTTAAAACACACCAATCCTTAGCAGAGGCACCTATATAATGTTTGCCTCGTCCAAAGGCTAGCTAAAAAGTGTGTAATGCAAGGTAAGAATAATTGCATCAAAGCTGTCTTGTGTTCTTTTAGTGAGGACAGGACAAGTTTTTATCATGTAATGATATATTTTTCATGTGATACTTGCAGATCCCACGTGCTTATTTATATGCCAAAGCATGCCTTCTGTGGCAACGGTTTGTGGGCTTTAAAAAACCTCATATACTACCCATAGCTGCAAGTTTTGAATGCAAATTTTATTCTACCCTTAGAAATATTTTCAAATAAACCTCGTGTACTGTAATGACTGCCTTAAGAGAGCAGAAACAAATAGAAAGATAAAGTTTAAAGGTTAAAAGGCAATTAATTCAGTCGATATTTTATTTCAGCTATCACAAGGAAATTTTAGGAAAAGCCCAAACAATTAATTGGGATGTGAGAAGAAACAGTGCAAGATGTGTTCAAGACCAGGTCAGACGGGGCCTTGAGCAGCCTAATCTACTGGGAGGGGTTCCTGCCCATGGCAGGGAGGTTGGAACTAGATGATCTTTAAGGTCCCTTCCAACCCAAACTACTATGATTCTAAGATGGAATATACTGATCTTGCCTACAATCTTACTCTGCTTTTCAAACATTTTTTTTTCCCATCAGAAGAAGAGACTCAGGATGAATAAAATAATTGCTAAAGCTTTTTTAAGGAACTTCTACTTCTTTAGACCCAGTTGTCTGACTAAGATTCGGGCCCACTGGATACTTTGGGGCCAGGAACAGAAATAGATGCTCCTATTTTTGATAATTTTCTAATTTTAATTTTAAAAATAAAGTTCTTTCCCTGGGAAAATGAACAAAAGAAGGCTTTTCTACTCACATAACTTTCAAATATTCCTTAGCTAGTACATATTCAACAAGTACTTGGATACATTTTTTTCTGTTTGATTTCCAATTTATTCTACAACGTGTTGTGGCTATTGATTTCTATGCAGGATTTTTTTTTTCTTTCTCTCATTTACATACAGCAATACCAAGGAGTAATAATCTGTCTACTCATATCCCATCTGAAGTGAAGACTGCTAGAGTCTGCAATGTCTGTTTCTATAAAGAGTTGAACTATTATGACTATCCTGAAAATAGAGTTGCTGGCCACTGAATTGCTGTATCAGTTAAAAATCTGCCTCCACATAATGCTTTTATAATGTCTATTGTACTTCTTCTTTGTTAATCTATATCAGTATATTATTACTAAAAAAAGCCACTATCTTTGGAGATTCCTTATGTCTCCCACCTCTTTTTAATCCACTGACCATGATGCATAACTAATGATTTGCTTATTATTTGTGTAGAATTTTTTTCTCCCATGTCCTTATTCTATTTATTTCACGCTTTCTCCAGAAAGCTGTTGATGTGTAAGACCAATTGCTTCTGCTCCAAAGCCATTTATGTTGGTCTGAGGGACCTCCAGGGCATCACGCACGACTGCTGTAAATCCTCACTTTTGTAAGTAAAGGAAAGTTAGCAACATTCGCCATATAAAAGAAATCTCAGAACTATGTTGAGCCTTAGAAATCAGACATTTGATTTGCATCATTTTAGGACAGAAGTTATAAATGGAGAAAGAGTTGTAAGAAATAGATTTATTGCCTCTGTTAACACAGAGCATAGGCTTCCTCTTTCTGATGTGGATTTCAGTCTTGGGTCCTTAACTTTTTCTGACTGCAAGTTTTTGGCAAATGTACCTCCGTGTGTCTAAAATTTGTAACATAAGTCATTACTTATTTACATTTGAAAGAGTCAGAGGGAACAAAATTTCTGAAATAGAGATGAGTCAATGTGGAGTGGTGGCAGTATCCATACCACTCTAAATAGGCTCATGGGGCAGCAAGCAGAGTGCACGTTGTGTACTTGGAATAGCTAAGAAAGATAACATTTTTCTGCGGTGCACCTTGCATGAGCATCGCATGGACTAGGAGTTTGTGATCACTTTACCATGACACTTGAATGAAAGCCAAAGTGGGGTGGTTCAAGTAAATTTCATTAATCTCTTTTATCCTAGAGGAGATGAAGTGTTAGAAGCTACCTACTGATTTATCACAGTAATATTTCAAGTTAATCAGAAGCTAATGGAAAAGAATATCAACCTCTACATTTGACTGATAAATAACATGCTACTTCATTACTACAAGATCATCAAAATTTGCCCTCATACTGAAAATAAACTCTTGGGGTACATTTGAATCAGTACCTTAAAAACATTTGCAGAGACTATTGAGGTAACATTTTCAGTTGCAATAATGTCTTTTGAAATGATGGGTGTTCTGAAGGTTGTTTAACTTAAACTTTCATATTTTTTTTTTTTTTTACAAAATAAGAAAAGCTATTTCTTTGAAACTGAATCCAAAAACTACTGGAGAAAACAATTGCTTTTTATGAATCGCCAAGTCTTGATTCAGTGTTTTACAGGAATTATATATCAAAAGGAACAGTAGGGAACTGCATGAAATCATTGTGACAACTGAAATAAAAATAGCAATAGCTCTGAAAAATACATTTTGAAATACATTTTTTCCTTTCAGAGCTCTGTGAATATACTGCGTGAAATGTAGAGTTCCAAGATTTTCAGCATGTAATCAGTGAATTAATTTGAAATATTTGATACCTTCATTCTTGTTTACAAAGAGATTACCTCTAATTAGAGACAGTCTAATTAAACAGCCTAATTAGCATTAGGGTTTCAGCAAAGATTGCACAGTTTTTATTGTGTGCCTATTTTTGAGAAGACACATATGACTTTTACTTTCATAATCCTAAGGTTATGAGCAAAAACTTTGATAAAAAGAGTGGGGAAAGATGCCATTTTTAGCTCTTCTGGAAGCCAGTACTTTACATTGCAGTGCACCCTGAGACAAGAGCTGCAGATTTCAGATGTGATTTTCCCTCTGAACTCAAATGTGTTTCCTCTGGAGATGAGAGCTACTTCAGTTTCCTACAATGAGGTGGCTCATCTGTGAGTTATGGATTTCTGCCTGCGCTTCCAGGAATTTTTGACCAGTAGTATGTATCTGTATACCTGAAGAGCCTTGCGAGGTAGAAGAAACAGTGATAAGAAACTGAAGTCCTCTTTCTCCTTGCCTATAGGAGACATGGGGAAGTCAGACTGCGATGGGAGGACTCACTGTCTCAACGTGCTCAAGCAGGAGTGAGGAGATGCAGCTTTCCCACCTGTGGGTCTGTGCCTGGTCAAAGCCTCGGGGGACCAGGGTTGCTGTGCACGCCGTCATGGTCATGCTCCAGTAAGGGTACTTTGGAGCTCCCGGCTCCAGGGTTTCACTGTGCTGCAGGAGGAAGCAGGCACTTCCATGATAAAGAACATTATTAAAATCTGCTTAGGTGTTTTACACCATACAAAGCCCAAGTTTTGAATTCAAAGCTTGAAGTTTTGTTTCCAAATCTTTGCAACTGTCTCTGTCATCGGTACTGAATAAGGAATAAGGTAATGTTCTGCCTAAACTATGCTATTCCCGATAGTAGGTGGTTATTTTATGTCCTGATTTGTTAAGTGAGTAAGAGCACTGTGTTATTTTTCATAATAAAAAGTGGCCTGAAGCATGTTTGTCTGATTTGCTTAACTTTATCCACTACTCAGAGTTTGAACTGAATGATGAGTTTGAGAATGTTTAGACCTTTATATGCAATTACTTTAATACAGGAGAAAAAAAAATATTAGGCAGGATACTGATCCTGCTTTTATATTTGAACACAGAATAATTCTTTTTTTTAAGCATAAATTACAAATGTTTACCTTGGAGCCTTGTATAATTTTAATTAAAACACAAAGTCATGCCTTTGAACTTCTATTGAGCTCTACCTCTGAGTCATATAAAATGAAATCGCAAAATTAAATTTTCTGTGAATAGTAGTTTGTTTTGCTCTATTGCTAATCTTAATAAACACACCACAGGTTAGTCCCATTTGTACATTTCTGATCTTTTAAAACTCATTCTGTGATCAGTTCTGGTTATGTGTCAGCACCTAGCTAATTCTGATTAGCATTACAATATAGTACACCAAAAGAAGCTTAATCAGAAATTGTAAATGAACCTCAACCAAATCTAGTATAATCAGCTATTTTGCTGACATTGCTCCAGCAGCAGGATTGTCAAGCACGGAATGAATTAACTATGTGTATGAATGGCTTTAAGACATGTTTGATACAGATTTGGAGGAGAATTTGCATAAACAGCAGTTAAAACTTAATTAAAAGAAAAAACTTTGTAGTATGCTACTAAGGGTGAGCAATTTTTACTAAATTTAATGATGACGAAGTCTGTCCTGAACTAATCCTTTCCACTTTTCAGTCTATCACAGACTCTTGCATTGATTACGTAGGCAGTTGTTATAGGTTCTAACCACCACAAGTAAGTCAAACAACTGAACGTCCATGGCTCAACACTTTATTACTTCTTTTTTTTTTTTATTTTTTATTTTGGGGTTGACAAGTTTACTTTGGCATGGAGCATATTCTCCTAAATGAAAATTACCACATTTTACAATACTTAGGAGCCTGGCTGAGGAACAGCAGGCAGAAATTTTAAATTATTCACCGTAGCAGACTTCAAAACAAAGAAATAGAATGATAAGCAGGAAAGGAACCTAACAAACTACAATGGTAGGCTAATTAGAAGAACATTTGATAATGTGTCTGAATAACATATTAATTTCAAATTGTAAGAACAAAAATTTGGCTGAAAGGCTAGCTTATTGAAATAATATTTCTCCCTGTTGATCTAAAGAAAAAAAATCTTTAGTAATATTAATGTTTTATATTTATTAATGTATCCACCTGGAGTCATGGATTTGGGCTGCCAGAGCAAAATAACTGAAAGTAAAATGCTATCTGCAGTTAAAATCTTGTGACATGTATGGCAAAATTCCCAAGGCCTTTAGTAAATCCAAGTGCAGGTTAACCTTAATGAATCAAGCTTGACTAAATATACAGGCAAGAATGCCTTTCAGAGTCTTATATTCTCCATGGAGTTGGCAGAGAGAAGGAAGCAGAATGCCTACTGAGCAGTAGGCTGCATATATTTATATAAAACACTAACAAAAGTCAATACAACTTGGACCAATCTGCCTGATTCAAAAGTTCAATGTCTCCCATTGCACTGTTGTTATCATTACAAAAATCTCACCAGAAGCCTGAAAATAAAGTTTTAATATTGACAACGTTTTAATGAGATGAAATTGTTTTAAATTGAGAAGTATATTTTCCCTACGGATAAGAAAGTTAATAAATAGCCATTTTAATAGAAATTGTAAAATATAGTAATATTCAGTAATAAGCAGCCTTTTCCAAAGAGAATATGGTTTAATTATTTTTATAACACAAACTACACTGAAGGTATTCTAGACAAGTTTAAGCAGAAAAGGCTCCAGCTGTGTAGGTGGGTTTAAAAATTTACAAAGTAAAGTCCGCAACTGAACTAAAGAACGGCATTTGGGTCATATTATCAAATTATTAGGAAATGGTGTAATTAAGTACAACCAAGGAAAAACAACTTCCTTCTCCAGACCTACAAGCTAATTATATCGAGTATTTTCTTAACTAATTTGCCAGAATAAGAACAAAACAGATTGAAAAAATGGGAATATACCGGGGCATATTGGATGATAGTATGTTTTAAAATTTTTATTTATCGTATCTTTCTCTTGATGCTGAAACAAATCAGAGGGTTGGGATTTGTTCTGTCAGTTATTCTCATTCTGTCTTTTTTTAGTTTTGTGGAAGAACAGTGTAATTTGTAACAACTGAGAAAAATCTCTGTGGAGAACATGGATAGCTTAATTTTATTCCTGCATTATTATAAAAGTGACCTATATCACTAGTTCACTAGCATCAAGACCTATTAATATAAATTGCAGTCTAGGAGGTTCTTTTGGCAGGGAGGTTAATATGTCTATACATTATTATTCTTTAGTATTTGCCATTGCACTTGGTCTTTTAGGCAAAGACTACTAGATAAACACAGTTTTTTTCGTATCTCATAATACAAATAAAATATGAAATAACTGGAGAGAAAAAAAATCCTTGGGTCAAAAGAAATGCATATATCAGCACTGGGAGAAAAATGAAGGCTCTGTGTAAGTAGAGCAGAGGCTATTTTGATCATTACCAGTATATAAAGAACAATTCGAAAACTTCACTTACTACAAGATTTTTGTTTGACTTTCAAAACTTATTGCATGTTTCTTTTAGCAGCTCTTGCCTTTCATCTTTTTACTCTTGGCAAGTTTGATTGGTTATGTATGTTGTGTCTTTGTGTTTCGACACAATATTTTTTGACTCAATTTAATTCAATATTCTGTTGGTCTTGCAAATACAACTGATGAAAGAGCTTAGTACTCACAACATTTTTCATTTTAAAGCAAGAAAAATAGCCTGACTTGCACATCCAGTCTTCTTGAATGTTGCAGTGCTCATTCTTTTATTTATTCTGGTTTTGTGGCAAGATATCTTTTCTTAGAGTTTGATCCTTCAGTGCTTCTCCTCCCTGTCTTTAAGCTTTTTCTCATGGTCCATACCACCAGAGTTTTGTATGCGTGCCTAGAATTTTCTTGCTGTTTTCTCTCAGCTTTTTTCATTGCCCTTTTTCTTACAAGTCTTATACCAAAATACCTACAACCACAAGCACTCTACAAATACTTATTTTTGTAGAGCAGGCTATGGGCTTTCTGGTGGCAGTGGGGCTAGGAGGGAAAATAGAAAAAAAAAAGGAGTAAACCTGTTGCTCTATATAATAATGGAAACAAAAAGACGCTAATTCCTTCTCTTTTATACTGAGGGAAGAACAGATGGCCAGCTTCCAACTTTTCACATGCGCATTTTCAATGAAGTTTGACACAACCGAAAGTAATAACACTCGGTATGCTATTAACATAAAACAGAGTACAAATTGTAATGCTGAAATGTAGTACAGGGAGAAAAGAAAGTAATTGGGTACTGATTGACTAATCCACTTAAGCTATTAAAATTTATGTGATTTTTTTATCTTTTAATTTCTTTCTGCTAGATAATGGAACTTTGGACCTCTTTCCTTCTTCATTATATGACACAGTCCAATTTCTTTGAGATTTAAAACATTTCCTGTTAATAACAAAGAATAGAAAATTTTCCTTTTCATATCTGTGGTATTTATAACTGAATGTTTTTATCTCTGTCTGAATATTCTTCTCAGGCTTACTCTAAAGCAAAAAAACTGATACTTTGTCAGATAGTCCACACTGCTTCCTTTAACGTACTTTTACATAATTCTGAAGAGACAGTTTGCTGGAATTGTGTAAGTCAGTAACTTCAACTAATTTAGAAATGACCTCTCAAACATTGCTATTTACTAAGTTTGGAAACTCCAAGTTTTCTATTTGTTGGTGAATAACCTATTTGATTTGTTAGTATTTTGCTTTAATCATAGCTCAAGAATATTTTGAGTTTGAGTTCCAAAACAATTTTCAAATGTGTATATATGTAAATCAATATTAATAAAATATTCATACAAAGAAGTCCTCAATCCCAAGTAGTCCTGAATACTTTTTCAGTTTTGGTTTTCTTTTCCAACTAGTTGGAATTCTTATAACCACAAAATATCTGATTTCTTTTAATGAGACAGGGTAGTTATCTAAATATTCTTTTATGATTTTTATGCCAACTATTTGTGTGTTATTGATCATCACTACATGTTTCTATAGTAACTTCTTTTCAAACTAATAAAGAGAGGGAACCCAGAGAAAAGTACAGACATAAGTTTCTTATTTATAAGTACTTAGTGCCCACAAAACAAAATAATTGGGTCTTTTTGTTGTTGTATTATGTGTTATGATACCTATGTGAAATTCTGTAAGTAGTTGATAACATCAGTTGTTCGTAAAAACAAATGAAAATGGAATGGAGGCTGTTGCAGGCATTGTGTTTAGGAAGGAGAGAGGTCTGCCTATAGAATGTTTAATGTAAGAGCAGAGTTTAAGAGCTTATGTGTTTGTTCTCTCATGGAATAGGATTACCTTGCATTCAGTTTTATTTTTGAACAGATTGAATTGAATTCTTCTAACATTTACTTCTTCAAACTGCCAAATCTTTTCTCTGAGGGAAATGCGAATGACAAAAAGGAAGGCTTTTCCCACTGTGTCTGTAAAGGGAATGTGCATCTTCCAGATGTTGCTATTAGAGTTGCATTTTGTTTGCACATCCTGCCCCAGCTGGTGGCCAGAACCACAAACAGAGGAGCAGAAGGTGAGAGTGAGCCTGTTGGATGCACCTTGGAGTATCTCATCATAGAACTGTCAGTCAGACTTTGTGATCTCTAATGCACATTTTATTCTTAATTAGGTGTTGTTCAAATCAAACGCTATTCACGTATCAAAGTTGGCTAAGGGCCCTCACTGTTAGCTTGATCTGGACAAATGATGAGTAAGACGATTTTCTTGAGTAATTTATTCAGGAAATAGTGCTACAATTTGTAGGAAAAGCTACTGAGTGAAAGTTACTTGAGTAGCTCTCTTGTTATCCTGGTTTTGATATCTGTATGGAAACAATCATAGAGGTCACCTGCAAGAGGTTGCAAGATCCTTGTGTTGCAAGATCATTATGTTGTTTCTTATAATAACACTGGAACATACAAGACAATAATCAGTAGATCTGCCCTATCTTCCCCAGTCTCCTTCTGCACTGGTACTGATATCCACATGAAATGCTTTTAGAGTATCTTCAATGATAGTATAAGTATTAATTTATATATGAAATCAAGTTTCTTTTTCTGCTTTGCCACCTACCAAAAAAAAGCATTAGCAATATGCCCACTGGTAAATACTGAATTTTACTGAATTCTGAAGTAGAAGAAGCTGTTGAAATCCAGTTGTGAAATCTGTAAGAGAATTTGTACCATCACTATTACAATACTTTCATGCAAACAGTCATTAGTTTTGTGAAAAGAATAATAGACATGAATATCTCGCCTACTCACTTTTGTGAGAATAAGTTTAGCAGCTCAGTAGAAGAGCTAATGAATTAGAAGACAGTTTTGAATCTTCTATGAAATTACTTGTGTGCCAGTTTCAAATGACTGCAAAATGCTGTAATTCTGTCTGCAGCAAGACATTTTATCTTCATTACCAATAAATCAACAAATCTAATTAAGAAAGTGTGACACAACACAAATTTGACATGAAAGTTAATTAGAACATGAAAAGTAAATTTGACATGAAAAGCTTTCAGTTTTATAGAATTAGCATCTTTAAACATGCATACATTGAGAGAGACTGATTCTACAACTCAAAATGTATGCCTGAAATCACTTGTTTCCATGGCAAGGAAGAGGCAAGTCATGTGATGAGGCAGTGCGTTTTTTTTTTGTCCCAACTTGCAAGCAGCAAACGTGTTTGCCAAAAGTAATCATACTACAATCCCGAAGGTATGGGGACTAAGGGCAGAATGATCACTAAGAACCTCAGAGCCCCCACAAAAGGCACCAAACTCAGTTCCAGAACCTTCAAAAAGGGACACTGTGCAAGTCCATCAAGAACTCCACCCGCTGAGGAGTGAATAATATTTCTCAAAACTGCAACCCTTGCGTCAGAAGACATACTGAATGCTTTTTCTCATAGGTTTAGGACACCAGACCAAACATGCTGCTTGATTCAGCTTTCAGAATTGTAGTGATAGGACTATATATGACTTGAGATCCTTACAGAGATGTTTGGTCGAGTGTGGCTTAATTATTTCTTTTAAGATCATTCCAAAATCCTCTAAGGGTGGAATAGCTGGGTTACTTATTTGAAAATCTGAATAATTGCCATTGAAGTGCTGTCATATGGAAAGAATGTTTTTTTTCTTTTCTGCTTCCGACCACTGATATTAGGAAGTATTTTAAAATAAATGAGAATACTGTGGATTACTTGTTTAGAACATGAGAAGTATCTTTAGTTTCTCTCCTACAGATTTAATATGTCATAATAAATGTATGAAGTCATAAATATCAAAAGGAATGCTTGGGGGACACTAGTATATTCCTGAAGAAAAATACAAATGTTCAATTTTTTTTTGAATGTTATCCATTTTGATGTGGAGATTCTGGAACACTTTGGATTTGTTAAGTAAATTCTAATGAGAAAAAAACGTTTAAAGAACTATGGATTGTCTAAATCAGATAAATAATTTACATAACTGTAATTTTTCTAAATACAGGAGAAAACAGAAAAAGCAAATGACTTTTAGCTGTCTTATTGAATAAAAATCTTTGGTGTTTGCTTTGGTACAGAGTGACTGCACATTTATGTGGGGATCTGAGTGTAAAAATATATTTAAGTATTGTTTATTAAAACTAATATTGTAAACTGTACTCTTTTTCATAGAGTTTTTTCATTAAAATAGTCTCCTGACAAATAAAGTTGCATGTGATTGGATAATTTATGCATATTTTAATTTTATTAAACATCTAAAAATAGTAATTTGAAGCTCAGAACAGGGATTTGCTGTTAATTTAAGTAGGTGGCAAGTGAATGCACTAAGTCTATGCATTTCCTGGAATGGTGGTTATTATTGCAGCAGAATGAAATATTTATGGGAAATGGAACATTTGATGAATGCACCTGTTCTGTTTGTGGTTGTTTTTTTTTTCCATTTACACATTGAAGCCAACTTAACAAATTTATTTCTTATTTCCGTGTATCTATTGACTAGAATAAGACACTGTTTAAGCATGCGCCTGTACCCTTCTTCATGTTCTTAAGTAATCCAAGGGGACACCTGTTTTATTACTCTGCTTATTATGGACATTGCTATTTGAAAAAAAGGTCAATGACTTTTTCTTAATTATTTATTTAATTACTTGGCCAAATGGAAGAATAAAGTTGACATTTTCAAAGCATATGAAAGCTTTGGAGGCTGACAAAGGAATTCACACTGCACCATGAAAATGCCATGTGGTACATGACTACCTAACAGCTAGAGATCATCAAAATGCTAAGTTTGTGGTGCTCTGTGTTCCCTTATGGAGAGTCATGACAACACCAGTCACTTTCCTAAGTCTTATATCAGGCTTGGAAGCAGCAAACTTACCTTGCTGTTTCCCTTTTCTAACCGTTTTGTTACTAGTTTCCACTATCTCCCCTCATACACGGTGCTTGAGCAGAAGGACGTTGTCTAGTGGTGAACAAAATGTACAGCAAAAGCCTTCTGAGGGCAGAGTCAGCTCTCCTACTTTTGACTAAAAATAATTTATGTGAATGTCTTTTTTTGCCTCTCAATTTTTCTTATGTATTTGCTGTGGTAGTACAGATTGCTTATATCACTAGGACATAATAGTTCAATTTGAAATATTTTACATAAATATATGGGTTTTTTTGTTTGCACGCTAATTCACTTATTCACCATGCAAGAAAACAGGAACTCTCTTGCTTTCATCTGCACCACATACTTACCTGAATTGTTAGCTGTTCCTGTAAAACACATGAATACATTAACTCTTGTAATCTTCGGTACACAAAGGACACACATTTATTATTAAAATACAAAACAGAGGAGTCTATGGTGTACAGCATAATTGTTTTTTTCAGACAAAAGAGGGTTAAACAATAGAAGAATATGCAGATATCTGTAGAAGCTTTTGCAATTTTCAAAGCAAACCCATGCTGGACTTTATACAATTATGCTCCTCTGAAATCCTAGAGCATATTACTAAAAAGAATAGAACTTTTGTGGAACTGGTGTCACGAAGATGGTCCCACAACTGTACCCTTAAGGAATAAGGGTTGCCCATCATCCCTTCAAACAAGGTACAGAGGTGTTTCCACACCACCTTTCCTAATCTGCCTCAGCACATCTTGCATAATGAAAGCAGAATTAAACTCCCAGTATAGTTACTGAGGGGAACACAGTCAGCACTGTTGATGATGCTGGGGACTATACTAATTTCAATAGCCTCCTAATTAGGAATTTACTAGGAAACGAAGAAATTGATCATCTCTGCATTTACTGTCTCATATGCTATTTTGGCACTGCTAATAAATAATTTTTTATTGCAAGTAGTTTTGCTGCCTGAACAAGAGACAAGTTGTTTAAAAGACAGCTCGCACAACACAGAAGAATAAGAGTCCTTTAAATACATAGGTTAATGGATGCTAAACAGTTAATGTTTTAATAGAATTTAAAAAAACTTATTTCGAGAAACTGTCATAAATTTTGATGCTAAGCATTTCATGTACCTGTGAATGTGACTGGCATAAGAAAAATTTGTTTTTTAAACGCCTCTGAATTCTTTGTCTTCAAGGAGACCAAATAATGTAAAGTGAGTCAAAGTCTTACAGTAAAGGAACAGTGATGATAGCAGAACACGCTAATTATCTTTTTAGAGAATTCTTGCCTTCAGACTTGCACTTTTATGAATTTTCATTACTAAATATATCTTTCTGAATGATTGAATATTATTTACTGAGATTCATTCAAACCTAACTTCTAACTAAAATTATTCACTGTATTAATGCTAGGCTGAAAGTACTATTTCAATGATTTAAGTAATATATATATTTGATATGAAAATTATTTTAACATAGAAATAGAAGCTTAAAACAATTTAGAAAGGAAAGGCTAGATATATCTATGGGTTTGCATTTATTTGAATATCATTTGCTTTGCATCATGGTCATTAATTGAGAATAAAGAGACCATAACTGCATTTTTGTATACTTAGCTCTAGCTTGTTAGTAACTTCTACTGTTTCATGCTAGGATGAGGAAATTTAACTCAATCAACTTCAGGAAACTGTGCTGGAATGCAGTATCCTTTTTGAGAACTGCAAATGCGACTCCTTTAGTCCGTAATACCTGTTATGATGTTATTCCTTAACTAGTACCATGGAGTCAAAAGGATGAGTTGTATATTACAGAAAATTCACCTTTCTTCAGAGCTTCTATACCTGAAATCATGAATTTAGGGTCAGAAGGAAACTTTTTTTGAATCTTATTCTGTCACATAACTTCTTTCCGAACCTTAATATTGAAGCCACGTTTTTCTAGACATGTGTATGTTTCAGACTTAATATCTTACTGACTTTTTTTTTCATTTCAAAAAGTTAGTTTCTTCCTGTACCAGGTAGCCAGTACAACATATGTATTTCCTATATAGCTCAATAGAAAGTGTGCAGTAATATCATTATGTTTTCTTTTATTATAGTCTATCCATCTACACTTTCACAATAATGTTTTGTTTGCCTTTTTTACTGCTATTGTGCTTTGTGTTGCTGGTTAAAATGATTTTCTGTAATAACCTTAAAATTGTTTTCCTGATCAGTGTGCTAAATTATTGGGCCATTTGCCACATATTGTATAGCTTGTTTTCTTGCTCCAAGCCTAATTATTTTGCATGTTTCTGTACAACAAAGTGCCTTTACCATCTGCTATGCTGTTCGTGTAAACAATCAAAATCTGACTTCGATTGTACCACTCAACCTTATTTGTTTTATTCTCTAATCCTTGTATCATCTACAATCTTGTGTATAATGACCTTATTTCCACATAATCTCTTGAACAGATTAAGGCACCAGAGAACAACAGAGTCTGCTACAAAACCAGACTGCTATTTCACGCTTCATTTTTACAACTTGGAAGGACATGTCAATATGTATTACTTTCTTTTCCTTTCTTTTTTTCTTCTTCTCATCATCTCAGAACTAAGTTTTCAGTCATTACCGTAATGTACTTATTTCATCAACCTTAATCTGAAACATTGCTCTCTGGGTTCATATACTAGCAGTTACACCTTGTATATCTGAATGTGCGTTTTACCTTATTTTTCTTGATAAAAATATCATCAAAGATCAGAATAGGACTAATGAATGGGTCCTCCTCCTGACTTCTGACATCCTTTTTCTCTTCAACATTTTGCATCAAGACAGCAGAGATTAAAACTGTTTACCTCTCTTGCTTGCATATATTTCCACGTGTCTTACATATGATTGTAATAGTATACTAACAGTGTTGTTTAAGATATCTTGACTTCATGAATCAATGCCCCACTCCACTTGCTCAGTGGGCTGTAATTTAAATACTCCATTAAATTAATCTATCTTAATCATCCTATTTATTCTATATCATGTATGCATTGCAGACATAAAGAATATTTAATATTATTTGTTCTCCAGACAACATAACATGTAAACACAAACTAGATATTTTACTAGCCTGAATTTTCCAGGTGCCATTTCAGATATTAAATTATTTAGTATAGTTCTGAGTAGACTAGGAGACTTTCTATGTTAGATTACAAGGAATATACTCTTACATTCCTATGCAAATACATTGAAGAAGAGAGCTATTATAATGTCATCCTGTGGTGCTTGCAGATGAAGCAGAAATCATGCCACCAATGCACTAAATCTGTTACCAAGTTACATTTCGTTATACCCATTTTGCTGTTCCAGTAAGGCAAAAAATCTATGCTTTTTCTTTGTTGGTGGATGTGGGCTTATAGTTCACCTTACATGAGAAAGGAAAGCCCTAGTTCATGTGGGCTGGTAAAAGAATTTTCATGTTGGGCCATCCTATGCCCTAGGTCTGCCTGTTCTATAACCCAGATCAATAGTTTCCCATTCCATACTTGAAATTGCTTAACATTTGAGGAATTGTTAACTACTAACGAAGTTATAGGTGAGGTTGCTATAAAGGATTTAGAAAAGCTTATAGTTTATCATTAAATGGTTTTATCCATTGCTTAGCTTTGGTTTAACTCTGTTACAGGTTTTTTAACTCTGTTAAAACGAGCTAATTTTATACTGTTCATCAACATACCTAATTCCCTTTGACTGTCATAATTAGTTCCCTCTCTGGTTCACTTTTCCCTACCTTCCTCTGAATTATATGGTGTCTTCATATGATGACAAATGCAGTTGTTTAGTTTTTTACACTGAAAGTTAAAGAAATAAAAAAGCAATAATACTTATATCTGCAGATCCAGAAGTCAATACACTGTGAAGGATGTCAAGTTGAAGAGAGAAGACAAGTAGTTATGATGTCAAATTCAATGAAACTAGCACAAAAAAAGATGTTGCAGGCTACCTGAGCAGTGCCACTGGAAAAAACAAATTATGCCTAACTAGTATAATGAAGAACTCAGTGTGCAAACAGACATGAGACAACAGAGATGGAAATTTATAGATAATAGGAACTATATTTTAGTGATAAATCATCTACTTAAAGAGATAGATGTGTAGCAAAAAAAAAAAAAGAGAATGAAGTGTGCACAAAATAGAAGAGAATTACCAGTTGTAAAAGAAGAAAGATTCTGTCTGGATATCAGTCCTGTAATCTTGTGACATCAACAAATGACAAAGTAATATTGCTTCATTTTCACTTTATTCATGGTATGTAAACAATGAACCACTTAACTTATTAATTATGGGACCTAAAAGGATTGCTGCAGAATACTCCAATAATTTAATTGAGAACATCCTTATTTTAAGCACTGCAATAGTCTAATGAAAGATGGAATATTACTGTGCCTAAGATTAAGACTATGAATCTCAGAATCATAGAATAGTTTGGGTTGGAAGGGACCTTAAAGATCATCTAGATCCAACCTTCCTGCCATGTACAGGGACAACTTCCACTAGGTCAACAAATTTGGCCTTTAACACCTCTAGAGATGAGGCACACACAACTTCTCTGAGCGACCTGCTGCAGTGCCTCAGCACCCTCATTGTACAGAATTTCTTCCTAATATATAATTTAAATCTACCCTCTTTCAGCTTAACACTGTTACCCCTCATCCTATCATTACACTCCCTGATAAAAAGCCCATCCTCATCTTTCCTGTAGGCTCTGTTTAAATTCTGGAAGGCTGCTGTAAGTTTTTCCCAGAGCTTTCTCTTCTCTAGGCTAAACAAGCACTGCTGTCTCAGCCTGCCCTCACGTGGGAGGTGCTCCAGCCCTCTCTGACCACCTTCATGGGCCTCCCCTGGACGAGCTCAAACAGATTCATGTCTTTCCAGTGCTGAGGACTCCAGAACTGAACACAGTGCTCCAAGTGGGGTCTCACAAGAGCAGAGTACAGGGGGAGAATCACTTCACTCGACCCTCTGGTTAATCTTCTTTAGATGCAGCCCAGGATATGATTGGCATTTTGGGCTGCAAGCACACATTGTCAGCTCATGTTGAGCTTCTCATCCACCAACACCCCACATTCCTTCTCTTCAGGGCTGCTCTCAAGCCATTCTCCACCCAGCCTGTAATTGTGCTTGGGATTGCCTTGATCCAGGTGCAGGACCTTGCACTTGGCCTTGTGGACCTCATGAGTTTTGCACAGGCCTGCCTTTCCAGCCTGTCAAGGTCCCTCTGGTTGACATCCATTCCCTCCAGCGTGTTGACTGCCTCACACAGCTTAGTGTTGCCAGCAAACTTGCTGAAGGTGCCCTTGATCCCACTGTACATATCGGTGACAAAGATGTTAAACAACACTGGTCCCAGTACTGACCCCTGAGGAATGTCAGTTCTCACCAGATTTCACCCCGACATTGAGCTGCTGACCACAACTCTTTGAGTTGTGCCTGAGAGCTTTGAAGGTTTGTGGCATAAATTAGCCTCTTACTGTGAAAAGTCTTAATTACTCAAAAGAAGAAACCACCTCCCTTTTTTTTCATGTATTGCTGTTCTTTACAGAATGAAATACCATAACAAGAAGTAAAAATCTAAAAGAAAGTTGCACTGCTATGAAGAATAAGGACTTATTTTCCTTTGGAAGAAAATACCATTCTTTTCACACATTGTTCTTGGTTCTGTAGATAACAAGATTTTTGGATCAGGGTGCCCCTTTATCTCTACTAATCCCTAACACTATAGTGCTGTTCATGGCTATGTCCTGTGAATCCTAAATATCTAGTCATGATGATAATGACATAAAATAGTAACTTAATATTTTCAGGTTTAACACAATGTTATTGGAACTCCATGCAATAGTCACATTATTAGTTGTGAAATTATTAGTATAGTCTCATGGCAACATTAATAATACAATTGCAAGGATGATTTGGTGAAGTATGGGAGAAAGTATGTTTGGATTTGAACTTGATGAGACAAGACTCTGTCCCTGAATTTGTACAGACTTAAAGACCCCACTGCTGTGCGTATGCTGGTTCAGGTGGCCACTCTTCTGGTATGCCTATAACGGCAACAAGTGAGCACAGACCAAATGACCGTTGGTCTGAAGCTCGCTAGCTAGCCTAAAGTCCTTGATTCATTAAGCGGTACTTGTGGGATGCTGGTGAAGTGTGTGAGAAGTGAAGAAACAGAAAACATAACAAGGAGATTCTACATTTCTATCTGTAGTTCTTGTGTTTATCTCTATAAGTCATATAGTGGAATTTTAATGGGGTAGCTGATAACAAGCTAGATGAGGGGTATAAAACCCTTGTACTTTCACTCAATAAATGATTTTGTTTGCACCTCCAATGGAGTCCTTGCCTGACCAATCACCACAGTGAAAGTCATATTTAAATGACATTCTATACTGATTTTTTTGTAACAGCCCTTTTTTTCTACTTTTATACTGATGCAGAGACATAGTTTTCCTCGCATTTTCCATGGAGTCAAAATATCACTAATGGCTCTATTTGTGATCATTGACAGCTCTTCATGAGCTAACAGCAACTTATGTACATCCTCAACAGGCCAAGATAAAGTCATTTACAAAGAAGCATAACACTTGTAGAGGGGAATTTGTTTCCATGGGCAGTATTTTAAAAAAGACCTTCTTTTTAATAAAGAACTGTGGAGAAACATATTCAGAAAAACATGAAATCTTCTTCTTCTCCTTACATGCTGTTTTCCCTTTGATGTTTGCATTCATTAACCCTATTGCATGGCAAAAAAAATCCTACCCAAATCTTTCAATTTTTAAAATTTATTTTTGCCTTAGAGATGGAACTTCTTGCCAGGATAAGCTATATATGATAAGAAATGTTCTATTTCTTTATCTTTCAATTCCTAGCCAAAACAATAACAGACTGATTTTGGAAAAAAAATCATACGTAAAGAACAAAATGATTGGGTGGCCTACCTCTCAGCTATGTTGAAATAGAGGCACCCTCAGATTTCAGAAGTCATATTAAAAAACAAAACAAAACTCTAAAAGCCTCAAAACTTCTCAAAAAATCCTCCAAACCCCCCTCAGCATCCCCCAGCCTTCAACAACTCTACAGATCCAAGGTTAAAGTTTGATTAGACATTTAATACTAAGTTGATAGGACTTAGTTGCCGTACTGCATTCTGCACTTGAACATATAGCTGTCGTGTAGGAGTTTCCTGGATATGGTCTCTACACCTTAGCATTTTTGTCTCTTCACTGTATTTTGGAGCTCTTAATGAGTGGTGCTCATGAAAAGTGTTTCTGATGTTCTCTAGTGCTACTTGAAAACTAATGTAGTAAGTGTGACATCCTTTTCAGATCCTACACAAACTTTTTAAAGTGCCTTGGGATAGGAGGTGCTGTTGATTGAAGCAAGTGAACAAATAAATATGCTAGAAAACAGCCAAAATGAAGAGGCCTATGTTTTGGCTGAAAAGGGCTAAATTTATACTTTCAGATTTAAGAACAAAAAATGAACATAAATTTAAGTTCATGTTCTCATTGTGGAGCTCCCATGCATTAGTGTGGCTCACCAAAGACAGTGGTACTGGACTTACATTGTAGTATTCGTGTCAAACTTATAAAGAAATCTAAAAATGATGGTGCTAAAATTAGTATTAGCTATAGTTTAAGGAAATCCAGTTACGTACTAGCTAGTATTTTAAGTTTTTAATTTTTTATTTTCAGGGAAAACACCAAGGCTATCTCAGCCGTATGGGATCAATATAAGATAAGGAAATTGGTATACACAAAAACAAAACATCAAGCAATGTATAACACTGTTCAACAAATGAGGTCACGGCATTGTGAGAAAACAGAAATCAAAGTTCAAGCTCAGAGGTATTTTGGGTGTTTGAAGCAATTGTCTTTTGAAAACAGTCAAGGACAATAGAAGAGGTTGCCTCATAATAGTTCAAAGCATGTCCCATAACTTTGAAGTAGGATAAGAAAAGGTTATTTTATGGAAATTCTTAGGCATCCTGTGTAATATCCTGTTTTGGTCAGGGCCACTTCTGTATTCTTGGAATTGAATGCTTGTGTGAGTAGTGAGCCTTCTACAGAAATTCTGAGAAAATACGTGAAGTATTAAAAGGGTGAAATACCAACCTACTGTCTGTAGATCTAGAAAACTAGCTTTAACACATCACTGAGTGTGCAAGTTATATGTGCCGGAATTGCATTTTGTTACTGCTGCAGCATCAAGGTAAAATCAGACACCAGACATGAGGCAAAGTGCAAGTGCCACCCATGCATGGCAGAAAACAACTTGGAGTTTCTAGAAATTGGTTAGTTTCCAGCACAACTTTAGTCTGAAGGTTTAGATTTAAAAAATTGCTTGAGGAACTGCAGAATATTTTGTCCTTTCTCTTTCTCTGTGTTTGTGGGGGTAAATGCCTAGCATCTGGACTATTCTTTGCTTGTTTTGTTCCTTCACTTACAGGTTCTCCTAAACGAAAATCATTAGTTGCAAATGTGACCAGGAATTTTCAATTTTCAGGTCACTGGTTTTTTTTTTATTCCACAATGCACATCTGTTCCCTTCACACTGCAAATGTCTTCAATAAGTCCCCCAACAGGTGTAGACCTTGGAACTTGACCAAAAATTCAATATTCTGCCAGCTCAGCACAGATTTCTCCAAACTGCTTCATCTTTCTTACTGCTTTGGAAACTGTTTATGGCAGATCAATGGCTTCAGCTTTTGAGCCCCTTTTTGGAATCCATTTAGTCCTAAACCTACACTTAGAGCAGTGATCACATTTCATAAGCTTGTCTTCCAGATTTGCAGGAGGGGTCATGACTTTCCTCCAAGGGGACTGCATTGACTGTAATGCTTAAGAACATTTGAGATGGTGCAGCCTGAAGGGGTGTGACAGTGAGAAAGTTGTGAGTAAATTGGCTAAAATATCCCAGATGAGGGAAATAGCTAAGCCGGGCATTTCTAAGGAGTTTCAAATGTCAGGATGAGGACTGTTACTGTATCCTGAGAACATACCTGGGAGGTGCTACACTTTTGTAATCCTCTCTCTTTTTTCCCTTTTGGTTTGATTAAATTTGATTTTTAAAATCAATATTATAATATTAGAACTACCAACAGTTTCCTCATTATTGAGAAAGATTACTTAGCAGAATAAAAATGTAGCTGCTATTCACTCTCTGAAATTAGATGCTCACATTTTTTTTGATATACTATGGAAGCCTGAAAACTTCAATTTAAATTTCAAATTATTTCATCCAGTTCTGAATTTTTCCCTTCTGAATTTTTCTATCAATATATTTCCAAGATTTGACATTAATTTGCCAAATATTTTTACCCTAATAACACAACACTTGAAGCTTCTGTTTTTATAACACCGACTCATATTTAAAGATTTAAAACTATACAATGCTACAGTGCTAGGCCAAGTTAATACAGTAGAATTTTAAAGCATATTTGTTTTATTTACAGGCATATAAGAGATCCATTGAGTTAGATGCCAGAATGGCATCTGTTTCTCAATACTGTGCATAGATTTTCAGGAGGAAGCCTCTCTCCTTTGGAAAGTAGTGAATGTTACTGCTAAAAAACCTTGTGTGCTTTCCTACAGGTTGTTAGACCATATCTGAGTCTGCTGCTCCATAGACATAAGTCTGTAAGTGTCTTAGTTTTCTCCATGGTCACTATAAATTTATCACATGCTGTTCTGAGTAAAGTAACTACTGAGTGCTCCCATTATTCATGGCTATCCTTGTTCTTTATACCCTGAGTGGGGAAAAAGGACACCACGTTATTCTTGTGGACCCGTTATGCTACTTTGCTGCAAAATGGTTTTGTAAACCTATTTTGCTACTCTCAAATTTATGCCAGAGTTCTCCGGGGAGGGACAGAGAAGACACTCCAAAAGCTATGTGTAATCAATATGCAAAATCATCATTGTTTAACTACTCCAGCTTCTAATGCAGTGACATTAAATTCCCTCTTAAGTCATAAAACCAGTGCTGCACTGTATTTTAGATGAGCAAAATATACAGAAAAAGTCAATTAAAAAATTATCTTTTCATGGATTCATAAATACCTCAGAAGCTAGAGAATTGTTGGTTACTTCAGGGATATTTTATAAAGGCTTAAACATAAAGTGGAAATAGTTAAATACCTTTCATGATCTTTAAAATCTCCCCTTTCTTCTGCCCATATTCTGCAGATTTTTCTTCATATGTGGCCCAAAAAATACCAAGTAATCCCTTTTTAATTGCGATACCCTGCTGACTCCTACCAAAATCTTCTACAGTAGTTGTTTTAGTGCAGTGTGCCCTACATACTACAAGTTATTGTAAAGAAGAAACACACATACACTACTTTCAAATGTGCATGTAAGGGAGGGAGAAATAAAAGTATTCTCTATAGAGTTTTTTTAAAGAATATTTACAGTTACATTGTCATTTTAGGAAAAAAAATATTGATTATAATTCTCCTTGGGAAATTTTATTCATTTTTACTTTTCACTTTATTCTAGTCATATTTTGCTTTAATAAGATTTTTTTCGGTACAGAGAAGAAAATAAACTGCTTTGCAATTTATGGAGAAGGCAAGTTTAATGGATGACTGAGCAGAATTTAGACTGGTTTAGTCACTTTTGTGGTAATAAATGTTTCCCAACAACATTCTGATACTTTAAGAACTTATTTTCTCTGAGCCTAGAAACAAAATGGCAGTTTTTGCTTCTGAAGATAAAAAATGAATTATGTCATATATGTTTAATAATGAATGTATTCTATACACTAGGTGCTTAGAATAATTCAAATGTTATATGAGATCTAAATGTGAGTTTTTTTATGACTGAATGAGTCAGCAATATATACCTTGTCATTAATATGCAGAACTTACTGGTACTTAGAATTGCTTTTTGCTCAGCTATATTTTATGTTTCCATAGCCTCAGTGGTAAAATAAACATGAAAAAACATCTGTGCAAATAAATTCAGTATCACTAAATGACTCGCTCTCAAATGACACCAGAAAGAAGACTCATGGGAAAATGTTGACAAAGAGTAATGCCAGATCACAGCTTTTATAACTTTGTCTCAGCACGGTATGCCACAGAGCAAGCTGTCTGCTAGTTTCATTAAATTATTTGGAAATTGCTTTGTGTTATGTGTTAGGGTACATTTTAGAGAATATTATGTTGTTGTCAAAGTTGAAAACTATTTTCATTGATTCAGTTAGTCTACTATGTGTTACTTCTAGGGAATGGTGAACTATGAGAAACACTGATGTTCCTGTACCCTGCTAACCAGACTTCATCAATGCTTCCACAGAAACAATGAGCAACTTAACCAGCTGTCATTCTAAAAGCTTCCTTTGCAATGAAAAAAGAAATGTTGAGAAGAAGAAACAAATATAAATTTAAGGACAAAATGCAAGCTTTTAAGTATGTTGATATTAATTCTAAAATAATCCTTGTCTTTATTTAAGACTTCGTATTACCACAAGGTCTTTCATAGCTCATGCTTCCAGCATAAGCCTTCAAATAATTCTTTCATTTTGTAGTTTATTACCTGTTATTCCTGATCTCAGATGTGCACTTGCAGATCTCTGATGTCTTCTAATGTCTGCTGAATTTACACTGGAGTTCGTCGATCATTTCAGTGGAATTCTTAATGTGCATCATTTTACTCATATGGCTTCAGTTTTCTGAGTGTTTCTTTCAAATTTATTGCCCTTCTAAGCTATTCAGAAACTGACTTCCCACCGAGTAGGAATTACAGGGATGTTTTGACTTTTTCAAAAGTTTAGACTTGTCTAAAGACACAAATATGCTGTAGCAAATAAAAGAAATCACAATGAGAACTGATTTTCTAACTCTTGTATTATGATTTCCTACATAATCAGATTTCCACAGAATCAATTTTTAATGAAAACTCTTGTGTCAGGGAAACTTCAATTCCTGTTCTGTGCCTTCTGATGAAAAATGTGCTGCCTTTAAGACAAGTGGTACAATATAACTCTGCTGAATCTTCTTGATCAACATGTTGAAAATTCCTTGCAGAATTATTAAATTGGGGTGATCAACGTTAGACAAAGAACATATGCCCGTGCAAGTAGCATCTCAGACACATTACTGTATAGGAGATGTGTACTTCATAAGAAATGTACTACATCATCTTCACTAGTGCTTCAGTTGGATGTTTAAAGTATGTGACTGATATGGCAGAGGCCACTATTTCTTCAAGTGTCAAGCTTGCAAGGTAACATTGGACTTAATGTGTTGAGGAATTTAACTACTAGACTTCTGAGATCTGAAAAATCTTCAGGATTTCATTTCACACATAAAGATCAGTGTGTTGCAAGCGTAGGCAGGGTGTGCTCTTACTCAATTACAGAAGCGGTTGCTTTGCAAAAATAGCAACAAAATTTTATTTGTTTCAGGGGGCAATGGGAAGTTTGCCAGAGTGTGTGTGAGACTTGTATTCCAATATTTATTTGCATACTCTATAGTACGGAGGCAATTTTGCAAACTCCAGTGTTGAGTAAGAAAAATCTTGAAGCATTCTTAATTTTTCTGTTGTAGTTGTAACATCAGTGCAATTGCAAAGCTACGAAGGCATTATAGGAGAGCTGAGTAGGCTCGTGCATGGTATTAACAACTATAGTAATATAGGATGAGGAAAAAATAAACAAATGTTGTTCTTCAGATCATGGAATGGTTGTTTGAAGGCACCACTAGCCAGATGCACAAGAAGTTGTATACTTCTATCCATCTTTATATCAGATCACTCACTAGAAATAAAAACAACATGGTAACTGGATAAACAATTTGGGTTTTGTTTTGTTTGGGTATTTTATCATGGCTTCTACTGTCTACTGTGTAACTGTAGCAACACAAGACCAGAGTGTGCTTAAGACAGTTGTTGCTTTTTGCCTGACTCTATTTTATTTCAAGGCTCTACTCATGTCTATAGTTGTAGCAGCGTTATCCAATATGGACTCAGTGATCTTGTATTATAAAAGTTCAGAAAAGATTACTCTTATTGTTTCATCAGTTGTTGACTTCACCTTGACTCTCAGTACAGTTTAGAAAATTAAATGGAAAGACATGAAAAGACTCAAAAGCCCTTCAAGATATTTCTGCCACCAAGGATTAATTATGAAATCAGCTAATTTGTGATTATAATCTTTAGTAGTTACCATTTTCAGTTGCATGAACATATCCTTCGTGTATACTCAGATTTTTCTGCAGGGATGAACAAGAGAAATAACAAATCCTGCCTGATCTTGGATAGACCCAACCTCCTCACTGAAATAATTTTGCAAAATGGACTTCCAGCCTTCAGCCTCACCATCTTCTGAAGTTTGGGAGAGGCTGTACAACACTTCAGACTTTCTTTGTGGATTGAAACTTCCTTGTCACACATTGGGGAGTTGGTTTGTGTCAAAATTTATGCTGTTTTCCAATATCCATTGTCTTGAAACTCCATTTTAGACAACATTTTAGTGCTCTGTTTTTTGGCTTGGGTTAATTCAAGTGTTTTAGTTATGATTTTTGTACTAGTTTTATGATAAAGTGTAACCTGTTCAGCTATGGAAATCTAGGTACAATCAAATTTCCTCTGTTCATAAAAGGCAAAATTATACTTGTATTCTAAATTTAGACATGAACTTGTGTGTCCTTATAGTTTTGAAGTGTAACAACTATTAAAAGCATTTCTTTGAGTTACTTTAGTTTCTGCTGCTATACCTTTTTTGGAACCCTTTCCATGGTAGTTTCTCGTCAGTAACAAGGCACATTGCTAAAGCGTGATTTCTTGCTTTACATGCAGGCAAGGTTGTGTAATGACTTGTTTTTTTCATTTGAAAGCAAGTAGAAGAAACTTGAGATGAGAGAAAATATGCTTTGGAAGAGTGGAAGAAATTAAGTCAGCATCATGTCCTCATATATCTTAGAGTCCTCAAATTTGAATGCAATGGCCTGCCCAAATTTGAATGCAATTGCCTGCTCCAGTAAAGAAAATACATTATTGGTATTTTGTGTCTTCAAAAATGATGTGGTCAGTTTTTTCATACATTCTGTACATAAAAATAAATAAATAAAGATAGATGTATATCAATCTTAAATAGTAATAACTAAATTTACCTTAAATAAACCAATATGTGTTTATAGATAACTCTTATTTTGAAGTAAAGTTTTCCTCTAAGAAATGTATCTTGGTTTTTTACTTTCCTGGAATAGTAAAATGTCTTTTGACCTTAACCTTCTTAGAAATGCCTTCTTTGAATTGATAAGCATTTATAATGTTTTTCTTCTTCGTAAGGTTAAGTAAAAAAGAACTTATAGCATGTTTTCTTGCAATATGAATTCACTTAATGACTAAATTCATTCCACTATGAAAAAATCTACTTATTATCCTTTAGGAATGTGACTCTAAGTATGGTTATCTGCACAATGACGGGAAGGCTAGGTGAGGGACTTATGTTTTGTCTTTTCCGAAGAGGTACAGTGCACTTGGCTTCAGAGCTGTGGTTGAGACTCGGCGGTTTGGATCCTTATCGCATACTTGAAAGGGCATTGCTAACAGTTACATACTACAAGAGTGGTGAAGTTGATCCTCTCCTTAAAGGAAGGTACTAAATAATTTCAAGAGAAAAATTTTTCTTCTTTGATACGTGTCTGTCACTTATATTTCCTTTCATAACCTAAATGAACAGCAGACACTGCACATGGAGTGTTATTTGACCACACACCACAAATAGCTGAGAAAAATAGTACCATTAGATTAGAAGAAAGCAGATGAGATTATTCTATATGCTTGAAAATTAATGTTTTACCTGTCTTTAGGGTGATTTTGGTATCATCTGGCGTGGTAATGGTGGTTTAAGAAAGAGGCATATTAAATACAAGAAAGTGAAAAAGTTAAGAAACAAAATAGTCCAAGATCTATAGCATTTTTTACATAATGGGTAAAGATGCAAGCTTTTGAGTATCTGACATAGCGAAAACTAGTTAAAGACACAGTAAATTTATCTTCTTCACTTAATTATTTCTTTGCTGCTGAAAGTGAGAGATTGGTTGCAATTTTTATCAATTGTTTTTTGTAAAGCAAATTAAACAATATAGGAAAGACATTTTGTGCAACTCTAAAATAGCATTGGAAATTCATTCAAATCTCTTATTTTGAGTTATAAGTGATACAGAACTTTTAAATGTAAGAGTAACATCTTTATTGCTGAAGCTTGTTCCTAAGTAGGCCACATAAGACTTCTGCTTCATATCTATAACATATTAATAATACAGCAGTTTTAATTAGGTACTATGCAGAAGGAGGTTAAGTCACACATTTTAATACTAAGTTTAAAGAAGCCCATTAAAGCTAGAGGTCATTTTCATATGTAAAGCTAGAGGTCATTTTCATATGTTAATAAAAATCTTTTTCGAGGGTAGATGTCAAGCTTTCAGCAGAATTTTATTATTATTTTGTCATTACTGCAGACCTTCATGAATATTTATTTTCCACTGCTTACATTAATGTTGTGAAAACTGATATATTCCTTCATAAAGTAGAATGAGATAACTATTATGGATGTTGGAGGATATGAAACCAGATTGATGGTTTCCAATAGGTGTCTAGATACGGAATAGCATATGTAGACAAAATTTCTTGCATAAAACCTCTAATTTTACCGAGACACAATTTTGGTTATGCTTTACAAATATAACTGACCAGAGGATACCTGAATTGTAAACAAAGTAGGAAATGTTAGTGGATAAGATTAGTCCTTTTGTGATTTGAAAACCAATAGACTTTCAAATCTTTCCGCATACAAAATAAAAACTTACACAGTGGTCTGCAGGAAGAAATAGCTGGTTTGAAATTTCTGGAAATATCTGGAGGAATATTAATTTGGTTTTATTCTAATATTAGAAAAAATGGTATTAACAGCTCCTAAAAAATAAAGACATTTTTATTTGCAGAAGGAAAGGGTCGCAAGACCCAGTAACTAGTCCTACCTCCTTCACAGTCATCTTCAGAAGAGAGGAAATAGTGCAAGGTTGAGCTAGACAGGCAGATTTTATCCCTATGTATCAGGATTGAATTTCTGTGGGATTAGTATTATGACAGATGGAGATTTTCCTTCTTTTCGGCCCCTAAATGTTAGTTATTGATAAGTGAAATTTGCCAGTAGGAATCAATTTTCTCCTTATGTCTTTCATTGTAAAAACATAGGTAGTGAAGAGGTATCCATTCGGAAATGTACAATTTTATTTTAACACAGAAATTTTGTGGCTGTTTTTTTAAGATTTTGTTAAAGTGGGTTTATTTGGTCATTAGTATCATCTCATATTAATGAAAATCATTAAAAAAATCACCCTTGTTTAAAAAAATATCCTGGTCAGGTCTACCTGCGGACATTCACATGACAACTGTTTTACTCAGAATAGTGAAACTTCTAAATTAGTCTATTCCTGAACTGTATTCCATGGTAAAATATGATTAGATGTCATCAGCAGAGCTTGATATGAGAAACAGATCAGTAAATTAAGGCAGGTCTGTGATAATTTTTATGAATATTAAACACTCCAAAAGTTTTTCAATTGACTAGATGAAAGATCTGTTAATAATATGACTCAAGTGATCTGATGTATTTTCTGTGCTGTTACTGATCTCTAAATATTAGGTACCTGAATCACCCACCAAACCTTTGGAAAGTATTTTTAAGGTCAATGAGGTAGCTGAATACTTTCTGTCTTTTTATGAAAAATGAAATGTTCTCAACTGATATAAAATGATGGTTGTGGAGTATGAAAGCTTTTAGGTACAGGACAAGGGTAAAGAAAATGAAAATGGAAATGTAAGCTTTGTTCAGAGTGAGCCAAACAATCATAGAGCTGATATGAAGGATACATTAACATCTCAAGGGATGGATGATTCAGATTGGAAGTCCATTCAATCTGTAGTCATTTTACTGGAGTTATATTTTTGTAGTTCCAGTCAAATAGTACAAGATAAATCCTAATATAATTGTGGTTTATGATTGGATTTACCAGCTTGTCAATTTTTATCTTTTCTGTGGAGTAAAGGTAGTTTATTTTTGGTGGCATTTTTTTTCCTTTTCTACTAGTTGATTTTAGTCTTTAATTAAAACACATTTTCTTTCTTTTATTGACTGCTATAAACCTCAGATACTCATATCTGTGCTATTTCTTATTTATGTACTGCTCTTGAATAATGATTTTGCATTTTAATGGAGGAAGGAGATACAAATATTTAATGCATTAGACATTACTATCTTAAGTTGAAATTTATATTATGAGATGTTACCTTTCCTATAATTAACATTTATGTTAGAGAAAAGGTATTTTAATTCCAAAAGTATAATACTTCAGGGTCAAACAGAAAGGGTTTTTTTTAATTTCGAGTCCATATCTTCTAAGATTATTACATTCATTGTTCCTGTAATTTCTAATTTGAGCTGTTCTCTCACAATCCCCTTTGTGCTATAGACTGCACTATTATTCAATTACTTAGACTGTTAATACATTTTTCATAATACCTGTCTAAACTTTTCTTAGCCTCCTTATTGTTCTTCTTTTGTCATTTATTGAGACTGTGGCTTAGAGTTTCACCATGTAAACTGTCACTGTGAGGGCACTTGTAGATTGCTGAAAATGTATAATATCCTCATAGAATTCACCATTCTAAATTACATGAATTCAGCACCCTCAGTCATCTTGTCACAGAATATATCCTCCAGCCTTTTTGTCAGCCTCTTTTCCTTTGTAATATCTCTAGGCTTTTTCAGTTTTCCTAGTACCTTTTGCGGCTACCAATTTGTAACCAAATAGATCAGTAACCCATAGAGTGGCCCAAAAGAGAAATGCTAGGACTAAATTAAGGCAGTAAATAAATACTCATATACTCATAGACTCATAGAATGGTTAGATTTGAAGGATCATCTAATTCCAACACTTCTGCCATGGGCAGGGACAACTCCCATTAGACTAGGCTGCTCAAGAATGCGTCCAACCTGGCCTTGAACACTTCCAGGGAGGGGGCATCCACATCTTCGCTGGGCAATCAGTTCCAGTGCCTCACCATCCTCATTGTGAAGAAATTTCTCTTTATGTCTGCCCCTCTCTAAATTTATAGCCATTGGCCCATGTCCTATCACTACAAGCTCTTGTAAGAAGTCCCTCTCCAGCTTTCTTGTAGCCTCTTCAGTTACTGGAAGGCCTCCTCGGAGCCTTCTCTTCTCCTTTATGAACAACCCCAACTCTCTCAGACTGTACTGACAGCTCCAATCTTCTGTTCATATTTGTAGCCCTCCTCTGGACCTGTTCTAACAGTTCCATATCCTTCTTACATTGGGAATTCCAGAACTGGACACAGTACTCCAGGTGATATGTTACAAGAGCAGAGTAGCGCGGCAGAATCACCTCCCTTGACCTGCTGGCTATGTTTCTTTTGATGCAGCCCAGGATACGGTTGGCCTTCTGGGCTCCGAGTGCATAATTATCAGCACATGCCGAGCTTCTCATCAATCAGGACCCTGAAGTCCTTTTCCACAGGGCTGCTCTCAATTACATCAACCCCCATCCTGTATTGAAACCATGGATTGCCCTGAGCCAGGTGTAGGACCTTGCACTTGGCCTTGTTGAACCTCATGAGATTCACACAGGCCCATTTCTCCAGCTTGTCCAGGTCCCTCTGGATTATATCCCATCCTTCCGGTGTGGCAACTGCACCACTCAGCTTGGTGTCATCTGCAAACTTGCTGAGGGTGCACTCCATCTTTCTGTCTATATCATTGATGAAGATATTAAACAGCACTGATCCCAGTACGATCCCCTGAGGGACACCACTTGTCACAGATCTCCATTTGGATATCAAGCAGTTGACCACTACTCTCTGAATGTGACCTTCCAACCAATTTCTTATCCACTGAGCAGTCCACTCATCAAATCCATATCCATCCAATTTAGAGAGGAGGATGTTCCAAAGGATATTATCCTGTGTTGTTTCCCATTAGTTCAATAATGACTTGTTCACATATCTATCTAATGTTGTTTCAGTTTTATAAATATTACACAGCAATTTGAAAGTACATTCAATGATGATAAAGTAGCTCTTCATCATCATAAATATTAATAGCTCGTCAACCATACTAGTAATTGGAATCACTTTCAGATTATTCGTCTGCTGGGATATTGAATTGATCTTCATTGCGTCTTTTATGTTTCTTTAGTGTTTTTAAAAATGAACTGAAGAATGTCTATGTTCCTGCATTTTAAGTAAGAAAATACAAAAATAGTACAAAATTAGTTTGGATTTTTCAAAATCTTTCAGCTTTAAACAACATGTAGATATTATCCATCACTGAGGTTTGACAAATTTTATGCAAATCTTATGCTGCCTCTCCACATAAGATAGAAGTTTTGACTTGCTTTTTGAGTTTTCAGTGTTAATCATGTTTTGCTTCTGCTTACTCCACAGCTATTCTGCCTTATCCAGCACCTATTCAAACCCTCCAAAATGCAACAGTTAATGTTCTGACACATACACACACAAAAGCACAGAAACAAAATGAAAATAGAGAATGGAAAAGAAGCAAATAATATTTGTTGTAGAAGTGTAAATATAGAAACATATTTGCAGACTTGTGTTTTTTCATAGAGTCAACAGTAACTTTCCCTGGGTAACCATTAAAAATATTTATGCAGTGAAAACCAGGTGGTGCACACTATCAGTGTTGCTGCTACTGGGTATAGTACTTTCAGTGTGGATTAAAAGCAAATTCCTAAAAGCATTGGGAAAGAAATACAAACTAAACCAAACATCTTTGGGCATGATCTCATCTCAGAGCTTCAAACCAGTTCAGAGCCAGTTTGGGGAGACTTTCCAAGGTAAGTGCAAGGTTACTGTCCAATGCAGCAGAACAGTTGGCATCCAGTGCCTAGGGGAAAGGAAACAGGAGCTCATGGAATAACCTCTGGCTGCTGAGATCAATAGATAACAAGAATGAAAGTGTTATTGAGATTAAATAACCTGACATACACAGTGCAGGCTCTACTGCTTTTCTGAATTAAATTCTTGTTTTGAAGACAACAGTGCTGTTGAATCAGAGTGATCTCGAAAACAAAGACTCCATCCTCTTCCACTCTGATAGGAATATTTCTTGCGTAAACATTATTACGATCCTTATGTTAAAATTTTGAAGGGAAAATAGATTTATGTCCAATGAACTAACAGTTTTACTGGTAAATTATGCTTAAACATTTCTTTTGTGTTATTGCTAATCTGAATGTTGTCAGTTTCTGGTTCCAGATGGTGGATTTTGTTGCATCTTCCCCCCTGCAACTTGTTAAGCATTGTGCTAAACATGTTGCACTTCTATTATTATTAATATAATATTATTATTTTCCTTACCTCTGACTATTCTTAACGCTCCTCTCTGAAACCCACCCAGCCATGTACTATGTGAAGATATTATCTGCAGTATAGTTAAGTTCCACTTTTAGCAGTGACAAATTCTGGAAATATTTAGGGCATTATAGCAGACCTCACCATGTAAAGTTGAGTTGGATTTGTTTGCTTTTCTGATAGGCTAATCAAAGAGCAGAAGTTTGAGCAGCTTGCAAGGCCATCGTTCCAGAAATTTTCACTCTGACTGTTTTCCGAACCTCTGTTGTTCTCACAAGCAGGTGACATAAGCATCATAAGGTTTTCAAGGGGCATCAAAAGAATTTCACATAGTGGAATCATAACTTCCACACTAGTGGCATTTATTGTAGACAGACATAAAGTGAGCGGATGGATTGAATGTAGTGTAGGATGTAAGTTTATTTAAAAATAAAACTCTGTTTCTCACTCTTTAAGTCCTCAGAAATGGTTAAGCTGTAGACATATTATTGTTTTGTATGTACTATTCTGTAGAAGAGATTATAATATTGTGTCATTATGTTAGTGTCTGAGTGCCTAAAATAAACTGGTATTTGACAATTCCCCTGGGCCTCCATTCCTGCACCAGGTTCTCTTTACTCCTGATTATGGAGAACTCTGAATTAGTTCTCAATATGTGTGGCCAGCAGTGCTATCTCTTTTAAAGTTATCATATATCTCATGGATTTTATTTTTTTCTTAATTACAGAATAAAATTTATGCACAAAGGAAAAGCTACTGAATACAACATTGTAAATGATAAACTATTTCAATGACTTCCAATTAAAATTCAGAAGGCAATGTAATGAATTTTCTGTCAGTAAGAACTTACACCTACTGACATTAGACTAGATATGGATTTCCACGCGGATGCTTCGATCGTGTTAATGGTGATGGTTTCTGAGTCTGCCAGGATCTTTAACTTTGTACAGAAATTAGTTTGATGCTCATGACATTTCCTCCTATTATTATTCCACTGTAGTTAAGAACATGTAACTGCTTCTATCCTAACCTTTAAATTAAAAATGTAATCAATTATGTGGGTTCTTATAATCAAAATAAAGTAATGTAGACTTTAAAATAGGTTAACTATTCCACGTATGTGTTATAGCAGCACACGGAAGTGTCAATTCTCTTTTTCTGTTTCTGTTTTAAACCTCCTTAGGTCTCTTGTTTCTGTTTTCATGTAGTTTCAGACATTTTCAGACAGAGGCATGGGCACACATAAGACTTTTACGTTAGAATGAAGCTTCATTCTTCTGGGAAACATCTGTGCATTTAAACAATGAAAATAATGATAAAAAACGTTATTAAACAATTAGAACCTATATGACACACATTTGACAGGTAGAGGCGTTCAACAGGAAAAAAATCCTTTCAGAATTTAATGTTTGGAGTATAGTGGAATAAAATGTTTAATTCTGTGAATGTCAAAATTGTGTGAAAAGGCAAAGTTTTGGTCAGGATGAACCGAATCATGACTCTTTTCATGGCTGCATGGTAAAGACAAGCAGAGAAGGAAGAAAAACAGATGCGCATTGTGTCCTCTGTTAATATTTTCTTTTCTGTCCTACAGATATTGGACCCTATGTACATCAAGCACCTGGCACTTTTGACTTCCTAGCTGGATTTTTAGCACACCCAAAATATGATACACTATTTGCTAAAGAATTCTCTTCAATAATTTCTACTTTATTCAGTTTCTGTCATCACTTCTGTGCTCTAAGTAAAGGTAGCAGATACATATTTTGTGAATGTTCCCTAAGAAATATATATATGTATATACAAATACATAAGCAAGATATTAGATGGAGGTGTATAAACTAAGGATGCTTTCTTCCTGATCTCATTTTATATTACAGGTAAAACTAAAGAATGTTTCACAAGTTTCTAGGAAGTTTTAGCTATTTTTACTTTTGTAGGCTTACAAAATCAAAATCCAAAGAATTGATTCAAAATACATTTGAAAAAACTCAGAACCATTCCCTTTTACAATATGTATGTACTATAGAATTACATTGCATAATATGGGCAAAGGATCTTGAAAATTACTTCTCTGAGTGTTGTCTGAGCTACTCAGCAATTACAGTAAGGTTTTAACTAAATAAACAGTTCATCGTAGATTTGATATTTATTTATGTAGATTCTGATGTTCTGGCCATTTTGAAGACAAAATTAATCTGGGTAAATAATAGTATAGGAATGGGACATTCAGTGAGTATGTGTCCTAGTATATGTCAAGTTGCCTGTTATGAGTTTAATACCACAAAGCATGCCAAAAAGATGATTTAATTGACACACAAGTTAACTACTGGACTGGGTGGTTAGAGCCGTTAAAACTAAAATGCATCACATCCTTATTAAGAAATTGTTCTACATCTAATTTCTTTTTGAAACTGTTAGAGGTAGGAATAATAATAATCTGAGATAGTGTTTAAAAATGGTGCATACTCTCTCACTGGAATATATAAATTGCTTCCTTGCTCACTAAAGCTGAACTCTACAAGATGAAGTAAAAAGAGAACTCTTCTTTATCGCTCCACCTGTGAAAATAAGGGGAGTTGCATATGTATACAAAGACCTAGTACAAAATTATAGTAGTCTTATAATTAAAGGACTGTTTGAAAACACATCTGTTCAGAAAAATGCTGTATTTTCTGTTCCACCTGCGGATCAAAGCAGTGACGTCAAACATAGCCCTGGGGCATAGCTTTCATTTACTAATATCTAAATGATCCTCAAGCAATCAGCATAACGTTTGTGAATGTAATGGGTAGAGACCAACAACTGTCATTCATAGTACTTTTTGAAATTAAGTCTCCTGTCAGCACTTGAAAATATTTGAAGACACACTCAAATTAATTGAAAGGTGAAAACATGACCTTCCAGGATCTTTTTCAGTCATTTAACTGGATACAGGTTCAGACCATGCAATGGCATAGAAATTACATATTATTATTGGATTTATCACTTTTTATGACCTGAATAATAGGCTGGAAAATATATTAACATTGCAGTTGAAGGTGATCCTTTATGCTTCCTAGCTGTAAATCACTGTGAGCACACAAGGTCTTCGATAGTTACAGAAAAAGCCACTAAGTACTAACTCAAAATTGTACATAAAATATATGAAGTTTCTTTACTTCCTAAAATAAGATAAGAACCACCAATAATGCTTGTCTGATGAGTAAGGTAATATCACTAACTTATCAATTCAGACAATGTTGATTTAACAGTCACTGCATCTTTCTTCCTAACTGTTTAGGGATCTTCATTTTGTTTATATTTGCTTTACATAATCAGTGGACCTCATGATTTGCAACCAGTAGAAAGTGCATAGATGTAGAATTGTCCTTCAGAACAAAGTAAAAGCATATTTTAACTGACACAGAGAGGCATATAGCTCTTAACAGACTTAAAGTCTGTTCAAATATTTACTTTCAAAATTAAAAAAAAAGGCTGAAACAAGTAGATTCTTGGTAAGATTTACTGATTAAAAGCTAGAACTGATTAGAAAAAAAGGCTGATGAACACACAACCATAGAATCATAGAATGGTTGGTGTTGGAAGGGACCATAAAGATCTTCTAATTCCAACACCTCTGCCATCATACCTCCGACTAAACCGGACAGCTAGAGAATCCATCCAACCTGGCCTTGAACAGCCACAACTTCCCTGGGAGACCTCTTCCAGTGGCACACCACCATCTCATGAAGAGGATCTTCCTAACGTCTAATTTAAATCTTCCCCCTTCCAATTTGAAGCCCTTCCACCTCTTCCTATCACTACATGCCTATGTAAAAAGTCCCTCCCCAGCTTTCCTGTAGGGCCCCTTCAGGTACTGGAAGGTCACTACAAGATCTCCCCAGAGCCTTCTCTTCTCCAGGCTGAACAACCCCAATGCTCTCAGCCTGTCCTCATATGGGAGGTGCTCCAGCCCTCCGATCATCTTTATAGCCCTCCTCTGGACCTTTCCAACAGCTCCATATCCTTCTTATGTTGAAGATTCCAGAACTGGACACAATATTCCAGATGAGGTCTCACAAGAGAGAATAGAGGGGTAGAATCACCCCCCCCACCCCGCTGGCCACGCTTCTTTTGATGCAGCCCAGGATACAGTTGGCCTTCTAGGCTGCGAGCACACATCACCAGCTCATGTTGAGTTTCTCATCCACCAGCATCCCCAAGTCCTTCTCCACAGGGCTGCTCTCAATCACACCATCCCCCATCCTGTATTGAAACCATGGATTGCCCTGAGCCGGGTGTAGGACCTTGCACTTGGCCTTGTTGAACCTCATGAGATTCACACAGGCCCATTTCTCCAGCTTGTCCAGGTCCCTCTGGATTATATCCCATCCTTCCAGTGTGGGGACTGAACCACTCAGCTTGGTGTCATCTGCAAACTTGCTGAGGGTGCATTCCATCTTTCTGTCTATATCACTGATGGAGATATTAAACAGCACTGGTCCCAGCACAAACCCCTGAGGGATACCACTTGTCACAGATCTCAATCTGGACATCGAGTCATTGACCACTACTCTCCGAATGCGACTATTCAACAATTCCTTATCTATGGTGAGATTATATTTGAATTACTACCCATTTTTATAAAAATAAGATTTTTAAATTTATAAATAAATTTATTTATAAATAAATAAATAAGATTTTATAAAAATAAAATTCCACACACAGCCAGTGGAATTGCTGTTATACCAGTATAAATGACATCTGAATTAAACTTGCTTTGCTCTGGTCTAAATCTTATAGATCTCATGGGAAATTACCTTGGTTCTCTAAATCCGTATGACTTTGCAATACCAAAAGGTTCTTCAAACCTTTATACTTCGTACAATATCTTGAGGAATATTTTCTTTTTATCATTTCACACTGAGAATCAACTGCCACATGATATGACATAATATTGGGTTGTTGTTATTTCAGCAATTTCTTACATAGCCTGTGCAAAAGAATCAGATTTCACTAAAACAAAGGAAGTCTTTTAACCTTCATGGTTAAGAGACTTTATGTATAACAGCACTTTTGACTTTGACTTGATTTGCTCCTATTTAAAATCATTCTTAACCACCATAAAATATGTGTTTTAAAAAACAGGACATAAGGCTAATAATAATAATAATAATAATAATAATAATAATAAAGCATCTATTGTTACTATAAAAAATGTGTCACAATTTCCATCAGTGAAATACACACAGCTGATTCAGTCCACTTACCTGTGGTTTAACAGCATTGATATCTCTTAATGAATTTTTTAACTGTTTACTGACATATACGGATACAACAGTGCCTTCATTGCCATGTTGATGGTTGAATCTGGTCATAGATGCTGTGTTATTGATGATTCTCAGCAAACTTAGATTGTTTTATTTTGTCTTTTCTACTCTAATTTTTAACTTTTCTGCAGGGAAAAGGCAGAGATTGGCTTAGTTTAAGCTCTATCCGGATTTGGAAATCTGTCATTATGGAGATCTGTTACAGCAACTACTATACTGCTAGAAAGCTGTTGGCAGGAGGTAGCAAGGTTTCCTGCTGATGTTGTAGCAGCAAAGATTTTAGTTAGTCTTTGGGAAAAATCAGAGAAAAAAACAGAACTTGAGGACGTGTTCTAGGTGACAATAAGTCTCAAGATGAAAAGGCAAGGAAAGAAAAAGAAAGCAATGATTGTAACAAATACTTAGTTGAAAAATAAACAAGTGAGAACTAATTAAAGAATGGTAATTTTTCTTCAGTGAAACATGAGACATGGACTTTGACTGGAGTGTTACTGAAAATATGTGTGTTTGACCTACTTTCCATAATTTGACTTTGCAAAGGATCATATTTGTGTTCTTACATGTAATATAGTTTCACAAAGTTAGTGCAATGTCTATGATAATGTGATGACTGACTCTCAGCTGGCAGAACTGTATTTTTTTATAGGTTTGGTCAAAATTTTGTCATTGACGCAATTCTGATTTTTCTTGGTGTGTACCTGAATGTGTAGATGTAGGCCACAGAAATGACTGAGTGCTGTAAAAAGAAATAATTTATCTTACGTCTTTGGTGTCTTGTATGAAATCTTTTTGCCAGGATATATAGAAAGCATTTAAAGGGACATCTTATAGAGAATATGTCAGATAAATTGATTCTTTTGATTATCTCTATTACCTACTTCATAGCTTAAATATCTTTTCCAGAGGACTACTTCAATGTGACTTTTATTTTTTGTATATGATAGTTAAAATGACCTGAGTGAGGAGATGGGGGTATTACACTGCATTGTAACTAGAGTGGGTTGGGACTCTTTGGAATAAAAGTTTGCATTTTTTAAAAAAATTAATAGTATCAAAAATATGAATCACAATAATTTCTATGAAGATTTTTTTGAGACAGAAATATCATAGTTATCAATATAAAAGTCAATTCTATAATGTCTAAGATTACTCTTAAGAGAAGGATAAAATAAGTAAAAAAAAAGAGATTGGAAAAGCTTAAAGTTCTACCCCTTCACCTAATGCTGTTCTCTAGATATGTGTACAAAATCCCTATCCCTCAGCAAGTATATTTCCTTTAAGTGGCTGGTCCTGCTGCACTACAAACCATTCCCCCACAATAAAGGATCACATGAAAGTTTCACTGTTTTCCAAAACATATTCCCTAGAGGTTTAGTTCCTCCATTTTTACTGAAGCAGATGGAGAAAACACTCATTCAAAGGCAGCAAACTTGGTCTTTGTGGAAACTTTTCCCCTAATCACCAAGAAAACCTGAAATTGTGGCATGTATTTGTCACTTTCGACCATCATCCTTTGAGGATGGGACAATTAGGAACACTGCCCTACTGAAACTAGGAAATTGTTGACTCCTCGGAGGGATTACCTTGTACTTACAATCCAATCAAGTGCAACCTCCAAAAGTGAGAAGGGTCATGATGACTTTGGAGCCAAACTCCATTGCCTTACCACTGTAAAGTAGCTGTGTGAACTCGTCAGGGCACAGGATGTTCATGTGCAGTTTTCTCTACCGAGCTGCCCCTTCATTTCCCACCTGGAGCATTGTGTCCAGTTCTGGAATTCCCAACATAAGAAGGATATGGATCTGTTGGAACGGGTCCAGAGGCTACAAAGATGATCAGAGGGTTGGAACACCTCTTCTGTCAGGACAGTCTGAGACAATTGGGGTTGTTCAGCCAAGGGAAGACTCCAGGAAGACCTTATCAAAAGCACTGTTTGTATGAAGTGAATGATGGTCAGTGCATTGGAAGTAGGATGAAGAAAGCAATCTGGTAGTTTTTCAGGGCTTCTAAATAATTCAGAAATTTGATAATTGTTTTTACATGCCAATTTTCCTTCAGGTATTTTGTGTGTACATGTGCTCAACTTCATTAAAAATATATAAATGATATTTTTCTGTAATAGCTTTTGTTTGTCTATATCCTATTCTGCAAATTAAATAAATAAATAAAAATTGTTTGGTGATTTTAAAATCAAGGGATGCCTGTTTCTGTATCTTCCCACACACCCGAAGGGAAGTAAATGCTCACTTTAAATCAGTTGTTGGCATTTCATATGTTTTACACTGGAGCTGGAAGAGGTCACAAGTATCTGAGCATCTTCAGTAATAGATTCTGACATTTCTGCCTTCTAGCCACCAAGATTTAGAAACAAGTCACTGCTATCTCTGTGACAGAGCAGACTATATGCTGCACAAAGTGCATATACTGAAGCTTCTTCTTTAATGTGAGACTTAATATGAGACAAGGCTGGAGGGTAAGAACATATGGATACTCCATGAAGTCATTTATAGGAGGCACTTCTTTTTCCTATCACATCTGTGGCCGTATCAGATGGGATTTTTACTGAGCCTTTCTAGCTCCCAGAAGGGCCAGCCCTCACGCTCCAGGTGACAAGCACAAAAAGAGCAGACTATTCCCTTCTCCCCCCCTTCCCTAATTCTATGATGTTCCTAGAATTGTCCATTAAGGATAACCATTGGTAATAACAATCATGAAATGACAGAGTTTTGGTTACAAGAGAACTGAACAGGGGATCAGCACATCTGCCACCTTGGACTTCCACAGGGTAGACTTTGGCCTGTTTAGGACACTGATTGACAGACACCCCTGGCAGGCAGTCCTGAAAAACAAAGAAATCCAGGAAGCCTAGATGTTCTTTAAGGAAGAAGTCTTAAGGGTGCAGGAGCAGGCTGTCCCCATGTGCACAAAGACAAGTGGGCAAGTAAGGAGGCCAACCTGGCTGAACAGAGAGCTCTGGCTTGAATTTAGGAAAAGAAGGACAATTTATGACCTTTGGAAGAAGGGTCAGGCAAATCAGGAGGACTACAAAGATGTTTTGAAGTTATATGGGGAGAAAATTAGAAGAGCCAAAGCCCATCTAGAACTTAATCTAGCTAAGGAGATGAAGGAAAATAAAAAATATTTCTACAAATATATTAGCAGCAAACTGAGGGCTAAGGTGAATCTCCAGCCTTTATTAGATCTGGGGGAAAACATAGCAACAAAGGACAAGGAAATGGCTGAGTTACTTAATGCATTATTTGCCTCAGTCTTTAACAGTAAGACAAGTTGTTCTCTAGGTACCCAGCCCCCAAAGCTGGAAGACGGGGACAGGGAAGAGAATGGAATCACTATATTCCCAGAGGAAAAGGTCGGCAACCTGCTACACTACCTAGACATGCACAAGTCTATAGGGCTGGATGAGATCCACCCGAGAGTACTAGAACTGGCAGAAATGCTCACCAAGCCACTTTACATCATTTACCAGCAGTCCTAGCTAACTGTGGAGGTCCCAGTTGACTGGAGCTTAAAAAAAGTCGTGCTTATCTATAAGAAGGGCTGGATGAAAAGTTAAATCTAGCTAGCAGGTGTCCCTCAAGTGGTGTTCCTCAGAGCTCAATGTTGGCACCGGTTCTGTTTAATATCATTATCAATGACCTGGATGAGAGGATCAAGTGCACCCTCAGTAAGTTTGTAGATGACACGGAGTTGTGCAGAGTGTTTGAGGGAAAGAAGGGGCTGGACACGCTGGATTGATGGACTGAAACCAGCTGTATGGGGTTCAACAAGGCTAAGTGGCCAGTCCTGAGAGTATTTCCCCCCCAAATGAGCATGAGTTTTGGTCAGTGTTTGCTTTAAATGACCTCTGATCTGACTTTGGCAAATCAGCTCTCTAATATCTTGTTTGTTTCCTAAAAACAGACATACTGAAACAATGTAAGTTCCTGGAGTTAGCTAACTTAATGTCTCCATAAAGAGCATGAAAATTCAGAGCTTAACTTTGGCTTTGAGCATTGTAATGGCTGAAAGTCTGATCCTCTATGGTGTAAATTAATTCTCCTCTGCCTTCAGTGACTTGCACAAATTTACAGCAGCTGAGCATACAACCTTACACTCAGAGCCAATTTGTCCATGAGAGATACAGACAGCTCTGTGGAATGAAATACATTTAGATTTTGCAGTTCTCCTCCTAATATTTGTACTCCTTTATTTCCTTTTTGCCTCCTTGTGCCTTTGGGAATGAGGCAAAAGGAACAGCATTTAAGCTTGGTTCAGTGAAACTGTAGACTACAGTGGTTATTCCTGTATTTCAAATCTGTAGTTTTTATTTATATGTTCTGTTTGTACTACAGGGCTAAATTATGCCCACACATCACTGTACTTTTATTCTCAATTTGCATCCAGGTACATACCTCTATTTGAAAACAAAATATGACTTCATCATATACACAAGTGGTCATTCATCCATAAATTCAGTGGCATTTTCTTTAATATGTGGCGACGCCCTGAGTAATAAGCTGAAGATGTGGCTTATTTTTAAATTTTCTGTGTTTTGAAAATGAGTTCAGTACTCATTCAAATATACAACTAGGGAAATTATCTTCTGATACATTAGACATGTTTTACCAATTTTTGTGTAGCAGCTTTAGACAGCAATGGGATGACAGTACACATGAGAAGTCAGAGCCTTTTTCACCATCTGTATTCAAAGAATTTCAGCAAATCAATGTTTGTATCCTTCTCTCTAACAAACCCTTATTGTCAGTTGTAGTAAATGTATTTAATCCAGATACTTTCTTCTGATTCTTAGGGAACAGATGCTTTGCCTTTGTTTAGAGTCTGTGTAAGAGCACACACTGATGAAAAAATGTGTCTCTGAAGGAGCAGCATTAAACGACCTTTTCCAAAGTATATTGTTAGAGCATTTACTACTTCACATATCTATCTTCCTTTAAAAGCAGACAGATTCCAAAAGACTTATTTCCTCTTTTGATCGTGGCACTAGACAAATCTCTTTTGGTTAGATCTTTATGCACAAGTTTTAATTGAACTGTTTTGGCAATAACATTAATTTGTTTATGTAACTTACTGAAGAGATAAATTGGTTTTCAGTAAAACGTGGTGATAGTTGTGTTTTTATTCAAAGGATTTTCTTTTACAATGTCTCAGTTACACAATCAATTTGATTAAAAACAGAGTTACTCAAACTGATCATACCTTCTTCTTCCTGCTGAGTACACACTAAAAATAACTACAATCTAGCAGTCATAGCATTTAATAAATCCAAAATGCCATACTATTTCTTTATTGAAAGCAATAAACACAAAGACAGGCTACAGTATATAATTAGTTAGAATTAAGCAGCCCCTTTGCTGGAACTGATTATGGTTCTGCAAGATAATAGCTGATTAAAACTGTTTCATGCCAGAGACTCTTAAAGGTATAATCCTTCATAATTTCCAACCACAGGAAACAATGTTAACAGTGTTAGCCATCGATATTACTGTAATGCTGAATTTCATACACATGTGAACATGCTATTGAGAAACTAGGATTATTCATTCAGACTCTGCCTAAGTCTGTGCTACTGAGTCCCCTGTAGGCATGAAATATCTGCACCATAGTTGCTAGGAGACAGTAAAGCTATTAGTTCTGGCTGCAACACAACCTGGGTCTGTTTCCTAGGGCATCCCTGTACTGTGGGTAAATCCTATGTGGAAACTCGAAAAAGCAGTAAAACAATTTCAGTAAGATACCTGGCCTTAAATAAATCCTGAATGAAAAGTATCAAAAGATAAGTTACCATTTTGAAGTAAGGATTTGTGAGAGAATTTTTTTCACTTTCTCTCAGAATTACACAACAATCTTAGATTTGTCAATTTGACAAATTGTATTTTTCACACACATAACTTTCCAGTATGCAACGGTATTTTATAAAAATCCTTGATAAAAAAGTGTTCTTATTCTTACTCATGTGTCCTTATTCTTACTTGTGTGTCCTTAATCCTTCCCCTAGAGAGTTTACTGTTTTTCAAAGTGACAGGTTTCTTACTGCAGCTCCAGAATCTTTTATGAAAGAAAATCAGATTTTAGTTAATCCTAATAGTGTATAAAACACAGAATATGTTTCTAGTGAAATATTGACAATAATTATTGCTACTGAAATTCTTAAATTGTCCATGCTTTTGGTTTCTCTAGGAAAAATAAATGTATTATTAGGATAACATAATGGGACTCAGCAGGATCATAGGTTTTAAGGAAAGGATTGTGGTGGAGTTCTCTTACAATCTCTTAAATAACATTGCCCATTGCATTTCTTCAAGTTATTCTGAAATATGTCTATAAATTTTGATATATCTGGAGAATAACTGTAAGATTATTCTTGATTCTGCCATATACTGTTTGCAATTTATTTAATGTGTCTGTTCTTTGGTTGCCTCATCTGTGTGTGATGGAATAATATTTTCTCCTGCACAAAAAAGAGATTTTTTATATGCCACAGAGATTGAAAGTATCTAAGAAGAAAAAAAGTGAGAGGTTCCTTTTTAGCAGGTAATGATGATTGGAAGGAAGAAAAAAGTATAGAAAAGCAGTTCAAGGTTGTCTCTGGTACTTTGAGGCCACAACAAACATGGATGATATCATTACTCTTTGTTCCTTGAATTATGGCAATATTTTAGGAAATATAATCTCTCAGAACAGCATAAATATTTTGATATAACTTGAAAATCCAGTTCAGAGTTTAAGATAGAAAGATATTAAAATCTTCTCTCATGCAGAATCAGGCTGAATGTACTCTGAATTTACAAGCGGTGATACACTATTTAATCAAAACATAGGGTCTGAATTTATGACAGCTCTTTCAGAAGCTTGGTTCTTCTGTCATAAAGGTAGGTGAAGATCTTGTTGGCGTTGGATGAATTGTTCCTATGAAGGAGACAGGAAGTGAAATTAGCTTTTTCAACAAGCAGACAGACAGATGTTTTGTGATGTGTTAATCTTTCATTTCTATGACTTAGCAATAGCTAGTTGGTGACATCAATCCAAAATATTAAAATATACTTGGAAAGTACCAATATTATATATGTTAATAAAATATTAATGAATATTTACACATGGTGATAGACTTTATTATTCTGTGTCTAAAAAGCAATATGTCTGGGTATGATTTTCTCTGTTACAATAGGGCAGATATAATTAAAATTCATCAGAAGGAATTCATCTTGGGCTGTCCTGAATTGCCCCAGGGAATAAGTTCCAAAAGAGGATACATTTGCTGCATTAGTCTGTTTTGTAGCAGAAAAATCCCCAAACTAACATTCATTACGTGGGAAGATTCATGTTATAGGCCCACTACTGCATTTTTATTTATAGGTACTGTATTCTGTTTCTCATATAAAAATCATCCCTGTATTTGCAACTGCCATCTCACCTTTATTACCAAGGTGGGGTGAGAAAGAAAAAACAGTTTATATGAACAGATATTTTTACTTCCTGGGACTCGACGACAAGCAGGTCTTTCTACACTTATCCTCTCTGAAATGCTTCGGATTTGATGGCAGTACTTTCCTTGTCTATTTTAGAGGCAAAAGCCTCCAGCTTTTCTCACTGGAGAAATAAGGATGTTGAAGGGTGTTACACAACACTTATTTTAATGCAATTGCAGAGTTAGCTTGTGTACAAGAGAATTAACTTATTTTCCTATTTAAGCATCAACATTTTTTTTTTGCCTGTCAACTTCAAATGTTATAAAACAAGGAAGTGAAACAGAGAAACAAAGAAACTGCAAAATCTGACATTACCACTAGGAAATCCTTTTCAGGTCCTACCAGTAAATGTTGGTGCTGCACCTCATTACTGTAAATACAGTTAAGCCAAGCTAGGCTTTATTAATCTCAGTTTCTTCACTATAAGGGTATTAAATATACCTTTGAATTGATCATATTTTCTATTCCTTTGGCCCATACTGGCACAAGTACACATCTTAGCATGTTGTTTTCTTGTTATCTATTGGAGAAGAGTGATAGAAAAAAATTCCTTGGCATCCAGACTGCCACTGACTTAACTACAGTCAAGACTGAACCTTGTGGAACAACTAGAAGTATTAGAAGGACAGAAAATACTTTTTTTTTTTTTCTCTTTTAGTTCCTGAAGATGAGGTAACTAACAATAGCTAAATTAACTGTGACTTCAACAAGCACTGATTTGTATTCTTCGACTGGTAAATTGCAAAACATATGTGAAGATTATGCCTTTGAACGCATACCATCTGGTGGTGAGAATCATCCCCTTGTTCCCATAAAAATTTTTATGTATTACTTTTGACAGGTAGTGTTTGTGGTAGTGATAACAAAAACAGCAACAACAATGTTAATAATAATATAGGATACAGACTTGAAAAGACTTTTCTTTGAAAACTTTAAAAGTTGTTTTTCAGCAATAAGATTAAAGCATATTTTGTTAGCTCTGTTAGGTAGGAAGAAATATTAACTTAAAAGAGGAAAAACCTTGTACATTATATCTCAAGGAATTTCAGAACTGTTATTTTATGATCTCATGTTAAATTAGAAAAAAATCTTTTAATCTTTTAAATACAAAAAAAGTGATCAACCCAGTATACCAAATGGGTTGAAACATTAGCAAAATTTCAGCCTGCTTGACAGTTTCAGTAATCAATATATGCATTAATTTCCTAGCTTTAAAATGCAAAAGTAGTCTGATGATATGAAAGATGTTCTCAGAGAAAACAGCATTATTAAACCTCAGTGTATGTGAGACAAACACCTATAGACCATTGGTTTGTGAGTAACCTTGAGGGAAAAATCTCTTTGATATTACACACGGTCTACTTTGTTATGGAAATTTGTGACTGAGTTGGTTGTCATATTCTCTTTCTGCCCTCTGCCTCATAACAACCATCTGATGCCTACAAATCCATTTTGAAGATACATATATCACATTTTATTTTCCTTACTGGCTTTTACTACCCTTTATAAAACTTTCATTCCCCTTGTCATAATATATAAATCCTCATCTGTAGATAATGGATCATTTTAACATAGTAACTGTTGTCCTGGATTCAGCCAGGATAGCTTCTCATACTGGCCTGCCGACAAGAAGGTGGGAAGTGCAGAGGAGGCTGGGATGGGACACAGCTGGGACAACTAACCCAGGCTGGCCAAGTTGTTATTCAATCCCATGTGACATCATACTCAGTATATAAATTGGGGGAGCTGGCTGGGTGGGATTGTTGCTTGGGAATGGGCTGGATATTGGTTTCTGGCTGGTGAGTAGTTGCACTGGGCACTACTTTGTATATATTTTTTATTATTGTTGTTATTTTTCCCTTCTTTTGATTTTCTATTAAACTATCTTTATCCATCTTATGAGTTTATCTTTTACTATCTGATTCTTCTCCCTATCCCACCAGAGGGGAAGGAGGAAAGGAGTGGCTGTAGGATACTTAGTTGCTGACTGGAGCTAAAACATGAGAAGCGGTAATAAAATTACAAAGTTTTCCTGGAGTCTGTTTGCCATTTGTGGCTAAACAATATTTCATAATAAGTAACCATGTTGTCACTGTATTGTGCAGTTTAAGTTGTGCAGCTGTTTCTGGATCCTCAATGTAGGGTGAAGTACAGCAAAAGTCTGATGAAAAAGAACCAAACAGCAATCTAAATGTTATTGTCAACTAATCACAAAAATGTACACGTGGATGGATGGGAGATATAATCACTTCATAAGGCTTTATGGCAAATTCTGGAGCTGCTAGATCTGCAATGCAGAATATAGAACCATGACGGTTTACCACTAAAATCTAAGCTGGGTGTTACCAGTCATATGTAAAAATTTTTTTTACATATAACATGTCATCTTTCTCTACTAAGATACAGGGAAGGTACTTTGGGAAAGCACCCAGGTCACTTCAACAATAAAGAATAGATGCTAGACTCATAAATAAGCATCAGTAAACAGAAGAGTTTTCTGTTGTGCTTTTTCTGAAGAGTGTTCTTCCTCCATGAAAGTACCTCTGTAGTAAATCTAACCCTTTAGGCATTTAATCATTTTATGTGTATATCTCATAAATGTCTGTGCCTCACAGTGGGAGCCAAGTGACTGTACAGTAAATATCATGGCAATAAGATGATGAATCTTTGTGTCTTGATAAAATGAGGACTCAGATTACTTGATTATTGCTTAGGAAAGGCATTATACAGAGACCCAAGGTGATGAGAATATCAATATTTGCAAAAAAAAATAGAAGAAGGGTAGGTAAAACACATATCAACTTGTCCTCATTTGAAAACAGAAACTCCAAAGAGTACACTTGCCACAATTATCTAGGTCTTCTACAAATTTGAATGTAAACACACACATCGTAGAAAAGTTCAAATGCACCTATTAATGATCTTTCATCCCAGTGGATTCCTTAATTCCTCTAAAAGAGAATTTGAGTAAATTGCTATCAATAAAGTTTATGTCAAGAAAAACAATTACCTACTCAAATACAAGTATAGACTACATCAATTTAAATGGAGGAAAAAAAAGGTATTCCTGGACTGGCAGACTAGAACTGCAGGAAAGGGAATGGAAATTTTTAAAGAGTGTTTGAATATCTGAATTGTCAAATCTTAGCAAATATATTAGTGACTTACTGTGTTAATGAAATATTTAAACAGATCTATATTTTGAGTGGGAAAAAATGAGCATTTTCAACATTCTAGAGCTATTATTAGATGTTAAAGGTTTAGTATGCATTCAGGCAGTTGTTACTAGTCATACTAGTTTTATGTACGGTGCTTTTGTGACAGTCATGAAGTTTTCAGGATTGATGTCTTAACTGATGAACAGACTCCTTGGAGGGTAATGTGGTCCTCTACCAGTCACGATGAGAAACTTGAGATCCTTAAATCAGTCTATGAAGAATTAAGCCTGAGTTGCAAATTAAGTACTCTGGGCTACAGTCTTCCGTAGTGTGCTAGCTTCAGGGATTTGCTTCAGGCTCTAAGGAAATTGTTCAAAAACATCAAAATAAGATTCACTTGTGGAAGGGAAAAAAATAAAATAGGAAGATAGTATGCCTGTGGAGAAACATATGCAAAAGAAGGAATAAAATAAAGATGATGGGAACCTAGCAGTGCTATCAGAAAATGTGATGAGTTTGATTTGTTGAACAGTAGCTGAATGACCAATATGAACTTGGGCTGTTTGTAAAGGATAGGCATCAATCTAGATATCACGACATCTATCTCTGTGGTCTGTCTCAGAGCTGCTGACCTTTGGGAAGAGCAGTAATTTGCTATATACTCGCCTTTGGGCGAGAATTTGTCATAAGAATATTTCTTTCCCATTCTTTAAAACTGAAACAAAATATTCTTTAATGCTTTAAAAATACTTGGGATTGGATAAAGTTTGCATGTAGATCCTCAGAACAACTAGCTGCCAGCAGCTGCAGTGGGCTAGTAGGTAGTATTGTCCTTTAAATAAGTTAAATGGGAAGAAAAGCTTTGACAGCAAGCCCAAACATGTTTATCATCCGTACTCAGATGATTATTTAAATCTAACATAATTTTCATCTCTCTGATATAATTGTTATCAGGGGACAATTTCTGACTATAAATTCAGAATCTTTTTGAGTGCAAGCCTGTAATTTCCAGATATTCTAACTTGCTATTCTACCTGAGTCACAAGAACATCTTTCAGAATGGTAAAGTAGCTTAACCAAAGGTGACGGTTCTCACCCACTCCTGGGAAACTAAGAGAAAGGACCCTTGAAGTCACTTAATTACATCCCATTGGTGTTCTGTGGTTGATTGAACAACTTACTCAAATATTTCTGAAAGATGAGTAGAGCAAGATAATGGGATGACAATGAACCAAAAGCTAACATATCCTTGCTATTGTCTTTATGAACATCTTTTCATAGCTCAGTGTCAGTGACTTGACTGATACGTAATGCAATTTGCTCGTCTGATCAACAGTTACTACAAGGTTGGATGTCAATAAATGTTTGCAACTCACAGGGTGAAGGCATCACTCTATAACTGTACCTTTATCTGGGTATTGAGAGCAGCTGTTAGCAGACTGCCAGGGGCTATTTTATATAATCAGTTACATTCAGAAAGTGGCTGGGAGGTAGGCAAATGACACATTGCAAAAAACTTCCCAAGAGAACTGAGCAGTATTATCTTATCCGAAGACAAAGATCAACTTTTGGTGTCAGCAACTATTCTCTGTGACATCAAAGCTCATTGGCTGAACTAGAACATTGAACAGCACAGACAGTGTCAGAGACAAGCTATCTTATTTTTGTGAAGTACTGTGATATGCTATGACATCTGTGAAGACTAGGCTAATTTCCCATTCATAGTTATGCCTTAATCTGCTTAATTGTTTGGCAACTCTACACGCCCATTTCAGGTTGGGCTTTTCTTTGAGAAGATACTATGTATGTGTAAAATATTATTGCACTGGATTTATTGTGAATTGAAAAGTTCTTCATAAATGGTGTGATTTACTTCAGAATATTCTTGCATTGTTTCAATTTACATAGAATTTTTTTCCCCAAAAATCCTAGATTAGCAGATAACACTTACTGATGTAAGTGATAGCTTACTATTTAAGAAACTGAAATATAATAAGGATAAAATATTTTCCATAGAGTTGAAATTAATGATGTATAAGAAAGTTACTGTTACTTAAAAAGAAACGTTTTGTGGGTTTTAATGTTCTGTAGCTGTGTGTAGCCTACAGTATTCTTTCAGTTTCACTGCTTTTTGGTATACAATCCACAATATTGTTTCTATAATTTTCCTAGTATTTATGCAACATCCTATGGTACCAAAGAATTAAAAGTTACCATGTTGACCAGCTACCCTGCTTATTTTTTTAAATGATTGCTTAGAATCAAAATCACTGTTAATCTTCAAAACAGTGCATAAATCCAGATTAATCAAACCTGTCAAAAAAGATCCTTCTGCTAATATTTGATTTAATTCCAGGATTTGTAAGGGTGCACAAGCACATTAGAAATAACACCATAGTAGAAACAATTGTAGTCTGTCTCTTTTTCCTTTTTTTTTTTTTTGTCTTAGTACTTTGAAGGATAGAGATCGTGTTTCACACAACAGAAGAAAATGGTGAGAACAGGTGTCTTAGATAGCTGGATATTCTTATTGTATGAACATGTTTATTTTGGAGTTTATTCACTGAACATTTATACACAAACATGTCAGGCTATGGATTATTCATGAATTATTTGTTTTGATTTTGTTTTGAAGTCCTAGGTCTTTGTAGCAAAACTGCAGTGAATGGTACTGTATTACTACTATTGCTTTCCCTTCTGTTCCTAACAGGCTGAATGAGATTTTCCTTCTAGACATGCAAAGAATTGTAAACTAGTCACAGAGCAATTGCAAGGCTATTTTTTTTATTCTGACAAGAGAAATAAAAGAACCTACTTAGATATATTTATAAGTAGAAAAGATTTGCAACAGTGTCAAACTGAGTTCATAGATTTTTATTCAAATGAATGCATATAAGCCTATTTTCACCATATTTACCCATGTTGAATAGTATTGATAGATACTCTCTAAGGAGAAGATGGTGTTATAACTTACTCATGAATATGAGGGTCATATCTTGAGGAAAAGTAATGACCTTGGTTTCACTGTCCTGCAATTTTTGGCTATATTTGTGAAACCCTGGGATCTATTCTCCTTCCTCAAAGGCTGTCCACCATGGAACAGACCGTGGCAGTGGAGCACAGGTTTTTACAGACAGAGAAGGTGGTAGCAGCCCAATTAAGTTGCCACTTTACCAACACAAGACAAGAAAGTGTTTGTGTTACTCTAGTTCTGAAATTTATCTGAGGAACAGATCTGCAGCTGAGACAGATCCTGAGAATTTTGCTATCTTCCATTAGCCTCCCTGTATTTTTAGTCGTGGGCAAGGTTAGATTTATGTTAAAATAGGAAAGATGTTAGAAATAAATTTTGTCTTAAATTATGAAGTAATTTTTAAATCTGTGACATCTATTTCAAAATTATTTGGTTTATATATTTTGCATGGAATAAACTGAATAGAGACTGAACAAAGATAGTCATGTAGAGGAACAAACTTTTTAACTGACTGCAATCTGAAGTGAAGCATGCCAAAAAAACCTAAAGCAACTTGGAAAATTGATCGAATAAGAGCACAGAAATTCTGTTTGAAACTTTGTGTTGCTGAAAAATAACATTAAAAATGATTCAGCAAAGAAAGACATAAAAAATGCATTGGCTGGAACTTACATCCAATTTAGAAATGGGCAAAAATATCCCATTTTGATAAACTATCAAGAGAAACTATTAATTCTATGTCCTTTCTAAATCAGAACTAGTAAGTGCCTTTTAGGTACATCCAAGTTGTAGTCTTCAGTACAGATACATGTATAACTTTGCCTGCATTGCCAGAAGAGGTTGTGTTTTGTGATTTAATGGTACTTTCTAGCTTCAAAATCAATTTTACTATTGTAGAGGTTTTCCATCAGGATGAACACAGGGGAAAGGGAGCAACCATGATGTACCTGTGTATCCATTACAACTCCAATGTCTTTTATTACTTGGCAGGTAGAAGATTTCACAGAATCACAGAATGACCCGAGTTAAAAGGGACCCACAAGGATGATGAAGTCCAACTCCTAGCCTTGCACAGGATGACCTCAAAATTTATACCATGTGTCTGAGTGCATTGTCCAAATGCTTCTTGAATATTGTTAGGCTTGGCACCATGACTACTTCACTGGGAAGCTTGTTCCAGTGCTCCACTGCCCTCTGAGTGAAGAACCTTTTCCTAATATCAGACCTAAACCTCCTCTGGTATGTCTTCCTGCCCTTCTCTTGGGTTCTACCATTGGTTGCAGAGAGAACAGACTTCAGCTGTTACTTGTACAACTTCCCCTCTAGACCCTTCACCAACTTTGTGGCCTTCTGGACACTCTCCAGTAGCTTGATATCCTTCTTATACTGCAGCACCCAAAACTGCACACAAGACTTGAGGTGGGGCTGCACCAGTGTGGAGTAGAGTGGGAGAATCACCTCCCTCAACTGGTTAGCAATGCTGTGCTTGATGCCTCCCAGGACATGGTTGGTCCTCTTGGCCATCAGGGCACACTGTTGGCTCATGTTCAACTTACTGTCAACTAGAACACCCAGATCCCTTCCTGCACAGCTGCTCACCAGCCTCTCACTCCCCAGTCTGTACATATAAACACAGTCGCCATGTCCCAGGTGCAAAACACAGCACTTGTCCTTGTTAAACTTCATGTGGTTGGTGATTGCTTAGCTCTCCAATTTGTCTAGATCCTTCTGCAGGGTCTCAAGAGTGTCAACAGCATCCCCAGTTTCACGTCATCAGCAAACTTGGTTGGTAAACCTTCAAGTTCTGCATCCAGGTCACTTATGAAGATATTAAAGAGTACTGGTCCTAAAAAGGATCCCTGCAGAACCCTGCCAGTGACTGGTCACCAGCCTGGTGCAGCCCCATTCACTATAACCCTTAGAGCCTGACCTCTCAGCCAATTGTTCGCTCACTGCATTATATGTTTATCCAGCTGTATGCTGGCCATTTTGTTTAGGAGGATACCATGAGAGATTTGTTCTCCAACCACTTCTCTGTTCTTCCTGTTCTGGGACGTCTCTGCCTCCTGAGCCATGGGAAAATTAAATTTGCCATTTGAGCTGCTTTTAGAAGTAGCATCAGGCTCATCCAGCCTCATAAGTATTGTCAACCTTAACAGGAAAGTCTGTAGAGCTACATTGCAGATATCTGTGCCTGAATTTATTTACAGAATTGGTAACAGAGCAGGCTACATTAGCAAGCCTTCCTTAAGATAGGCAACCTCTGGATCTCAGAGAATATTTTAGTGACATACTGCCTGCATGATGTATCTTAATCTCCTTCCTTAATGCTGCCTTTCTACATGTGAAGCAGTGGCAAGCTTTACATAAATACAATTAATATGTACGTAGTGCATTTGCCATATTTAGAATGCATGAAAGCTAGCTGGCATGCAATTTTATTTAATCTGACTAAACATACATTTTCCGCAATGCAATTCCAATTTGCAGTAAATACCTCAAATGACAGGCAGACTTTTAGAAAGAGGTTAAGACAAACAATTTTTTCAAACTGACATCTGAATGCTATTAATATGAGAAATTGTGATTTATTTAGGAAATACTAACCTTCAAAAATCTTTGTGACATCTTGTTTCCATTTGCTGTGCTATGAATATGACAGTAAGTATTAGCACAAGGTAATATAAAAATGCAACTCACAGAATCAATATATGACAACTATGATAGTTGCCAGAGAACTGTTAGAATCAAGTTGCTACTGTCCATAGCAACTTCACTACTGAAAATGGATGTTTTAATTATGCAGACTGGCTATACTCCTTCTAAGAAGCTGTTGAGGTCACTAGTCGGTGCTCTTGTTGAAATCCACCCATGTGCTAAGCTTCACTGCAGATCTTCACATAATCACCTTTGAATGGAGAAACAAAGGAAGTTTAAAAAGAGAACTTGTGTAAAGCCTCTTTCTGTGTGAATTTCATTTAAAATAATTATGAAGTTTTATTTTAGCATTAAAAATTAAATACTTCACTGCTTTTTCCTCAAAATTTTCCAATTCTTTCAAATTGTTACATTCAAGCAAATGATTCCAGCTGTGGATTTATACAATTATACAGCATACTGCTTTAAAATTGAATAAATGTGTGTAACTTGTTGATGTATTGCATAAATAATTGCAATTGTATAAACCAAAAATGAAAAATAACAGTCTGTCTGTTTACTGAATATTTGTCTCTAGGGAAAATGTACAAAGTATTAACTATGCATTTTGTAATTGTTTTACTAATCCACTGCTTTTTTTACACAAGGGTTGCTGATTACAGCTGTGTATTAGGGTAGACAAGAAATGCAAAAATTAAATTAAGATGAAAGAAAAAGCTGAAGAGCTGATGTTATAAAATCAAGTAATCTGATCAACTGCTTCTGGATATTTTAAATATCAGACATATAATACCAAACATGTTGTTAGAAATGAATTACAGTGATTCTAATTCTAATTAGAATTAGATTTTAATCCTACGGTTCTTGTGCTCATTTTTAAATATATTTTTGGTTTAGGGAAATGCACATTTAAATTTCACTGGATGAAATATAGGAACAGTCCTGGGCACAGAGATCACAATGCAGGAGTCCCTTCTCTATTTTATATTCCCAAATCCAATATTGTTTTCCTAGCTGTATGACTTTGCATTTGACACTGAGGGGTGCTCTTGAAAATAACTTTTTTTTTTAACCGATACTACTGGGAAACTCTTTGGGTTTAGCTTACTTTTCAGCTCAATGCTGAAAATTTCCTAAAAGGAAAATTTTTCAATTGGAAAACATTTTCTCTGGAGAAACTTTAAGACACTGACGATAAAGCAGTTAGACTCAAATGAGTTAAAACATACCCTATGTGTTGTGACCACGCCAGGCACAGTAGGGCACATGGAGTCTGAAACAAAGCTAATGAGTCTGTGCCTGTAACTTTTTTTATTTTACAAATTAGGCAAATGATCTAAAATTGTGTTCAAAATAATTCCCTTCTGAGTTGACACACATCAGCATATGATGATGCCAACATTCAAAGCAGTTCCAAAGATCATTTTCTGAAAGGCTGTTGAGGATCTCCATCACTCCCAACGCTGCCAAGGTCATCCCTAGACCATGTCCCTAAGTACCATATCTACATGTTTCTTAAATACCTTGAGCGATAGAGAATGAACCACTTCCTTGGGCAGACTGTTCCAATGCTCGACAACTCTTTCAGTGAAGTAGTATTTACTAACAGCTAGTTTAAACCTCCCCTGGCACAACCTGAGGCCTTTTTCATGTCATCCTATCACTTGCATCACTTCAGTTGTGCAAGTGATCCCACCATGTTTCAGTGGTGGCAACTATATCACAGTTTTTCTGCTGTACAATGGCTTCTGGCTCCTCCTGTTTGTTGCATATGTTGTGTACTTTGTTGTAGAGGCATTTCAGCTGGGCCGTGAGCCACATCACCTTCTCAGAGGACCACTGCTTAATTCCTTTGAGATGTTTTATGAACTACTTTTGAAGGATGACATAAATCACTGACTCAATTATTTCATAAAAGATCTTTTAACATTTACTTTATAACAATATAAATCAATTTTGGAACATCAATAATGCAATCGAGAGCATGCACTCTGACTGCAGTCATGCTTCTTGAGTAGTTGAAGGCACTATCTCTCAACATTCTTGCAGCATAACCCCTCATTTTATTTCATTGTCATGCAAAGTCTTGAGATTCAAAAGCTAAATTGCCAATTAATTAACCTAACCTGCTCTTCTCTGGACTACTTCTGAAAGGAGCGGGAGGAAAGAGGCAATGAGTGACAAACAGACCAACTCCCTTCCTCTTTCCCCTGCACCACTGGAGCAGGTAGGAGGTAGAAAATTTGGGAGTGAAGTTAAACCTGGGAAGAAGTGAGGAGTTGGGGAAGGGTGTTTTTAAGATTTAGTTGTATTTCTCATTATCCTACTCTGATTTCATTGGTAAAAAATTAAACTAATTTCCCCAAGTGGATTCTGGTTTGTCCATGACAGTAGTGGGTGAATAATCTTTCCCTGTCCTTATGTAGACCCATGAACTTTTCATTATATTTTCTACCTCTGAGGAGGGAAGCAATAGAGTTGCTTGGCAGGCACCCGATGTCCAGCCAGGGTCAACCCACCACACTATGCAAGGAATGTGTGGGCTATGTTCACTCAAACAGCATTAGGAAAACTAAAATTAATTTAGTAAGTTAGTAAAAAATGCTGTTGATATTATGGCAATCACATTGTTATATTTGAGGAAATGAAGGTTGTTCTTGTAGTAAAAATAATGACATCTAATAAGCAGTGTCATGACAATATACCAAGATCATCCCCTGTTACACAGAGAGACATTAGACTGCAATAGATTATTTCAGTATATGAAGCATGCCACATTTATCTTGGAATATTTTTAAAAAAGAAAAGCTGTGACTTATTCTGAGATATATTTATTTACAAATAAATACATATGATGAAATATTCTGTAATAACATCAAGAAAGACAGAAGTTAACTTTTAAAAGGAAACTAGCTTTTAAGTCCAAGCCCATACTGACTTTTTTGAAGGCCTGCTTCAGTTGTACCTTGATGGGTTTCTGGTAATTTTCTCACTCTTTCGCTGCTTAAGGTAGTGAACATGTTTTTCATTTTGTTCAACGTTCCTGCTAGTAGAGTTTTCCCTATTATTTTACACATATCTGTAATATGATATGCAGTAACAGCAATGGGAAACTCTTCCATGTCTGTCTACTTTCTGTGTACTAAACATATTTTGGGGAGTCAACCAGTCTGTACTCCTACATGTCATTATTCTTTTCTCTCCTGTGAGATGAAAAACACAGGAAAAACGTTCCCGCTCTCATTAAGATAAGTATTTTCTGATTTGTTACAGAGGTATAACTGAGTACCTCTTTCTCCTGTTTTATGTTCCCAGCCAAAAAGGCAGGATTTGATAAGATTTGAATAGGGATGTGTAGATATGTGTTATTTGCTACACTTTGATTTGCTACTGTTGCTCTGTTTTCATGTATATTACCTAGAACAATAACTTTCTGGGGCTAGATATGCTTGGATACTGAATGATAACTGATAAATCAAAATTTTCCTTACACACTGAACTTGTTGGCTATCAGGTAATTTAAATTTTGTGCCCTGAAATCTTTTAGAATATGTTCATAATCCTAAAGCATGAAAATCAATGTTCCCCTAACAAAATTTTCTTTGTAATATTTATTCTCTGGAAATTTGGGTAAGTACGGTACATGACCCCAGCAGTGTGCCTTTCTGAATTCAGAAGATCAGTAAAGAAGCCACTGTGGTGCCGATGTGACAAGGAACATGTTGGACAGCTTATCATCACAAGCCCTGATATGATATTTCATCCTTCTTCAGTGAGAGCATCAAAGGATTGTTGATTTTCATAGTGTGCCTGCGGCACTTGCTTCACCTTGATTGTCTAGTTATCACTGCTCTTTGGCAGCCTGGAGGCTCTGCTGAACTTCCTGAGCTGAAATCGGCCAGGCTCCAAGTCCTTCCTAACAAAATGGCAGAGCAAAATAGGGAAAAATAGCATGGAGTTAAAGGTAGGTCATGCTGTTATCTTTCACACATCAGAAATTGCTGAGAATGAAATGCAGACAAGGCAATATGAACAGTTGGTAAGCTGGGTCTAAACTAGTTCAGAAATAATGAGCTTGATGCAGGAATGTCTTTATTAAACAACATGGCAATTCTTATGCTACAAGTCAGAACTCATGGCTGTGATGATTCCTCCAGACCCTAAAATGTATTCGTTCTTGTTCTGGTTTGAACTGAGGTAGAATCAATTTTCTAACTTCAGCTAAGCCTCATCTGAGTAACTCCATTTTCTGAAAGTTAACTGCATGTTTTTATGACAGTGTTTCTCTCTAGAAGTGATAACATGAGGCATTGATATATATATTGATATATATATTGATATATATATTGATATTTTGTGAATCTTGTCCGCTGCTGGTGAGAGAAGCTGACATTTGAGTAGTCAGTAATAATGTATCTATAATAAATGTAGAAGCCCTCTAAAATTGAAAGCAGTTAGTCTAGTTTCTGGAATGACAGTAATTTCCGGTGAAATAAAAATGAATTGACCTGGGTCATATATAGTAAAAATAATACTTTTAACAATTTTCTAGTGTTTCATTATTTGGTCCCACTAAATATGTGTGACTAGCTTACTGAATAGGTAGTGTCAAAAGTTACAGCTGTGCATTAGGACCTGGGAGGTCAACAATGTTGGTTCAGAAGAGGATTTGCAGTGCTCTTATGCATGGGCCCTTATCAATAATAATGCTGTCTTCTGCTTGAGTACAATAAAAAATTAGTCTGTAAACTGAATTTTTTGGCCTCACACATCCAGAAGAATACAGGATAACAACTGAGTTTGTAGATATGGTTTAATATCTGCAGCATAGATTATGAAATCTATACCCTAAAGAGTGCCTCCATATTCAATAAATCGTTCATATATTTTTTCGCCTTAAACAAAATGAAACCGGACTCTAACAAAATTGATATACTGAAAAAAAGGTATGGTTTTGTTTGTATGTTACCTAGGATTTATCTTAGGAAACTGTATATTCACTGGCTTGCTAGTAATTCAAATTAATTTTGAATTATCGACAGGGTTTTTAGGTAGATAGGGATTTTTATATCTTCATTATACTTTAATCACAACTTTTGGAGAGTTTCCTTTTAATATAGCAGAGACAGATTGTCTGGTTGCCACAGAATTAGATTCTTATGTCTGAAATTATGCAGAAACTTATTTAAGATGTGATGGAGCCTCTTCAACTTGCAGTTGTCTAGTGTGTACTGTGGTAAATTTTGACCTTGTCAGGTGAAGACAGATGAATTATGATCCAGACTCTGTGAGAAATGATATGTCAACCATATTAGAATAATTTCCTGTAAACTTCACCATCTTACATTACCAAACCTTGTAAATGTCATATTTATCCATCATCATGCAATATTTTGATGTTGCTTATGGAGCAGTTCTCATTTAATTTTCAGGTTTTCCAGAGAGTTCTATTTCACTGCTAAATTATGTTTTTTAAGTTCTGTATTTTTAAGAGTTTTTGTGTAAGTCTGCACAGCAGGCCTTAAAAAGTTAATGAATGTGACTTAGTTTCACTGCAAATTACCTGACAGCACTTCTCTTTGACAGAGACTGGAACAGGTTTTTCTTTTTTCATATTTTCTGTGAAGGAGAAAAGGATTGTCTATATTATTGTTGTAATTGAAGTAAGGAATGAAATAAGAAAATTCAAAGATTTAATCTTATATTCAATCTTTTTTCTAACTAGCTGCCTTCATGTGTAGCTTTGCATTCTAATAAGAACTTCAGTCTATGAAAGAAAAATAATGTAACATGGAAATCTGAAGAGCCAAAGATTTAAGTTAAACAGAAACATGAAGCCCTAAAGATTGGCCTTTAAATCTGCGCTAAAAGCACATCTTTTTCTTCAGTGTAAACTATGTGAAGACAGTACTGATATGCAGGATTTCCTTGCCTGATAAATTACATCGGTTTAGCCACTCAAAAGCACAAAGGAAATAGCCAATATCTTAGACCTTATATGAGGAGGAAATTCTGGTCCATCTGCTTAAATCCTTCAGCTATGAACACTCTTAAGAAATTATGTGCCTAATGAGAATGCAGTGTTGCAGTTGAAGCTAATTTATATTACTAATTTATCTCCTTCAACTGGATCTGGGAGATGGATTTTATCCCCTTTGTTCTCATTCCAATAGTAATTGATTTTCATTTATCTGTCGTGGAATATCCATTAAATATCTCCTTTAATTTAAACCATTTAAAAGGGGAGATTTGGGTTTTTTTTTCTTTTATTCGTGTTGTCAGCTCCTTTTATTCAAAGATGAGAACATAGAGATGTTGCCTTTAAATAAGATTGTTCTATGTCTTACCCTGTTTATTGTATCCATTCTCTGATATACTGAAACAGTTGACCTCCTACTTCAATTTCTCAATAAAAATGTCTTTTCGAATATATTGATCAAACTGTTTAACCTTTAAACTAGACAAACTTTGTTCAAAAGAAACTTTTCTGTCTGACTTAAAAAATAATTTTTTTTTAGCATTTTTGTAAAGGCTTTTCATTCTGTTTTTACTGAAATATCAAGACTATGGTATTTTATTCAGGGCAAAGATTTCAAAGTTTACTTTTGTTTTCAATTTATGCTTTTAACCTGCTTTTGTGGGCTTAACTACTGTTTAACTACCCAGGCCCTATGAATATGGACTGCATTCTTCTCCTACGTATTCTATTATTAGCAGTGGCAAGCACCTCTCTTCTCATTTGAGCTACCTTATGTCAATATTTAGTTTTTTTAATCCGATCATACTTTTTTTTTGTAGCTTCACCCTGTTCTGTCCTCTTTTTTGTTTCTTACAGACTATTTGATATCACTGCTACACATTGTAATAATGAATATAACAAATATACAGAACAATTAAGAAAAAAAGACTGTATATTTCTGACAACAATGTATAAGATATTTTTGTTCATAACACCTTTATGGCTGAAATAATTATTTCAAGGTAAAATAGTGATGAAAAGGAAAAAAATTGGAAAAGGATTGAGAAGGAAAATTAGTCTGTTTTGATAAAAATACATTACTTCAAAATTACTTTTTCCATTTTCCTCTATCTAGGTCTTTATTATTATTATCATCATCATCATTATCATTATTATTTACTTCAAAATTAGTAGTTCCTATATTCTGTGAGATTTTTCCAGAAGAGGGAGCCATCCACATATACACTTAAACTGTATACTACAAAATCATAGTCATTAGCAGTAAACATAATGTTTATAGATATATGATGCAGTCCTTCTCCAGACTAGTCATTGCTAGGTCACCTATGGCCAACATATTGTAACTTAGCAGGAAGCACTGGGACAGTGTTCAAACAACCTTGTAGGGGGCACTGTAAATATCTGATGTTCATGGCAGTCCTAGAAATCATTAGGGTACTGTCAAGAGTGGTGCATTTAGCATGTATAAGCAGTAGATTTGATCCTGTTTTCACATGTCATACATCAAACTAGATTTATTATTTATTAGTGTGGTCAAGGCCATGCTTTAAATCACTTTTTTTTTTCCTTATGGACGTGAATGACAAGAAATATGTTTGAAAGGAAAACATTTTAGCTATGTTGTATAGGCGGGGCAGTCACACTATAAGAAAACTGCACGCTGTTTAGTTTATTTTATAGGTCAATAGTAGATCTAGAGATATGTTAATTTGCAAAGTCTTTATTGCATGTTTCAGTTTTAAGATCACTGCTTTAATTTCAGAGGAAACAAATGGTAATGTCTAGGGCTCAGCAGGGACACCACAAAGAAATCTCCTGTTTAACCCTTTGGAAATGCAGAAACCTGGAATTTGGTGTTTTTGAAAAGAGTTTGAAGAAAATGGGGCAGATGCTGTCACTATTCATAGATGTACAGTCCTGGTCTCCTTTCCTCTGCCCACCTGAAGGAAATCCAACAAGCAGGCAGATTCCCTGAAATCTAAGGTTTCTTACAGGACACACTGCCATACCAATGGTTTGATAGTCCGTGAAATGTAAAAGTCTGTGAGCTCCTGTGATATAATTATATGTGCAATTATATAGTTCCCTTGATCAATTCCTGATCAGATATGCATTTATGATTAGATTTACATCTGATTTAGATTTACAGATTGATAGTGCTGTTTTAATAGTTTTTCATTTCAAACACTATAATCCACTGATTTAAATTTGTTGTTTTGCCTGGTAGGTTCTAGATAGCAACAGGCAATGGGACGAATTCAGACTCCTTGCTTCCTGATCTATGCCTGGCTTACGGCCAAAACAAAGGGTTGTTTCTGTAGTGATACGCCAACAAGTCAGGCAAAGAGATCTAGCTGAATGTACAAAGCCTTTTCATATAGATCATATCACACATGAGAGCAGCTTTTCTTTTAAAAGAACATATTAAAAAAAAACATATAAAAAAGCCTGACAGAGAAGCCGACCAATGTGTTTAAGGGCAGAAGGGTGGCAGCACCTGTCACGCCTGAGATTTACTCAGCAGGGCTTGCTTTCTTTTACTTTGATGTGTACTTCAAATTCCCATTTGTACTGGTAACCATCATTTCTAATAAAATTAATATGTATCAAGTAATTTCCTGTAATCTGATCAAATAATTTCCTGTCGTCCGATCTTGGATTATCTTGTACTGACATCTTGACTGTGGCATCCGGTAAAAGGGCTACTGGAATCACAGTATGGAAGAGAAGAAATGAAAATTCTTGATATGTCCTACTATTCTAAGCCTAAAAACTAGCAATAATCTACAATCTGCATATGAATGTTAAAGATGTCAAATATTTTTTTTAAATCTTTGGGACAATCTCAGTGTTTCCCTCTTCCTAACTCCATTTCCAATCACTGCCTACATGAATATGTTGAAAGTAAATTTTTTGAAGTACGATGCCTGCTTTAACATTTTATTTTGCTAAGTTCCAGTGTTGGGTGTGTTCAGCTGATGTGTCTTGTGAAGTACTCACCCCCTGCATCTCACATTGGGGACTATGTAGAAGGACAGACAGTTGTTAGACCAGCTGTCCTGGGAAAATGTTTTCTATTTAACAGTTTGTAACATATTCTCATAAAATGTGTCTCTTAATTAGGCAAACCATTTTTAAATCCATCCTTATCCAAATAAAAGAGTAAACATGCTCTATGTTCCCCTAATTTCTAGATCGTGAATGGCAACTTAACCCACTTCATCAGAAATGTTTTCTGAAGTAGAATGCTATTAAAAGTCCTATTTTACTCTGTGTCCAGCTTAGAACTGAGAGCCCAGGTGACAGCAGCAGCACAGAAGAAAATTTTCAAAGACTACTTCTGATTTTGTATTTATTTATGCATAATGTGGAAACAACTGTTCATCAGGATTTCTGTGGAAAATGGAATCTGATAACATTCAAAATAGCAACAAATTTGAAAGTCTACAAAGTCTCTAGGTATCATAAACAGCAAGCTATGTTCTTTACTTAAAAAATCTATCATTATGACATATGAAGTAGGAAAGGGAAAATCCATTTCTAGCTTCTTCTAGTTATGTTCAATCCTTTAGAAAATCCATATAACAGTCTCTGTCTGAAATGATTAAAAAATCAATAGCACAATTCTCAAAAAAAGAATTGTGTTTTGATAACCTTTCTATAAGTACCATTCTGGACATCCTTCACCATTTGCATGGATGTATTATCTGTAATTGTCCTTTAATAGACTGAGACTAAATTATTAGAAAAGAATTGCGTCACCAGGGAGTAAGGGTTGTCAGATACCAGAGAGATTTAATACATCAAATGCTATTGTGTACAGCCTTATCTCATAGGCTGTTGGTTTCAGGAGACTTTTTTTTTTTAAAAAAAAAAAAAGCTTTTGACCGTTGCAACCTACTATAGTTCAGAATAGTTAAAATAATGAATGCAAAACTGCAGGCAGCTCCATAGAATTAATGAATCAATGCCAACAACAAGATATCAGATGAAAATTTCATGACCTGAAAAGCAGATACTGCAAAATCTCTTTTTAGCGGAGCATGTGTTTTGAGGCTACACAACTAATGGCAGAGTCTAGTAGCGAAGTATACAGACGTTTGCTTTGGCACCACAAATTATTTACTGTATTCCTCCAAAGCATCCTTCTACTTCATTGAGAAAGCATTTGAGCAATAGTTAGACAAAGCCTGATACTCCTGAGTGCCTGGGTTTTATCTTTCTCAAAGTAACGTACTTACCTCATCATTGGAACAAGTATTTAATGGTCTTATGTATTGAGTGTCTTGTCACCTTCATAGAGATTAACAATTAACTTCTACATATAGGTTGACAACATTTAATTAGGGTATTTGCATAGTGGTTTGGTACCCATCAGCAAAAAGTCTGAAAGAAATGCATGGTTTTATGTATTACTTTTATTATATGTCTTATTTTATGTAATTTATATATATTATTTCAGTAATGAGTTTTAATAATTGCATCAATAAATAATAAAAAATAAAAGCTGGATGAGAACGGCACTCCAACTTTACAGTCAGGAAAAGGCAGTTGTGCTTTATTTTTACTGTACCTTGAAATATGGAGCAGTGTCACAGGCAGGTTGAGTGGCTGGGCAATAGAAGTGGAAAGAAATCCTTCTCCATATGTAGGTGCTAATTCGAGAGTTACTTATGTAGTGCAGGATTTTAGCAGGAACTTGAGCATATGGGAGAGGGAAACCAGTCTTCTTATGTTAGATTAGAGAGTTAATGCACTGAGTTGCACATAGAGTTAATGCACCGAAGAGTAGATTTTGGCAGTGAGGAGTTGTTGCTCACATGGTGTACTGTCTTCCTTTTCTTTCAGGGCAAAAGTATTCAGAACAAGAAAATACACCTGATGGAGGAGTGAAGGTGCATAAGATCAAAATTATTTCTTCTATGAAGAAAAAATGACCAAATATTTCCTTCACGGTTTAGGGAACATGCTAGCATTGGGATAGTTATGTTTCCTAGGCAGTAGCAAGATCATTTTCTTTACCAACACAAGAAGACAAGCTTTCCTCTCTCTAGTCTCTTGTGTACTTGTGTGTTCCGGTGCAGATAGGAAATTTGCCTTGTTGTTACTTCATGTGGGTAGACTAGAGGGGAAAGCCTTATGCATTATATCACCATTCCTCAGTGCACTGTGTGCAGGGTAGGATTTAGCCATGTGAATTTACTTTAGGCCTTCAGCTAGCTTTTTAGAATTTTACTGTGCTGCTCACCACACTCTACTTTACTGATTATACACACCATAAGTGTTTCCCCTTAGTAGTGGAAAGACTGTTCTTGAGTATAAGGAAAGAAATAACGTGAGAAAAGATTTCTCACTTGGACAATTTGTGAGAAATGCAATAGAAAATATATAGCTACTTCTCTGAGATTTTATACCCGAGGAAGGATTCTAAAATTCAGTTGCTGAGGTCTCAGGTGCTTAAATTATGATTCTGGGGAAGAATACATATATCATGATTTTTCAGGAGAAAAGTTAACTTACTATACTCACTACTTACCACAAATGCATTTAATATTATTTTGACTTTTCAGGTGGCAAGCTGTTTGTCTTATCAAGTTCATTACTTATAGAACTGAAAAAGAAAGGACATATTCTTTGATAGATTCTTGAATATTTTCTTTTCTTTTAAAATGAACTATTTGAACAATTCTGAATGAAAGAACCATTTTAGGCTTATTATTACATAAAATATTGCCATTTCTCCCCAAGGGCAGGAGAAGTAATGTGAATTCTGCCATTGATGTGAGTAGTTCTTGGACCTGTCTTTCTGAGCCTTTGAGAAATTAAAGTTGTGAGCTCTGCTTCTCTGAAGTTTTTGGAAAAGCATAATAAATTAAATGTACGTTTTTTATATTTCATTTAATAGGATGGTAGTTTTTGAAAGGCATTAATGAGATTCTGAGCCCAGCTGAAATCAGTGGGAGGTCTGTGATTTATTGTCTTAGGGCCAGGGTTTCATCAGCTGTGAAATTCTCTAGATGTTGTTTTTGCAAGGAAGTTTAAAAAGAAAACAAAACTGAAAAGAGAATGACATAATTATATGGTGGAATATTGTGTCTGGTGAAAGCCACCTTACAAAGCTGAAGCAAAACGTAATTGTTATTGTTAAGCTTGAAAGACATTAAAAGATATATTTTCTCTGATTTGGTAGTTTATGGGACTGGAAAAAAAAACATGCTATAAAATAATGTTATAGAAGTCTGTTATTTGTGTCAATATATTGGGAATATCACACAAGAGGGAGGGGAAGGTTATGTTTGTATCAGAAGAAATAGTTATCCACATTATTCACATTGCATCTGTACAATGGAACTTAAATTGGAAACTGAAAAACAAAAAAAACCCACAAATTTTGAATAACCTTGAGAAATCTACTGATTACCTTTTCTCTAAATATTAGATTCAAGAACAATGAGGGAGATATTGAATACAAGTTTGATTTATGTTTTCATTTATTTTACCAATGGAGAGGGGAGACTGAAACTTTACATGGAATAAAATTTACAGAATTATGTCTGAGGTTAGTCCTGAAGCAAACTACTTCAAAAATTCTCTCCTCTAGGTAGGGCCATCTGCTTTTGTTGCCAAAACTTCTGTGAATATTCCATTGCCAGCAGCAGTTAAAGACTTTACATTGCAAGAACTATTTATACAGAAAACCCCATTGAAGTAATGTATCTGAAATAGCTCCTGAATTAATATGCATTTGATGTTCTCATCCAAAGACAGAACTGTTTCCTTGAACTGTTCATAACTGTAGCTGTTATATGTGGACTGGCATATCGTTTACATCTTGAGAGGAAATATAGACTAGAAATTTTTTAAGAGAAAGACAGAATTCATTATTACGTAGTATAATTCCTTGTCTAACGTGCATAATGTGAACTGCAGATTGAAATATTTGCTTCATTGACAATGTATGGAAAGTGTTCTTTTCCTAGATATCTCTTTCATATACTGATCATTTTCTTAAAGCACATGTATTATTTCTCATCTGGTTATGATTAGTTGTATTTTGCAAACAGCTTTCTCTTTTCAAAGAGGTCTTGCAAAACACTTATTTAGATGTGATTCTTTCTTTAAAAGAACTGTAAATCCAAATATAGATTTAGTACAAGAAAAATACTTAAAATGAGGATTGGATTTATAGAAAGAAATACTTAAGATTATATAGTCATTGGATTAATTTTTATGTACGTTTATGCAAATTAAAAATGTGCTGGTATTCATGTTATTATTGCCTCCTTTTTATTACATGTTCTGTAGAAGTTAGTACTGCAAATTTTTTAAGAAAGCAAGAGTGATGATGATCTGCTGCCAAAGAGAGGCAGTTTTGGATACTATGAGTTTATAGAAAGAGAGGTAAAATAGGTGAAGAAGACACAAGGGTGGAAATCTAGCAAATCTTCGAATATTCAAGATGTTAAAAATCACAGAATCATAGAATGGTTTGGGTTGGAAATGCCCTCAAAAGATGACTTTCTTCCCAATTGCCTTCCCTAAATCCTTGGAGTCCTAAATGTTTGAAAAGATATCCAATGATTGTTGCTATTTTCATTCAGAAATAGTTTTTAAGTCAGAAATAAAAAGCAATTACTTCAAAAAAATCGTAGAATCAAGAAAGTCCTGATTGAGACCACTCTAAATAATGTTTGAAACTTTGTGAATTGTTTTCAATCTTCCTGGCAGAAAACAAAGAAAGTGCTGATGCAGACTGAAATTTTATTTATCTGCCGTTGATTCCACAGCAGTAGATGATTGTTGTTCCATTAGCTGAGGTGCCAGAACACCCCATGAAAAAGTCACATCTCGGTGTACTGCTGTTTGTCTCTCTGGTTTTAGGTTAACAAGGTTGTATATTTGATGAGATTTGGGATGTGGTACACAGTGTGTTTTGATCAAAGTTTGAGCAAGATACGATAAGATTGCTGCATATTTTATAACTTTTATATTTCTTGCAGGAGTTGCATTTGTTTTTGTCATTATAACTCAGAAACTCCCTATTGAAAGCAGACAACTGGAGATCAGTTTACATAACCAAATCTACATGAGTCATAAGGACAGTTACAGACTTTTTTTCCTAAAGATCCAAGGTCTGAAAGAACGTGATGTAATCTTATATATAAATCCTATCTTGATGACGGTCTGCATATGGAAGTTCTCCATACCTGTGAAGTAAGATTTATTATTTCCCTTTTGGTGTTTGAGTTTTAATGCACTGACTAGAATCAGAATTCTCTGAGATTAACTTTTCTGTGGAATCATATCCTTTTTCTGCCAATATGCTCTAGCTGGATTCATACATTTAATGAGAACTTTCCCTTGGAATCAGGTCACTGATAGGAACTACACCACACTATTATTTTCCCATCACTGCTTGGATCATGTTATTACATTCTGTCTCACTCCCTCTCATCATGTTAAGGTTTGTCACATTCATCAGAGAAAAGAAGAGCTGGGCACAATTACCCTGTTTATAAACACAAACCAATATTTTAAATCCTGACGCACTTCTTTAGTCTTCTAAATACATTATTTGAATTAAAATGCAACATGAAAGATTAGATATGCTGGTCAAATAAATCAATTTCTTTAAAAAAAGATATGAACTTTAGAAGAGGATGCAAACGCCAAGACTCTCATTAATGATGGTAAAATTTCAATAGTTAAGGATGGCATTGTGGTATATAGTTAACAACACAGAAATATGGGTAATAAAAGCATTTATCCCAGTGATTTAGCTGAGCTACGATGTTGCTGCCATTTCTGTTTCTGGCATATCTTTACCTCTTAAGTATTTCCTGTATCAGGGCAAACTGTTGCTGCATTAAGAGCAGAGTAGCAAGATGTTATTACAGAAACTACTAGTGGAAAATATTTTCTGTAGATGACTACTAGTATTTTTCAGCTGAGAGTTCAAAGTCCAGAGAGCTAAGTATGTAACTTCCTCAATTCCTTAAAAAATTGGAGCCGCAAGGACAACTAACATTAATAGCTGACATCTATCTCTATAAGAGAATGAAAAAGTACAGCTGCAAACTTTTTAAAAAGTAATTATTAAGTAGCAATTTGATGATTATTAGTCAGCATTCATACCTGGAACGATTATTTAGTGAAGTCAAAAGATTTAGGACTTGTGATACTATCTATTATTCATTGAATGTCTGCATCGCATATGAAAGGAGGTACAATCCATGCTCCAAGGAGCTTTGCTGCCATGTTCATGATTAATGACTGTGACATTCACGTGGACTTGTGTAGCTTTCAGTTTCAGGGAGCTGTATCAGTAAGCCTGATACTTGTGGGGAAAAAGAAGAAAAAGCACTGACAATAAGAGTTGGTAGGTTCTACAATTTAGCTAAGCATTTAAAGTCCATGTCATCCAAAATAATTTTTAATAGGAGTTTTTTTAGGGACTGGATGAAGTGCTGCTGTATTCTCAACCAGATATAGTAGATCATATGCTTCATTTTTCAGTCCTTACAACAGCTATCTACCAGTTATATCTACTTCCTTGATCATTGGGGTGCCAAAAGAAAGAGAGTCCTGGGTATTCCGTTTTAGTTATCTTATTTTGGCAGAAAATTCCTTGCCTCTGTGCAGAATCACATTTCTTTCTTATGGCCAGATTCATGCTAAGGCTCCTCCTTTCTTTGTTCAGACAATTTAATTGTGCAGATGGCTGCAACTAGACTGGTAGATTAAAATTAAGCAATACATGATGGTGAATTTTAATGGTTTCTTTGCCCAATTCTCTTCTTTTCTTGACAGAGTCCAGACATTCATCATTGAATATAACAATATACAGTTATAAAAGATGCAGTTAAAAAATATATAAACCTTAATGAATTAAAATGTCAGAAATGTTCAGTAGTCACACAAAACCTATTGTTCCCAGATAACAGAAATGAGGTGCAATATGTTGTACAGTCTCCATCACCTTCACTGAGCCAAGTAGTTACTTCCAGCAACAATTGAAAGTGACAAGTGTTCTGGCATGAACTATACCTGTAGTATTTCTCATGGTTATATCTATAATATTTGGGTATGAAGTGTTATTTTAAAAATGATCTGTGAAAACTAATGAAAAGAAAAAGAGAACATAAAAATAGCTTTAATAAAATTCCAGCTTTGGGGACAAGCATTTGCTACTGTTTTTTTTCTGGAACAGGGATTTTGCCATGAGTGGGTTATCCCAGGTACTGATCTCCTATCTTACTAAGGAAACAGTATTCCACAAAATTCCTGTCTCTTTTGATAGGAATGTTTCGGCTTTCAGACAGTTCTCAGGGAACATTCTCAGGGGTTTTGTTCAGATGAAAGCAGGCAGTTTCTGTTGTGGCAAGGCCAGTAACGGATTACTTCTGCAAAGTTACTTATTTCAGTATTGAAACTTTGAATGTTATGGCTTAATTGCACATGCATACATAATACCAAGTAGAAACATATAAATGTAATTTAATTCAGAACAGTAGCTAAGGAAGCATCACAGAAATGATATTCAGACTGATCAAAATTTAATTAAGACAGATATTAAAACTCTCCATTCGTGTAGCACTATTCTGAAGGCAGGTCAAAAGTTGTGCTGAAAGGCTGGAAAGTGATCTGAATGAACTTAATGACAAATTTCATTAAAATAGAAAAACTTAAAAAATATCTGTTGAGTATGTTTTCCTCTAAAACTGTTACATAAATGTTTATGCAGCTTTGTGAAAAATCTTTATTCATTAAGGAAGAGTGGTCATCATTCTTTTTCCCTTCATGTACTTGAGTAGACAGTAGCACAGCAAATGATGATGGTCACAGCACCTCTGCCCTTTGCTTTGGATTGGTTCGGGTAGCCCAGAGTCTCATCTGAATGGGATTGTTTGCCTTGGTTGCTTTGGAGGGAAAAGAACAAGGCTGGAGGGTGGAGAGTCTAAAAGCTGGAATAGGAAGCAAATTAGTTTGGTTGCTGGAAGGGGAAGATCACTTCCTGAGTAGAACTGATGAGCTGCCAAGGACTGTCATAATGAAACATGCCAATGCCTCCTGGGGGACTGTGCTTCAGACTTGCCTCTCAACATGCCTTCGAAGGAATTTTGAACAGACTGGTGCCAGACAAATTGATATTGCACAGTTGTTTTGCTTTAGTTGTAAATGCGTAGTTATTCATTAAAAATGGCCCAGGACTGTGACATCTATCTAATGTAAATTGTGGTGGTTTATTCTGTTTGAATCAACATTTTATGTATGCCTTGAATTGACAAAACAGAGCGTGAGACTCTAATTATGTCCCTGACTATCAATTAGCCAGACATTAAAAGCAGTTTAGGCAGAAGAGATCGGCTAGTTTGGCTAGATGGGTTTTTTGGGTTGCTTAAGTCATTATATTTTCTATTTAAAGACACCTTATGAATTAATTTGCCCCAGAATGTCACTTTAGGTGAGCTTTTGGTTTGTTAGCATCTTTTTTTAGTTTATCTGTAAGAGAAAATATATATATATATAGTTTTAGAGAATCAGAGTGTTGATAAAACGTATCAGGCAGATTAATTTAGGTATACAGTTGGTGCAAAGTGTCATGTATTCTGGAGGTTTTTTCTGCTTATTTTCCCCTGCTGTTTTTATAATTCAGGCAGATTCTATCACTTATCCCTATGGTGGTCGTGCACATCCAGGTATTTTTTTCCCTCTCCAGGTATTTTATAAGTTTGTAGTAAATAACTTTCCATTTCAAATTTTTGATAGTTTAATGGAGACACAATTTTACATTCTTTAAAATCAGTCCATAATGGAGATAGCTTAGAGGAAAGGTTACTTTTAGCTTGTTTATACTAATGTTTAGACTAGCATTTCAGACAATAATTGTAATCAACTAATATATTTGATTAAAAAATTGAAAATCATAATTTCATTGAATTTTGTACTTTTAAGCATTGTTAAGGACTATTATTCTCAATCTTCTTTTTTTTTTTTTTGGTCTTTCCTGACTTGTTTATAGAACAAAACTGATTTTGTAATTTGTTATAAAGGGTATCAGAAACATTGAAACATTTAATTAAACAATCCTTTTTGGGGGGGCCAGTTCAGAATAAACCTAGTTAGTTTCAGAATAATCCTATCCACCTATTGTCAAGGACTGTGTTTCATACCACAAACTATTCCTTGTATGTTGACTTAAACTGCTCTTTTTGAGCCATGTTTTGAGATGTAGAGGTTGAAACCAGTTCAAAAGGACTGAAATAAGGTAACAGGCTTTCACATCTGCTAAAACATTCTTTGCACAAATACATAAAGAGAGGTCAAGCAGCAGCCACTGCAAGTAAGGAGAGGTTTGAGGTGGCTTGGTGCTCCTGAAAACAACTGCACATGCCCTCCTTGAAACACCATCTGCTTATGTAACACAGCTTCCCCTTAAGGAACATCCAGTGGCTGTAAATGGATGTAATCAGCCGGCACCAACTGCATAAAAGAGAAAATTTAGTTTCCCTCAGTGGACATTCCCATCTTTTCAGGCATTCATGTCATATTTAATCATGAGCTCTTTGGAAAAGTGAATTTCTTTTGTTCCATTAATTCTCTATTTCCTTTTTAATTTGTCTCTCTTCTTTCCAGTACCTTTCCCCCTCTCTCTCTCTCTCTCTCTCTCTCTCTCTGCATTTCAGTTCCTGGAGATGCATGGCATTGTTTTTATGGTTTATATATCTTTGCCTTCACCATGAATCAATAGTTATTTTACACTAATAGCCAATTGAATATTTGCAAACTGCCTTAGAATTAATAAATTAATTCAAAATAGCCATACAGCATTGTTATTACATTAATTCATGTCCTGGAATTCTGTTTTAATGAACCATGTCCCTTTTCTTCTTGTAGGTTGGGGCATAACATCTATACATTTCTTCTTCCTGCTCTGACATCATTAAAGCTTTGTCATGACTTTCAGGTTTTATCCCAAATTGAATGTTGCTGTAGTTTCCTGTCAGAAAGAAAATTCTGTAGCATTTGCCAGCATTGAAGACTCCTGAGACTTTGTTCAGTCACCGGGGTATAGCCGTCCAGTGTTTTCTGAGGTGCCTTGAGGTCCACTGCTGGGTCTCCAGCTACTCCTTCAGAAGGGAGTGCGTTTCCCACAGGCCCTGTTGGCCTCATGGTGATGTTTCAAAGTAGCATTGAGTGATTACAGGTGAGCACTGAATCCAGATTAGATTTTGATTTATGCACCAGGGAGCTGAAGTCTGGAATTCATCTCTTAGAGATGAGTTCAGACATTTCATAGAATCATTGAATGATTTGGCTTGAAAGGAACCTAAAAATCATCTAGTTCCACTCCTCCTGCCACGCGCGGGGACACATTCCACTAGATCAGGTTGCTTATCCAGCTGAGTCTGGAACACCCCCAGGGATGGGGTATCCAGAACTCCTCTGGGCAACCTGTTCCAGTGCCTCACTACCCTCACAGCATAGAAATTCTTCCTAATGCTTCATCTAAATCTTCTCTTTTTCAGCTTAAAACCAGTACCTCTTGTCCTGTCACTACATTCTCTGATAAAAAGGCCTCTCCCCAGCTTTCCTATAGGTCCCCTTGAAGTACTGGAACAGTACTGTAAGACCTGTGTGAATCCTTCTCTTCTCTAGGCTAAACAAGCCCAACCCTCTGAGGATGTCCTTGTATGGGAGGTACTCCAACTTTCATGGCCTCCTGTGGACTCACTCTAACAGATCCATGTCCTTCCTGTGCTGAGGACTCCAGAACTGAATGCAGTACTCAGGAGAGATCTCATGAGACCTAAGTATGGGGAAGAATCACCTCTCTCAAACTTCTGGTCACACTTCTTTTGATGTGACTCAAGATCAAGTTGGCTTTCTGGGCTACAAGCACGCATTACCAGCTCATGTTGACATTATTATCCATCAGACCCCCAAGTCCTTCTCTCTAGAGCAATTCCTAATCCATTCTTCCCCCAGCCTGTACTTATGCTTCTGATTGTCTTGACCCAGGGTGAATCCTCTCTTTATTTTCTGTTGTCTACGAGCATAACCCTTATTTCTGCGCACTAACTGTAAAAAGTAATTTCTTTCACTTTCACAGCCAAAAATTTGTTAGGCAAGGAAAATCAGCATCCTGATGTCGTAAAGCAAACACTAGAGCAGCATTATAAGAATATAGATCAAATAGGAAGTTTGTTGATGCAAACTATCAATCATTCTTCTTATTTTCTTCCTTTTTCTAGCACATTGCCATCAATCTAGTTTTGTTTTGCCTTAAATGATACTGAGTTTTGGTAAAGACAGCATTTTCCCTACAATTTGTCACCTGCTGAACTGAGAAAATACATGCTCATTTGCATCAGCTATGTATGTTGAATTTTTGAGTATATCAAAATGCTCTTGAGTTTGATTTCACTAGTGAGGAAGCTAGAGGTATCGATCAGTTGCAACTAACTTATTCTAAACAAGTTATGTAGATAAACTTTTAGAGGGAGTTTGTACTTTCTAACTATTATTCAAAACCCTGTGAAATGGTGATGCCTTTTGTAAATGAACTCTGTGGAACAGAGTTCTGCAGTCATACCAGCTCATATGACAGACACTTCAGTGATGCATTTGTACTATATCAAATATTAATAAAAAAATCCTGTTATTCATTCTTTTTCCTGAAGACAACAAGAGTGTACAATCCCTCTTTTCCTTAAAGCGCAAGAAATGCAGAAACCGCAGTTCTACTGGAAGTGCTTATTTGTTTGTCTACATAAAGGCTAGAGAATAGCATCTCCATATTTAAATGGGAATAACATTTAGAAGCAAAGAAGAAAGAAACAGACATATTGGTGGTGGTGAGTCCTGAGGAAGAAATGTTTCATAATGACACAATACAAATTTATTATTTTCCAAACTCATCCTGAATGTCTTCAGTGGCAAACACCATTTGTTTCCTGCAGATTTAAGGAAAATGCAGGATTGTGTATAATTTTCAAATGATATGTGGAAGACAGATACACTTTCATCTTCCAGAAGCAGTGAAGTTTAAATAAAGTTAGCTGAATTCTTGGCAGAAAGTTATTTGAATTTTTGGCAGAACAATTTTTTCTCTTAGGAGAACAAATAACATTTCTGCCATTGAAAAACAGAATGACATAAACATGTTCTCAAAAAATATAACATAAAGAAGCAGAACAAGTAAAGGAAATCACTGACTCTCTTAAAGGATTGGGCAGATGCTTACACCCTAAGCTGCAGTGGCCTAAATTTACTGGAGGAAACTGAATGGAATAAGAAAACATGTTTTTCCTGTTTTCTTATTTTTCTTTAGGGTCAGTGAGACTGGAGAATACAAGCTACAATATATTGTGCTTTCAACACTATGCCTAAATCAGATTCAGTCTAAAGACATTTTTTGGCAAAAGAAAACTTGTGTAGCTTCTCCTTATTTGTAACATTTGTTCCTGACATACAAAGGGAATGCAGATTATGTATGAAATGATCTATTCTTTTGAATTACTTATTCCACTCCCTCCTACTTCTATTCCTCTGACTGTCAGCTATTTACATGCTTTTGAGAGTTTCCTTATGCTCTTGATAATGATCAGAGGATGATTTTTTTAAAGTATTTAGGCTCATGAAGATACAGATAAGTGCCAATAAGAATTAGATACTTAGGTACCTTTGAAAATCTCATTTGATGCCTATTGTTAACATCTGTAAGTTCCCTTAAAAATCTAGTCATGTATACTTACTCCCACCCATACTACAGAAAGGGACCGTGAATCTGGATTTATGTTATGATTTTTTCAGCTGATTTGTAGGCTTTTGAGACTAGATCAAAATCCACTTTGATTGATTTTCCAAATGGACAGTGAATCATTCTTTTATTATCCTCTTTGTATCAGCAGAGCAGTTGGATAAGAGATGAGGTATCTCGTTCTTTTATTACCCTGGCCAGAAGTAGGAAAGCAGTAATATGCTGAGAAAAATTGCACAGAGAGAGAATAAAATTGCAATAAAGATGTTTGTAATCCTGTTACTCATTCTCAGTTGTAGGAAGACTCCTAAAACCAGACTAGGGTGTTATTATGCTATGAGAAGTATATTGTTGAAACGTACGCAGAAATAGAATTGCAGTGTAACCAAAAATCAAAGTATTTCTTCTTTTGTCCCCTTTATTTCTGTCTCCTGGTGCGCTAAGAGGTGGGCATATGGTTGATCTGTGTATGAGTCTCTTCCTGCCCACATAACACAATTTCAGGTGATGTCATAGTGTCTGCAGCTATATTACTAATGCTCCTTAGCATCTGAGATGTTCAGATCCTGTGATGGAGACCTGTGCTAACCATAATCACAGTTACAGCTGTTCACGTGTTTCCACGTGCTTCATGACTATCCCAATCTCCACATGAATGTGTGATACTCCAAAAGCCTACTGACAGCTGGCAGGCCAGATTCTGCTCTACTTTAGAGTTCTATGACAGTTTTAGTCTCTTCATAAATTGAGCTTTTTCCTAATATTGTGTTTCTCTATGAATCATGTTTTTTCCCCCAAAGCTTCATATTTGCACGTCACGTGCCCCCTGTCCCCAGCTGGCACACGGTTCTGTGAGATTTATGGAATAAGTTTGATTTTAAAAGATCTTCTGGGCAGTTTTGAATTATGCTTTGACTCATAATGGCTTCTGTCATAGCAAATATTAGAAAAATGGAAAATTAGATTCAAGCTAGTCTTCCACTCTCTTTCCTAAAATACACAGAACTTGTATCTGCAGCTGAGATTGTGGTCTTTATGCATTTTCTGATTACATACATTTAAACACCTTTCATTTTATCTTAGAAGCAACTGCAGAAAATGGAGGCAAAATAGCTGCAAGCTGAAAAAAACCCTTATTTGATTTTGTTTCCAGAATAATTCCTTGGTCAGGTTCAGTGAGTTATAGGGAGAGTTTCTCAGTTTTTCTTTTCTTTTTAATTTTCTTTTATTATTGTTTTTAACTCTTGAATCTTTGTTAAATGTTTTTTCACTGTAATGTATTTAAAAGCTTCTAGACTGTTCCTTTTCTGCAAAATGTTGGAGATAGATACATATTGTAATGAACAGAAAAAAGACTGCGCTTCACCTTCCCTAAAAATAGAATTTTGTTTGCACTTGCACAAAATATTAAGGAACCTACAAACATGCCTAGATCCCTAGAGACAGAAGATAAAGGGAACTATGCCATCAGAGATTCACTCACCTTTCAGGAAATTTTTAGTTTCAAGCTATTAAAAATATTTCCCAATTTCTTCCCCACCCAGACACAACCAGTCATTCCTGTGACCTCCCCATCTTTCCAATGGCACGTAACAGGCCAGATCGAGTCATCTGGGTTTCTGCGACTCCTAACCTAGAGTTTGCAGAGTGTACTATAAATTGGAGACATGAAAGTACTCAAAATGGACACTGAAAAAATTGACTCTTACTGCAGATCAAGCAGTGAGCAGTATCAGCTACATGGAGCTATCATTGCTGTTGCATATAGAATCATAGAATTGCTTGGTGGGAAAAGACCATCGAGATCATCAGGTCCAACCTTATCTGTCCCCTGCTAAAACATATCCCTGAGCACCTCATCTATCTGTCTTTTAAATTTCTCCAGGGACGGTGACTCAACCACTTTGCAAGGCAGCCTGTTCCAGTGCCTGATAAACCTTTTGGTGAAGAAATTTTTCCTGACTTTTAATCTGAACCTTCCCTGCTGCAATTTGAGGCCATTTCCTTTTACCGGATCACCTGTGACTTGGGAGAAGATACCAAATCCAATATCGCTACAGCCTCTTTTCAGGTATCTGTAGATAGTGATAAGATCTCCCCTCAGCCTCCTTTTCCCTAGGCTAAACACCGCAGTTCCCTCAGCTGCATCTCCTAAGGCTTGTTCTTTGGCCCCTTCACCAGTTTCATTGCCCTTCCCTGGATGTGGTCCAGCACCTCAATGTCCTTCTTGTAGCGAGGGGCCCAAAACTGAACGCAGCATTCAAAGTGCGGCCTCACCAACGCTGAATACGCAGGTACAATCACTTCCCTGATACAGCTAGCCATGTTGTTTCTGCTACAAGCCAAGATGCCATTGGCCTTCTTGGCCACACAGGCACACTGCTGGCTCACGCTTAGACAGCAGTCAACCAACACTCTCAGGTCCTTCTCTGCCAGACAGCTTTCTAGCCACTCTTTCCCAAGTCTGTAGCACTGCATGGGGTTGTTGCAGTCCAGGTGCAGGACTCTGCACTTGGCTTTGCTAAAACTCATACCATTGGTCTCAGCCCATTGATTCACCCTGTTTAGATACCTCTCCAGAACTTCCTTATCCTCAACAGATTGACAGTTCCTCCCAGTTTAGTGTCATCCGTGAACTTACCAAGGGTACATTCAATCCCCTCATCCAGGTCATTGATGGAGATATTGAACAGAACTAGACCAACATTGAGCCTTGGGAAACACCAATTGTAACAAGCCTCCAGATGGATTTAACCCTATTCACCACCACTCTTTGGGCCTGGCCATCCACCCAGTTTTTCAACCAGCAGAGGGTACGCCTGTCCAGGCCAGTGGCAGCCAGCTTCTCAAGTAGAACACTGTAAGAAATGGTGTCAAAGGCTTTACCAAGGTTTAGATACTCTACATTCACAGCCTTTGCCTCATCCACTAAGTGGGTTGAGTTGTCATAGAAGATCAGGTTAATTTGGCAGGACCTGCCCTTCATAAACCCATGCTGACTGGGCCTGATCACCTGGTTGTCTTGTGTGTGCTGTGTGATAGCACTCAAGATGACCTGCTCCATGACCTTCCCTGGCACTGAGGTCAGACTGATAGGCCTGTTGTTCCCCGGATCCTCCCTCTGACCCTTCTTGTAAATGGGAGTAACATTGCCATTTCTATTCAAGTGAAACATTCCCATTCAGCCAGGACTTGTTGTAGATGATGATGGTAGGTGAGACACGGAGCATAAGGTACTGTTCCAGTGGTCAACCTCCCTTTCACACTCCCTGATGGTCCTCAGCCTGCTCATCCCCTCCCTGAGTTCTGTCACCATGCAGAATAGTTCCTCCACCCAAAGCACACTTCCCACAGGTGAATTCCCCGCAGGAGTCTGATACCAGTGCAAGAGGAGGGCACACCCTGCAGCCTGGCATCCGGGTAGCGGCATGCACCCACTGGGGATATGTTTGGAAGGCTCCATCAGTCAGAGCTGGTGTAGAGCTTGGAGAAGTCTTATTTTTCTGCAGCGTGTTCACCATGTTTCCCTGATACTTCTGGCCAGGGTCCATTGTCCTCCCCACATGCCTTCCCTGCACACACTTGTCTGTTCACTCCGCCTGTGCAAACTGCTTTGCACGCTGCCAAGTCATGCCCTTCTGCCTCTCTTTGCCTGCACCCATTTACTACACCACTGCACTGGCACTCCTTAGGGGCTGTTTAAATTTCCTGCAGATGCTTCTGGGAATGTCCCCTCCATGACAGCTATCCATATAAGAGCTGCCACTTCCAGGAGTCAGGAATCATCTGCCCTTGGCTCCTTCCTGGGCTTCCTTCACTCCAGGGACCATTCATCTGCCTCAATATAAAGCTCAGCTGCAGAAATGACTGTCTCTGCTGCCGATTCTTGCTGATTGAGATAAAATGGAAGAGCACAGTGTTGTTAGGACACAATATAAAAGCTATGTTACAATATACATATAAGTGCATTTACTCCTGTTGCTGACTTTCAGGTCATAGATAACAAGTGTTTTATTTCAATTCTATCTACTTGGTTCAATCTTTTAGATTACTGAAAGTCATAAAATGATAAAGACACATTTATCAATAATTTACACAACATAAAAATTGAAAAGAAAAGCAGGAGGTGGGAGGCAGAAAGACAGAGTCTGAAAGGCTGGAATAATAAACATTGGTTTGCCTCTCTGATGCTTTTTTGCCCTCCCTGAGGACAGTAAATGTAAAAGCCATTGTATGCAAAATTCAGCTTACTGTTTCATTTTATTGGTGATGTAACATTTGGATTCTTTAAACCCAAAGGTGATTTCTTCTTTGAGCAACGATGTTTTTAAGCTTAAATATATAAGATATACAAATTTATCTTCCAGTTACTAAAGGAAAGTCAGTAATGAACTTGCATATTTGCTTTACTGTATGTATTTTAATGTCTTCTCTTTTCAGGAAATTTAAGGAGACTATGAATCATAACTTTTTACATGATCTCTTTTGTTGCTCCTACAAGATCTTAGAGAGAGCACTTGGGAATAATTCATCCTGTAATAGCACAGGAATACAACATTTTTTTCTTACTATTCTTTTCCTCACCAAAAGACATGTATGCTTCTGGTTTTGCTTTTTCTAAACTCTCTAATAAAACCAAAAATTTATTATCTACATATGCATGTTAAAGAAAAGAGTTTTCTTAGAACTCTTTTAGCACATACTTGAAAATAACACTACAGTATTAACCCCCATACTGATTTCAGCAATGCAATATTTAATTCATCATAAAATGTTAAGAAGCAACAAAAGAAAGGTTTCAGATGCAGGTGAGTAGATATTAACTATCCTTCGATAATTTGATCAAGAAAGCATAACATTTCAGGCAGATCTTTTACAAATCTGCAAAGCTGGGAAACTGGGATAACTTGGAAAGATTTTGTCAGTAACCTGTAAGACATATTCAAGTGGAGCAACTGGAAATTTAATTTCTGATACAGATTGTGACTTTGTTTTATTGTTTATATTTGATTGACTAAGATGCTTTTTTAGCATTCAGGTGCAATACGCGTTATTTAATCAGGAATACACCGTAGAAATAATTTTGTTACAAAGAACAACAACGAAACTCCCAGGAGAAATCTTAGAGAGGCTATTCTTTTGGTGAAAAGTTAAGCTTCCTGTTTTCATTTCAGTCCATTGTCTTTATCTGCTTATAACATTATTTTAACTTTGTAATATAATTTCCTTTCTATTTTTGTTATGAAAATTCACTTATCAGAGATATATTGTTTTAGAGCCTGTATCAAAGAAACATTTGCTACATTTAATGTTGAAACATCAGATTATTTTAAGCTAAATGAATTAGTAATAGACAGGTACGGTTGGACTTGATCTCAAAGGTCTTTTCCAACCTATCGATTCTATGATTCCAAATGACTAATTAAAAGAATAAAGAAGGGGTTCTATATGGATTAAAGACACTCATATATCACTGAACAAAGGATAATTTATTTGTTTATTTCAGTTTGGGATCTGGATTCCTGAACCAGCCTTTTGGCAAGAGCATGGAGGTACAGCTCACTGGCTAATACTGTGGGAAAGCCCTATCTAAAAAAACATCACACACTGACCAATAAATTGGTCCTTCAGGTAGACAGTGGACCCAGTTAATTCCTGGCATAACTTTGTATTGCAGAACAGAAGAAATCTTGGCTTTCTGTACAAGCGAGGTATTTTGTACTCTATGAGTTCCAAGATCAAGAAGGAAACGTCCTTGTAAGCTATAAAGAGTACACCCAGTATTATTGACATTTTGTGTTCTGCGTGTATCATTGTTTAAGAAACGTGCGGTACAAAATATTGGAAGATGCAACTCTTCATTTCATGTATCCATAACTTACAAGCTGTAGACTGGGTGCTTTAACTTCAGGATGCTGCATGGTATTCATAAGGCATCTATACTGAGAATAAAAGTGTGTGTTAGAAGGCAACAATTCTTTGATATTTTGATTCCTCATCTCAACTCACCTGAGATAGGACGTATCTGAAATTACAAATACTATATAAGTCAATATAAGTACTAGTTCCTGCAAGGGCTTAAATACATACTGAAAGCAAGTTGCTTGTTGTTAAATTTTAGAACTTTTAGACAAATGGTTTTGTAAATGTCAATGTGTAATTCTTGGCAAATAAACAAATGAAATAAGCTAGTCTAATTGCCATGGAAGTTAATGGCAGTATTCAAAAAACTTCAATAAATACCAAGTGTGACCTAAAAAAGAAATTCTTCTGTGGCTAAGCTGGGTTTTTAAAACAAAATATAAAAGGGAAAAGCTATCCAAAAAAGAAAAAAAACCTACCATCTTCTCATGTCAAATCATTTTTTTTTTTTACATTTCTATAATATCTGAGGATCAATTTGCATTCAATTATCACAGATATATTTTGCAGGTACATCATGTCAGCTTTCCAGGTTTGTTGATATTCATACTTTCTTGAATGAATATTAAAACAGTCATCAAACTGGAATTGCATTGAATGTGTTCTAGGTGACATGAATGTTTTTTTAAAACTTTGGCTTGGGCTTTGAAAGTACTATCAACCACAACGTTAGAGGGACTATGATTTAGAAGTGCAATGTGTAGTGACTGGAGTGCTGGCTTGGAATTTTATCTGTCCTTGTACTACTTTCTTGAAAACTGTAATTGTTTTTATCCTTGTGTAACAGCAAGGGATTTGTAGCATACCATTTAATTGTGTGAGTGTGATCTTCATAAAACGGTTTTTCTGCAGAAGATTGAAAAAAAAACTGATTTAATGAACCAAAGAAGTAGAGATGTCTGTTGAAAATACTAAGACACTTACTGTATGATTTGATGTTCTAGAAAAGATTACTCAATATTTTCTTATGTCTGGAGTGCTTTTTTCGAACACTACCTTTAATGTAGAGGTCTTGGCTAGTTTGAAAATGCACTTTCTGCCAGTTGATAAAGGTTTCTGGTGGACATTATTGACCTGTTTTTTTCCACATTTATTTCCTCCTTGTCTGCTCTTCTATCTGTGCCCCAAAAAGATGAGAGGTAGGATATGAGTATAACAAAAAGGAAATATTACCCTGGAGGTTGGTCATGACAGGCTATGGTCATGACAAAATTGACATTTGAATTTAATTTTTCAGAAAATGTAATGGATATTCACAAAAATATAAATGTTTAATTATTGCAAAATGAAGATAACTTCATTAAGACATTCATTTTTTACAAACCAGTTATTCCCCTCTGATACTGGCAGATTCTGTTCTATGTTATAAGAAGGAGTAGAAGCACAAATACGTTCCTTAAAGCAGATTTGGGTCACACTTATTATAGCATTTTATTTCTCACTGACTTTATGTTCTACTGCTGCATCAAAACCAGACAACCATGCAAAGCATTTTATTTGGGTAACTCTACCACTCACTGAATAACAACTAACCTGTCCTTCCCAGTTTTCAAAATTAGGAAATGGCTAGGAAAGGAGAGGCAGAAGGATGCATCAAGACATAAAAGGCTGGATTCAAGGAAGAAAGCATCAGCACCTCTAGTATGTAAGAGTTTGGGACCTGCTAGTTAAACACAGGGTGAAAGCTTACTTCTGTATTGTTCAGAATTGCTTTAAAATTTTTTTTTCGAAGAAAATATTCTACTCTGTGACAGTTTTGAACATACATATATTTTCAGCAAGCAGATTAGTATACCAGAAATTGTGCAAATTTCCCTGCTTTGCAGTCCTAAGAGGAACTCTCTCATTTTCATTCTCCTTGCTACTAAATGGTCCACTCTTGTTTATTTATTTGCCGCTAAATGCTTTCACGAAATGGTCCCTATTGTAAGACTATTTATTTATCCCTCTATATGTTTTATATTGCTTATTATGACATTAATCTTTGTAAAACTTGCATTTATATTCAGTTTCTGAGAATCTTATGGTGCACATCTCAGTACTGGATTCCATTGTACATCCTTTCATTTTCACATGGGAGTTTACATGGGAGTTGAAATCTCTTGTTTTCCCACAGGAAAAAAGAAGGGTAATACTGACAGCAAAAAATGTGAATCTCCTTCCTGGGATTCTGCTGTTTTCCTAAACTTGAAAGACTCTATCCAGGTTCTAGGTCAGGTGTCTACTCTTTTATTTTCCCGTGTTTCTGCTCAAGAGACTTTGCTGCTCAAAGTCATGCTGACATTACTTTATCTGTAGAAATTTACGTTTATCTGTGGAAGTGAGGGGCTAGTTGTGGGCTTTTGCAGTCCTTGCAAGGTAGCTAACAGCTGCAGAGCGGTGGCAGGTTGCCTCAAGTGGTCACTCCTTCCTGATCCCAGGCAGCAGTTGTTGTGTTAGTAGCACAGCTCTGGTATGTGGCTGAGGGAGGCCTTCCCGTTGACTCATAAGGTTCAGGACAGATCTTCTTGCTTTCCAAGCTCCTCTTCTGAGGGCAGCATAGGTGTAGCTAGATCCAGCCCTAGTCCCAGACTTGGTCAAAAATTTCTGTCTGCAGAATTATGTGATTTTACTGGAAGAAGGGTAACATTCTTCCCATTTTTAAAAAGGGTAGAAAAGACAATCCTGGGAACTACCAACCTGTCAGCCTCACCTCTGTGCCTGGGAAGATCCTCCTAGAAGCTATACTAAAGCACATGGAGGGCAGGCAGGTGATTAATTACAGCCAGCATGGCTTCACCAGGGGCAAATCCTGTATGACCAACCTAGTGGGTTTCTAAGATGGGGTAACTGCAGCAGTGGACATGGGTAAACAAACAGATGTCATCTATCTGGACTTCCGTAAAGACTTTGACATGGTTCCCCACAACATCCTTCTCTCTAAATTGGAGAGATATGGATTTGATGGAAGTCTGTGAACAAGTGGATCCCTCAGGGGTCCATACTGGGACCAAAGCTGTTTAATATCTTCATCGATGATATTGACAGCAAGATTGAGTGCACCCTCAGCAAGTCTGTTGGTGACACCAAGCCACCACAGTGGAAGGACGGGTTGTCATCCAAAGGGACCCGGACAGGCTGGAGAAGTGGGCCTGTGAGAATGTTATGAGGTTCAACAAGGCCAAGTGCAAGGTCCTACCCATGGCTCAGGGCAATCCTTGATTTCAATACAGGATGGGGGATGGTGTGATTGAGAGCAGCCCTGTGGAAAAGGACTTAGGGGTGCTGGTGGATGAGAAGCTAGACATGAGCCGGCAGTGTGTGTTCGCAGAGCAGAAGGCCAACCTGGGCTGCATCAAAGGAAGCGTGGCCAGCAGGGTGGTGGTGGGTGATTCTGCCCCTCTATTCTCTCTCATGAGACCTCATCTGGAATATTGTGTCCAGTTCTGGAATCCTCAACATAAGAAGGATATGGAAGTGTTGGAATGGGTCCAGAGGAGGGCTATAAAGATGACCAGAGGGATGGAGCACCTCCCATATGAGGACAGGCTGAGAGCATTGGGGTTGTTCAGGCTGGAGAAGAGAAGGCTCAGAGGAGATCTTATAGCGACCTTCCAATACCTGAAGGGTGTCTACAGGAAAGCTGGGGAGGGACTTTTTACAAAGGCATGTAGTGACAGGGCTAGTGGCAATGGGTATGAACTGGAGAGGGGCATATTTAGACTAGACATAAGGAAGAATTTTTTCACCACGAGGGTGATGAGGCACTGGAACAGGTTGCCCAGGGAAGCTGTGGATGCCCCTCTCGGACTTTTCACCAATAAGGTAGTATTTGCTGCCAAAGTGCCTAGTGAGCTCTCACCAGAGCAGTAAAACAGTTTTGCAGTGCCTGTCAGACCCCTCCCAAGGACCTTCACTGAGATAACTTCCCAATGCTGAAAAAATAGGTAATTTATTTAAAGTGACAGATAAAGCTATTTCAGAATTGCCATTGATAAAGTCACTTAATATGTTAACACTAGATGATTGCAACCTGTTAGTAATGATCATATATACGTATATAAAAGATGTAACATTTGAAACTAGAGAAAGTAGTTATTTTTGCAGGAGCATCTGACAAAGTCCGAGGCATGACTATTCTACAAAAGGCATCCCTTCTTGCAGGAGAAAGAGAGGTCCAGGCCCATCAACCTATCTGTCAGGAAAGGTGTTTGTTTGATTCCTCCTCCTCCTCAGAACAAGGGTTTTCAGGAGCCAATTTTATACTTTCAAAACCTCACTTCTTGGTGAGGTTGGACTAAGTCAATTATTGTGTGTTGATTAGCTTTTGGCAAGGCCACTTGTGTCATCAGAAGTGGAACTCTGCTGTCCGTCACGCCTTAGAGTGAGGAGCTCAGTATGTGTTCTCAAGAGTGTTTCCACTCTTAACTGAAGCAGCATGAGGCCGTGAAGCCTCCACCTCACCACAGGTGTCACTTAGTTGATTTGAGCATTAGACCATTACCGAACCACCTGTCTTACAAGATAAAGTTGTTCAAGTCAAACTGCTCCCTTTATCAAACTTACAGTGACTTCAGTGTTTGACACCCATGAGCTCAAGAAAGTCCTCTTCTTGACAAGTCTGAGAAAGTGTGTTGCCCCACCCATTGTCCTGTTGTCCTGCAGTGTTGCAGTTCATCTGCAGGAGCTGTAGCACAAGTCACTCTTCAGGAGCCAGCGCTGAGTATCGACATGCTTTTCTTAGCAATACTGCTAATTATTTTCCATGAAATAACAGTTATTCTTTCAAAATATAATTCCTGAATACCTGTAAATTACTTGCCAGCATTTATAAAGGGAGGTGTTTTTAATGCCCCAACTGTAATTTATAACAACCAAATCTTCAAATCATATTGTCTTGCCAGGTATTCCAGTTAACAAGATACATTTTGTGAGGGGTAGTATATGCCTAATATTGTACATAATAAGTTTCAAGTAGTGTTCTATTGATATTAATTAGGGATTGCGTTTAGAACTTATACATATATACTTCAAATATATCCACTAGTATGTTAAATAATGACACTGACATTGTTGACTGTGGCTCCACATTGTGGAAATCACTGAACTATCAAACTCATAGTTTTAATTTAATTTTTGGAATCTTAAGTATCTAACCAGCCTCACAAGGTAGTTGTCCTACTTTCTGTTCTTTTGTGTTTACTGATGTGTAACCTCCTAAATTTTGGGTTCTCACATGTAGTTTACATCCCTGACTGGTCTTAATTCTCATTGCTTTGCTTATTTGTGGTAACTTTTGCAGAGGTTTTTTTTATGCACTTACATATAACAAGGGATATTCTTCTCCTCTTAAGTGCAATATTTGAATAATTCCTAAATTTTTTCATTAATTGTAACATCTTCAAAATGTTCGTATTCATAGATCTGTATCATTGACGTTCTCTTGTAAATTAATAATACATATCATCTGCTTCCTTTTTTGAAAATGTGGAATTTGAGTTGATATTTTTCTTAGGGCTCAGACTTCAAACACTACGATCAAAACATAGATCTTGTTCATTAGCTTATTTTCAAATGTGAAAGTCCCCAGGCCTTTCTCTTCCAGCACAGCACAGCACAGCACAGCAAAGCACAGCACAGCACAGCAAAGCCAGCATTACAGGCAGGTTTTTGTTTTTGAGCTTTGATTTAAGCTTTTCTCTTTAGTGTTCATATATTTTTTTAACTGCTGTATCCACTCTTTCCACTTTTCAGATGTATTTCCTTTAAAGTCTGTATGCTTAGTGTGTGAAATTCATCTGTCTTCTGGCAAAATCCAGACATTTTATTTTGACAGTTTACCCTGTATGCTTATTATCTTCTGCCTGAAATAATTCTGTTCCTATTAATTTTCCAAATTGTATTTACTGTTCTTTTTTTCTTTTAGATTATTAAAATTAAATACCTTTCTGTAAAGCTCAACCTCTTTATTTGTATTTGTCTGTATGTCTTAAACATCCATCTTGGTGCGCAACTGTGTGCGTGCTTGGGGTTTTAAACAGTTTGGCAGAAGCAGAGGAAAGACAGGGAGGTGCAGGAGGAGATGCCAGCTTTTTTCACCACCTCTACACCTGCAACTGGTTTCTGGAGTTCTTCGGGCTGTCCGCGCTGCATTAGGTACCGAGGGATTTGCGAAGGAATGCCCCTTACTGCAAATGCCTGCCAAAAGAGTTCAAGCAGTGGTTATCTTGGGAAGGGTCATTTGAACTCCCAGTGACCCCTTGTGCACCCAGTGCCAATTCAAGATCTTTCCCAAAGGAACTTCTGCACATGCCCTAGTTCGAGAACTTTCCATGCAGAAATACTGCACAGGAGTGGTGAGACCCCTCCTCTGTTCACCTCATACGATGGAAGCGAACAGAATTTCTCTATAATTAATTCATGCCAAGAAGCCCACATGAGTGCCCTCTGCCCTGGGGACCGCATTTCCTGCTGAAATGTGTATTGAATTCATTGGAAAAGTGATTATTTTTACATTACAATCCCCTTTTCTGCTACTTTTCTTCTTTTTCTCTCTCTGTCCTTATTCTCTCCTTTAAATCTACCTCACTTTTTTTCTCAGCACTCTTCAATGATTTTGTTGTGTCAAAATTCTTGTAGTAAACTATTGCTACTCTGACTGAACTCAAAGTAAAGACTTGTAACTTTGACTGCACTCAAAGTATAGACTTGAATTTTTGAGTAGGCCCCTGAAGTGGTTGTCACTTCCATGGCTGCCTTGTAAATATTCGAAAGAAACCCACCCTCCACCTTCTGCTGAGCAGGTCCATTGAGATGTTAAAAAACACTGCAGAAGATATAAATGCTGGGCCTTTAGTCTTAGCCAGTTACCATTTTGTTTAGTTCTACTCTTTCTACCACAGTGGCTGGTGACGAAGCTTAGGAAAAACTTTCCATGATTTCTCTCTCTTAAATCCTCACTTTTTTGGGGAAAAGAGGGAAGAAGTTTTTCTAAATTTGTTGATTACATCTTAAATGTCCATGAGCTTGTATTTATGGGGGTTTTTTTGTTGCGAAGTGAGGGGTGGGAAGAGAAGACAGGGAAAGTGCAAATCCCCTACAACATATTTGCAGAGTTTCTTTCCCTATTTTCTTGGCACAGTTTCTCAGTGAATCATCATATCTTCATTCTTCTTCTACGAGCACCATAGAAGGAGGCTTTCAGGAGTCCCCAGCCAGGCATAAACACTTGAGCACATGCCTGTATCTTCCTTCTGCTCAGCAGCTAGCAGGGCTGCAAGAGTAGCTCCTATTAGAGAGCCTGTGTGGGACTGAGCATTCCCACAGCTGGCTGGCTGTAGGAGACCTCACCTTCATGCTTTTTGCACAAGAAGATATGTATTATTTACATATTATACTTACTTAAACACCCTTTTGGCCCCAAATAGTATCTTCTTCAGTAGTTCACCTCTGAAACATATTAAAGAAACTATATAAATGTAAACAATACTGATTTCCAGATTCAGTCCATGCCAAGTCTTTGCCCTAGTACTTACCAACCTGACCCTGAATCTTCTGAAGGACAATCTTGGAAGGCTGTTTACCTCAGGCCTATCATTCTGCAAGAAAAACTGTAATCCTGATAACTGTTGCTGTTGAAGTACATAAAGGAAAACTTTCCAACAAATCATCTAACAAGTATAACCCTATTGATATAGTGGCATATTTTTTCTTGAATTAATGAAAATATTTTGCAGGAAGAATGAATTCCGCATTACAGAAAAGCAAGAAGAATCTTTATACTAACTATTGGTTAAATATGCAGGAATTAATTAGCCTATTTTGGATCTGAGCTGATTTTTTTTTGGTAAGACATTAATTTCCTCCGACTAGAGATGTATAGGGAATGAAGATAGGTCATCTAATGAGTCCACAAAGCTGTAATTTTCATTAAAATGTACATCTAAAACTCTCTTTTATAAAAGAGAGTGGTAGCAGGCTGTGAGCAATCCCAGGGAAACTGATTTTTGGTATAATGAAAGTGAATATTAGACACAGCTTCAAGTTTAATATCATACAAACATTTTATCATAGAAACCTTGTAGTTTGGAATTCTTCCTTGCTCTTTCAACAAATTTAGTTGTTAGATGTTTATTTTTCAGATATTTTCCTAAGATGAGAGGCAAAGATCTGTTCTCATTAAACAGCAATGAGATTATGTTACCTTCTTAAAATCTTATGTATTCTTTTAACCTTCATTTTCTTCCATTGTCTTTAATATTGCAACACTAACAATTTACTGCCTTGTGTTATTCTGTGCAGAGACTAAAGTTAACACAAGTCAAAAATTTTTTTCTCATTATTATGCTCTTTTTTTTCTCTTGGTAGGGTGCATTTTGGATTATATACTTGCCCTACTGAGAGCTGCAGGATTCTCTAAAATCTGTATAGGGATCTATTTTTTTATCATTATCTCAGTTCTAACTACTGTTAGAATCACAAATATGGCACATTGTCTGTTGCAGATTTCTAAGGATGAATAAATTAATCTCAAGAGTGTCATTATCAAAGGTGGAAAAACCTCATTTTTCTTACAAGTGTAAAAGTATAATTCTGATCATATTTTTATTCTGATTACCAGAATAAATTAATTAACTGTTAGTAAATGCACACTACCTGAAAAATCATGACTATTCAAAATGCAGTTACTTTTTAAGTATATGTAAGAAAAGGAATCACCATCATGTTTGCATGTATCTCTCCACTGCATAACTCCTCACAATACCAAACCAAATTAAATTTAAATAAATCTGGCAACTGATAAATTAAAAAATCAGCTCAATTAAAACTAAATGAATCTGACAGTCACTTTGAGTTTAATACTTTTCAGCAAGAGAGTGAAGAAGAGTATTCCTAATGAAAAAAACGTCCATTCCCCAACAGTCAGACATTACATTGGCCCAAGGGAACATAATGTTTGTACGTGCAGAGACAGCTGCTTTAGATTCAGATAATTCATTAAAAGGCTTTCACCATAGGACAGGGAGTTTGAATTACTGTCGTAGCCAGTACTGTGTTAGCAGAAGCAACCCCAGGAACAAACACAGGCTGGGCAGAGAACAGGTGGAAAGTAGCCCTGAAGAGAAGGAATTCAGGGTGCTCGTGGATAAGAAGCTCAACATGAGCTGACAATAAGAACTTGCAGCCCAGAAAGCCAACCAAATTCTAGGCTACATCAAAAGTAGCACGATCAGCATGTCGAGGGAGGTGATTCTCTCTACTCCACTCTCATGAAACCTCACCTGGAGTACTGTGTTCAGTTCTGGAGTCTTCAGCACAGGAAGTATACGGATCTGTTAGAGCGAGTCCAGAGGAGGGTTATAAAGATGATCAGAGGGCTGAAACACCTCCCATGCAAGGACAAGCTGAGACAATTGGGCTTGTTTAGCCTAGAGAAGAGAAGACTCTGCAGAGACCCTATAGCAGCCTTTCAGAAGGCAAAGGGGGCCTACAGGAAAGGTGGGCTTTTTATCAAGGAGTGCAGTGACAGGACAAGGGATAACAGTATTAATGTGAAAGACGAAAAATTTAGATGAGATATCAGGATGAAGATTTTTACTGTGAGTGTGATGAGGCATTGACAGAGGTTTCCTAGAGAAGTTGGGGATACCACGTCCTTGGAGGTGTTCCAGGGTGGGTTGGATGAGACACTGAGCAACTGATCTAGTGCAAAGTGTCTCTGCACGTGGCAGGGGGGTTGGAACTGGGTGATCTTTAAGCTCCCTTCCAACTCAAACCATTCTATGAGTCTAGGATTTTATGAGTCTATGATTCCTGTCAATAGCGTGCTGCTTCTGTTACTATGTAAAGCAGCGAGCGCGTGTGTTTGACTAGCAGGGACTGAGGTGGGATTTGAGTCCCAGACTGAGTAAGACAATGAGTCTACATTTATGGAGACAGCTTATTTTTTTCCTGTGAGCAAAATGCAGAACATGCTCCAGAAACAATTCACAGCTTCTGTTTATCATAATTCTTGCCTGTGCTTTGCATACAGCTGTCCCTGTTCAGAAACAGTTGTCTGACCAATCTGAGGCCAAAAAGAATTTCTTCTCTTGTTCTTCTGGCATTTAGAACTATAGCAGCTAACATGAATATAATTAGCATTATTCACTAATAGCAGTGTATAAAGTCTATATACCTTTAATATACTCTTTTTCTCAGTTTAACATCTCCCACTGCTATAATCATAAAAATATCTAATAGAATACTATTCACTCCATTGTGTAAACATATTCTTACCCTCTCTGGTAAAAATGTGCATTGTAGGGTACATTTATGCACAGATCGTTGGCAAGTAAGACTCTATAAGAAATACATATCCACCATATATTTCTTCACCTTTTCTGTTTCTATTTCTAACGTCCACTTTTATCTTTATGAAAATGCACATACAGAAAATGGAGAGACTGTTTCCTTTCTTGGCCATTACTATACATTGAGCAGGGTTCTGGCAGTAAGGAATGACATAGACTTTAATGTATAGGATAGACAGCTTGACTTAAAGAGTGAGCAACGTGTAACATAACTGAAAAAAAATTGATAGAAGCTTTTTGTTACCTACTGTCATCTGGATTTTTATCAGAACGTGAATTTCCTTTGATTTTAAAAAACTTTATGCATACTTTCTGCCTCTGTCACCTCAGCTGGGGACTGTGACATGTCTCCCAGAAAGTCACATCACCCGAATATAATTGGGAAGGAAGGATATGCTTTGCTAGGTCCGTCATTGTCTTGAAATACAGATGGATCCAGCAGCACCTACTCATCTGGCAAAGGAGAAGAATTAGTTGTAGACTAAAAAATCAACCAGAAGTAAGGATAAGATTTTTTTTTTTTACCCTGGTTCTGAAGGTGTTTTTTTTTTCTTTTACAACAAAGAAGCAGCTGCATTAGTTGTGGTAAGTGAAAACTCTACCTCTAAGAGTGGTATAGCTAAACATAGACTATAAGAAAGAACAATCTGTCCATGTGATTTCCCTTAACACCTAGTGAGGCAATGTTAATTGATGCTTGGAGGCCTCTGAAGTTTTTATTTGTTTCCCTCTTTTTTTCCGCAAAACAGAATACGTTTTCATTCTGTATACCCGCATAAGGGTCTAGTTCAATAGAAGATAATGATTAATGTTATTGTGTTTGTCAACAGCATTCATATAACTTCTACAAAAATTTTATACCTATACAGTTCTTTTTTCACTTATAAAGAGATGGCAATTACTGGATTCATCGATTTATTGATTACTCCCAGAGATGAACATGGATTTACCTTTATGCTAGTAATGACTATTTCAGTTTGCTGTGTTTGTAATTTCAAAATAAATCGTACTATTGCATTTTTGTTCTCTGACAGGAGTAATTAACTACCTCCACACAGTGTTTTCATAATGCATTTCTGCTAGTGATTTAGATTGTTTGTCTAGTCATGCTACAACATACAGGGGGGTTTGGAGAAGCCATCTGTCATTTAATTTATTTCTCACTGCATTATGTATATAAAGCAAATGCTGGTTATGCATTAACATTAGCCAGATAGGACATTTCTTTGCATTTTTTTTTTTCTGCTTCAGAACTGTCATTTTTATAGCCTTATGTTTGGAAGATAAATAAATTCCTTATGTTGCCTGATGAATTTCAGGGCTATGTTAGAGGTAAATAGAGTCATGTTCAATGTATCTACTCTCTGGTGGATAGATTTGTCTTATTTGTAGTCAGTATAGCATGCAAAAGCCTTTATTCACTTGTCATGGAGAAGTAGCTAATATGTGATTCTGTCTTCTACTCTGTAAAGATTAATTCCGGCAATTCTGTCTGGCACCTACTTCCTCCGGCATTAACTGGTTAAGCACTGGTCTTTGACAGCTGAGATACTGTTTTCATTTGATTTATTTCTCTTAAAAAATTAACACACTGTATAACTAAAAATTCATTTGCCTTTGGATTCTGTGAAGTTTCACAATACTTCAGGGTAATCCTTCAGGCTGATTCTAATGTGTTCCTCTCTATTTCAGTTCAGGTCTGGCATCGGATTTTGTTCTTGCCTTCATAACAGATAACATACACACTAAAGTCTTCACTCCTTTTTTTTTGAGGTATCTCTAAGGAAATGAGCAGCAAACTTTTACTGCCACAGGATAATAGAAACATTCAGTGGTATTTGCTGGACTTTTTGTTCCTCTTTGTCTTAATGCATTTCTAATCATGGTTTTAATTTTTATTATAGAAGAGCTGAAGAATTCCAGTTATAAATGGGCTTCATCTATACTCAACTTTGTACAGAAAAATAATTTCTCCATGCCCTGAGTTTACAGTTATAGACACAAAAGTGAATTAATTTAATAATTCGGGAGAATAGACGTTATGAAGGAAGTCTATTGTATTATTGTACCAACGTGTGTAATTTTAACAGTTATTTGTTATGCTTTACTTTGAGATTCAGCTTTTAAAATCAGATCGCCAAGCTTTAAGCCTCACTTCTTTAGTTTTTTTTCTCCCCTGGCCCTTGCCCTTCCCCGGCCATGGAAAATTTAGTTCTCCACATTAGCAACAAAATCTTGAAAAAACAAGCTTTCATGGCTGCAGTAAATCACAGAAAGAAGAAAATTTCTGGACATTTTGAAAACTACTTCATGAGATCAGGGCCTTTTAATTTTTGAACATTTATGTCTCCCAGTAATATTCTTAGTGAAAAAAAGGATTCCTCAAGTCAGTCAAGAGAGTTATCTAATAGGAGGAATTTATGTTTATACTCCCAGAACAGTTTAAAAAGTGAGTCCATGTAAATGCTTAGAAAAGTGGCATAGGTACAAAGAGAACATCTAGACTGTCATTAATTTTTAATATCATTTTTATGTCATCGGTATGTTCTTCTTTTTCAGAAGGGTCTCACCAAAGTCCTATCTCTTACTTGTGGTGCCCCAACCAGGGTATATATCAAGAAACCTCATAAGTAACAGAAAACCCATGCAGAAAAAGAAACAGTCCATACAAATCTTCATTTTCTTGTGAATTCATTTGCTATTTTGCCAAACAGTACTGGGGTCTTGTGTAAGTTTGTCCTCTGATCCCCTGGATACCCAGCTAGGAGGGGAGACAGAGCCATGTCTCAAAACACGGTCACATGTCAAAAGATCTCAAAACATTTGACAGTGACCCATTTTGGATCTAAATATTAGTATATAATTAACATTATGTTACATATAGAAGATGAGCATAAAATCCACAGTCACTGAGATGTTAATATTTCCTTTTCCTTTATTTCTATGTAGATGAAGAACCATACTACCAGCTTGGTAGAAACCATGCTCTTTTCATTTAGTACAAAGATTTTTTCAGATTCTGTACTAATGATTTTATATGACACTTTTATTATAATAGAAAAGGTGGCTTTGTCAGACTAATTTAAAGTAGTCAAAGAATATTTTGTGTATTTATATAATTTACATATTTATTTACAAAAATCTGTTTATGACTAAAAGAACCACTACTGACATAATCATGGAAGATATTGTAACTCATAGCTGTGTTACCAAAAGCCCATTTGAAAAACAGACCTAATTTTTCTGTGATTGCCAGGACTTTAGAAACTAAGTCTATAGTGAAAACAATATATAGATAAAGATGGGGAGGAAAAAAGATTCAATGAACAAATGTAAGTCACCTTAAAGTACAGTGAATCCAAGACCTTTTTGCCTTTCCAGGTACTTCTTTTCATAAAAAGTATTAACAGTATTTAAATAAACCTGAACAGCATTTTACAGCAAAAGTAATCCTTCCTTCTTTCTTAATAAGAAAAAGTCAATGATAGTTTCTCATAATGCCAAATATTTCCTTATTCTGATAACTGACTATTGAACTGTCAACAAACTATACTATGACACTGAGATTCTCTTACCAAGCAAACGTCCCTAGTTAAAAAGGGAGAGTAGATAATTTTCTGTAACTGTGTACCTCTCTTTGGTGAATGGGCTTGTTGATTCTCCTAATCTGGTACAGACAATCTGTGGCCATTTTTTTTTCAACAGCAATATAAGCTACTATTATTTATAGCTGGGTAGTATCCCGAGGTAAAACAGTACAACATTTTAGAAAATGCAAAACTGAACTTCCTACATATACCTCACACCCAACTTACGGTTTTTGGCCTACTCAGCATCCTATCTCTGTATCTTTAGTTAGGAAATAAGTACAGACATTTTTCATTTGCATGACTTAAATGTGCTGTTGAACACTTTCTATAACCATAGAATTGCTTTGGAGTCATTACAATTAATCAGTTATCACCTACAGTATTATTTACCCCTTTTATTTTTATCTCTGAGAGAGAGAAAAAAAAATAAGTGGAGTGCCAGTGCAAATGAAGGAGAAAGGAATGAAGAAATATTCACTAAAGAAAGAATTGTGAACTAAGACAGAGACTTATCTTTTTCAGTTTTGATCCTAAATTATTCATTTTTATGCTCTTCTTTTTTGTTTGCCTTAACCCTTTAGAAATATTCATATTACCTCTTATTGTGTATTGAGAAACTTCACAAAATTTAGTAAGTGCTTTGCTTCTTCTATTTAGCAATACTTAACTTAGGTTTTTCATTGAATGTTGATAGTTTTCTTTTTACTTTTACATGAAATAGTGATTTTTTTCCTTTGAACACACTCTAGTTCTACATCTTTCCTTTCTTCCTTTCTTCATCTCAGGTCAATATCTTTTAATTTGTGGATCAAATGTTTCTCGCCAGCCTACCACTCTAAATCTTTCATGAGGTATTCTGGATTTATGTTGAGGGAATGGAGGGAAAATTGGCTTCATGCCCTTAACCTGATGTAGTCTCTTTTCCCTCTAAAATACAGCTTCTCCTAAATGTGGAATAGACACAAACCCCACTGAAGCCAACACAAAAGCTCCTATCCATAGAAACTGTTTTTAACCTGAATCTCTTGCTATATTGTCTCTCTCTCTTCCTTGATCAGTGTTGTTGCCAGATTCACCTCTGTTGTTTTTGTTTCCATTCTTCCCAGCAAAATATGTGCTCTTATTTTTTAATGCATTTCTTTCTGCTCTTGTCCATAGACTGTGTCTCCTGTCAGCACATCGAAAGAAAAGATAAGGTGATTAAACAGTTACTGTGGGATTCAAATGCATTTTTCTCCTAATCCTGAAGATGCAACACTAAGTGAACAAGTGCAAAAAGATGTTACTGAATTTGTAATACAATTAATATGTTATTTCACGTTATTTCATTATTTCAAAATCCTTGAACCTACCTTTTTCACAGCACTGTTAAAATGCATCTCTATTACAGTCAACTGTCTTCTTTAGCTAATAGAAAAACATTATACATGATATAAGACTCAGAGGAAGTTTAATATCCAGTGAGATTAGTAGAGAAAGGAACCATTTTCTGCCTTGTAATAAATCTTACAAGTCTTGATTAGTTATGTGAAAGCATATTCACTCTGAACAGAACGTGTTACTTTGAACTCAAGGCCATATTTCACAAAGGATAAATTGTGGTACACTGGATAGGTTGTCAGGCATTTCTATTGTAACAAATCAGAGAGCTGGTCTGTGACTCCCGCATCCAGACAGCTGGTGAGAGTGGAAAAGCTCAAGTGTCAGCAACTACCACTGCCTAAAGGCAGTATTTATTGGGATGTATGAAGCACAAGCAGTTACCAGTTTTTGAGCACCGGCAGGCAGTGGTATTTCCTTGATCACATTTTAATACCCTTTCTCTTTAATTTTGTCCGTATAACACCCTCAACAAATAGCTCAGGCTTTTACAGATGGATCTGGTATGGCAAATCTTCTAGAGCAATGTCTTATAGCTTATTTTTCTGAAATAGCAACAAACTGCAAGAAAATAAAAAAGCATTTGATATTCAAATAAGGTGTTACATTTTCAGTGCTCACTAAGACTTTCAGTCTGGCTAGTTTTTTTGTTGTTGTAGTAATATTCTTTTAACCATTCTTACAAAAGATGTAAAAAAAAGAGAGAACTTCTGTTAACTGCAAGCCTTTTCTGCTGACTATACTAAAAATTTCCTATTAACCAATGAATCCAAAATGACATTTGACCCAAAGTCAGATGTCAGGGAATAGTTTCCTCAAAGAACTCTGCAGGTCTTTTAAACAGATTGGTTTATTCCCAAACAAGCTAATGTTTATATTTTGCAATACTTTAGGGTTTTTTTTAATACAATTCATCTCATTTTATATTTAATTTCTACTCCTAAATGGATTAGATCTTTTATGTACTTCACTTCTAGTAGGAGGGAGTTTGTTTCATTGTGAGTTTTTTTTGTAAATACATTAGGCACACTCAGCAGTCACTGAAATGCTCTGCCTGTATTCAGAAATTCCCCACTAAGTCAATTGTCACAGTGGAGATGTTAGTAATCTCAGTTGAAAACTTTCATATTTGATCTGTCTTGTAACTGGTTGTGCTATTTAATTAACATTTGAGGATTAAATTTTAATATGGAATATTTAAATGCAATTGAATTACTGCAGGATCTATGAAAGTAAACTCATGATTTTTTTTATGGCTATATGGCTTATGATTTGCATATTGACATAATGTAGCACATTTTTTAGATAGGAATACTTCCTCTAAAAGGGACACATTCATCTTGAATTAAATATTGGATGCCAAGATCTGTCACATTCTCTAAAGCCTATGATTAGACCCCATCTGGTATACAGTCAAAATAAAAATGACCAAAGACTGTTTAAATATTGAACTTTTATTAAATATCTTGATACATTACTTATCTATTTTTAAAAGGAAACATCTTAAATTATTACACATTTTTAATTGTATGATGCTCTGCTTTTCTCATTACATATTAAAGAGTACTAACAGCAAGAGATAAATCTGATATTGAATCAATTTCAATTCCAAAATATGAGTTATACGTTGTTAAAAGTTGTGATATGATTCCGCTCATCATGTACTGCCAGGGGTTGTATTGGAAGCCTGAGGTGGGATGCAGAAAAGTGAGGCTTTAGCCACTAACTGCAGTCTGGATTCTGGGCTATATGGAATAGGAGTTTCAGGATCTATGATAAATCCCCTTCGTATTTGTATCTACACTTCATATTTTGAGGCAGGGAGTATTTGGCCTTTAAGAGAATGTTTAGTGCATAATTCTCCTTTCATATAAACCAATGTATAATATAATCTCTGATCTAAGTTGCTCTTGAAGCAAAGGCAGTGGGATGAGGGAGATATGTTGAAACCCTGCTCTGGAAATAAGGATGTGGCGATTATCAGCTGTGGTGCAATATGATATGATTTTTTGGTGCAAGAGTTTTCTATTTATGAATCAAGAGTCTTAATATCCATCTACTCTTGGAATGGTTTCTCATTGAATGAGCATTTGCAAAAGTGAAAATTATCTAGAAGTTAAAAAAATAATCAAGGTATCTTCATAAGAGAGAAAGAGACTTTATGACAGGAAGGAATTGGCCTGTGAAGTGTGTCTTATTGAATAATAAATAACAGCAAGAAAAGTGAATTCTGACTTCACAGAAAAAGCAAGCATTTTTTCTACAGTTCTCTGTCTAAGCTAGTGTTGTTGTAGATGCTGAGCTATCAATAACTAAGACTGTCAAAATTCTTTCTCCAGACTAGCTGGAGAGAAAACTATACTAATGTAACATTTTTTTTTTTATTTTCTTGTTTATGTGAGAAAGGAAAAAACATGGATATGTTTCTAAAACTTCTGGAGAAGGCTTACTTACTGGTGGAAAAAATTGTATTTACCAGAGGAATGAGAAGAAACAGCAGGTAGTGAATATCTCTCTCTCTTATGTTATTGGAAGACAGTCTCCAAGAGATTACTGTAGTTCTACAGAGATGAATACTAAGAATATCACAAATTGTTAGACCCAAGTCTGGAATACACCAAATTACTAAGATTTTCAGAGACAACTAATGAATTTTTAGGCCTTCTAGAACGTATGAGGCATTTACTATCTGAAGATATACCCAATTTAATATGTTTTACGGACTTCAACATAACAGGTTTATTAGCTGTATAGCTGTTCTTTTTCTATATGCTCTTCTCTGTGTACTCTCCTGCCAGTGTGAGGTGGCTCTTACACAGCAGACTAAGAGAGATAAGCTACTCAGGCTCATCATCATTAATTAATCTTATATTACATGAGGAATTATGCAGATGTTGAGATTGAAAGCCTTAAGGCACATGTTCTTTCTTGCATCAGTTTGGGAAACCAAAAGATGGCAAATTGTGAGGAAGAGCTTTAACGTACAATTACATGTCTGGGTAAATGTTCTGACTGTCAAGTTTTTTGCCCTGTCTGGGAAGGCATTGCTCCAACCATGCAATTTATTTCCAGTAAATAGAATTATATTTTGCTAATTTCACAGAACTGAAGACTAAAACCAGGAGCCTGAGATTTATTGAGTAGCAGGTTTCAGGAGAATATAACTGACTTCTCCCTGAACCACTTTCTCCTTTAAAAAAAGATATATTTCTTATTTTGCATTGACAGTGTTTGTCATTGATAGTGAAATGCATCTGCACTACCTGACCCTGCATGACCATCTGTCTGTTTTGGCTGGGCAGTGATGCCTGTAAGCACAAAGTTGACCTCAGCCACTGGCACGCTATGATCAAGGTCATTAATCCAGCTGGAAGGCTTGAAGAGTCATGCTGGCCTGTGGAAAAGTTTTAATAGGTCCATTCCCAGGAGCCAGATCAAAGGGCTAGGAGGACTGCACCACCAGTAAACTCTGGGAATTCCTTTGACTGCTATTTGCATCTGAGAAACAACAGAAAAAATGAGAGTCTGTTTTTTATTTTTTTTCAATGTGAATAGTTTTTGATTGTTCATTTAAGTATGCCTTAAAGCCATTTTTCACAGGCAAACTGTCCAGAACCTGGGATCTATAGAAATAGCTCCTTTACAAAGTAAATACATATAATTAAGAAGAAGAATGAATTGTTCTTAAAATCAGGCAAACTTTGTTTTATAATTCCTAATATTTGTCCTAAAAGGACTTTGAACTAAACAGATATTTTTATATGTATGTAGAAAAACAATGCTAAACTAAAAAAAGCCAAATATTAACATTTCAGTTTTCTGTTGTGAACTGAAAATATAATTCTACTAAAATTAGAAATAACCATGCTGTTTTATGTCCTATATCTATCATAAAGCCTCATTTTTTTTTCCCCAAATGCAACTTATAAATAAGGGATAAATGTAGGCAATTTTATTAGCTTGTTTATTTGTGAATGTGATTTTAGAACAGTTTCTTGGGATATTATCACTGAATATTCTTTTATAATTTTTTTTGTCTTGAATCCTTAGTATCCTTATATTTCCAATTCTCTGGAACAAGACCACTTAATTAAGAAATTATCCTAATGATCTCCTCGCTGAATTCTTCTGCGTTTTTTAATCAAGGATTCTAGTTTTACCTCTTTAAAAAGACCTTCTCTCCAAATCTGGCCCATGTTACTGTGGGTAACTGCAGTATTTTCAAGCTTAGTGACAGGCAGAGTATTTTATTCTTGACCAGTCTGAGTCCTAAGTGATTTCCGCCTGTCTTTTCAGCAGAAGCTGCTGTAGAATTGGCTTACTTGCTGTTTTGGTTCTCCTGAGCCCATTTTTTTCCCATAGGAGAAAGTTAATTCCTCACCAGATTGGATTTTTTCTGTCTTCTGGTGGTTTCCTGAGGGAGAAAGAACTGTGCTCTCAAACAACATCCAGGTGGGGAAGGTCTTAAATACAGGGAGAAGAAATTTCTAATAGAAACGATGCAGCACCTAACCTATTCCTAGCAGGAGAAATTGAAAATCTATTTTCTTAATAGGCTTAGTTACTACTGGTCCTTCAATGAGAATTGGCATTATTTTTTAAAGTATTTAAATCCTTATTAGTTTAATTATTGTCTGTTAGCAGAAAGCATTTTCAATATTCAATTAGCTCTTTCTTATGTCCATATCAATAAATGTAATAAGTAGTCAGTTATATCCTGTACTTCTGTAGTCATGATTTAGCCAAAATACCGCTTACTTCCAAAACAAGAAGGAGTGGTAGCCTTTCCCTTCATTTCTGCTTGTTTTCTGCTCCAAAAAGAATAACTCATAAAGAACTGTGGATATTTATGATATATTTATGATTTCCTTCAGTGTCTCCTCTTTGCTTATTTTTGCTGCCATTATTGCGGTCACTAGGCAAGTAAGCAAAACTTGCTGTTCACTCTTTTTAAAAAGAAGCTGTCTGTGACAGATAAACAATAGACTTAGGAGGTCATGTTTCTGACGCAGATAGTTTTTACGGAACTGAAGAAGAGTTACAGAGTGAGATATGAATATGAAACCTGCAGGATGACATTGAGATGATGCTGGAGCTCATTGTCATTGCATTGTTGAGACCAGCTATGGCTGTTCTCAAACAAGGGTGCAGACAGCTATCTGTCTGCACCCTTGCTCCCAATGAGCTTGACAAGCTGCTCTATGCTTTTCTCTATAGAGCAGAGTAGCAATGTCCAGTTGCTGCTACACAAGCTGATGTCTGATGGATAGCTGATACTGATGGCACAAAGGTGCTGAGGAGAGTGGAGCGCTCTGTGTCTCAATGAGCCACCTATGTAGTACTTCTTCTCTACATCAGAACAACTGCTATGAGAAAGAAAATTACATTTTTTTCCCGAGGAGGATATACAAAGTTTTTTCCACGTGTGAAAGAGACTCAGTGTCTGGTTTGAATAGAGTTTTGCGAAGTGTTAATACCCAAAACTGTGGACCAGTGGGTTGACATGTAGGGAAACAAAAGGGACTTTTATTGACTTCTATGATGTTAATACTGAGCACATTCTTTATTCTGAAGCAATTAAAGAATAAAATATCATGGTGTAGATTTTAATGACATTCTTATTTCAAAGAAGAATTCAGACTTATTTTGCTACAGAAAAATGCCTGTTCTATGATATGTGGCTTGTTTTTTTAAACACTGATCTTTTGTATGATTAGGACTAAATTATATCTTTTTATGTATTTAAGGGAGATGATTGAAAGTGTCTTGACAAAGCTCTCTGTATTGATCTTCTTCCTCCCAAAATGATGTGACCTGAAACAATAGCAAAGCTGAGTTTTATTCTCCTCCTTCTGGAAAGACTTCTGAGGAATGTGATGGTAGCATTCATAGGGTTGACTTTTACATGGAGTGTGGCCAACGTGTCAGAGTGTATCCCATGGGAGAAGTGAAGCAATAATAGAAAGCTCATGTGAATTCCTGAATGTGCTAAAACAGCATCAGTGGGTTAGAAAACATCCTGACCTCCAGAAAAACATATTATCTCACCATTCTTTGTGGTACATGATCCCCAGAGTAAATATTTTTGTGAAAAATGATGATTCATACCACATCACTAGTGGAAAATATTTTGCTCTGCATTTTTGAGTCAGGTCTAATAACAATAGTGCAATTTTATGCTTAATAAAACATACTTCACTTTGGTAATCTTCTGCTTATTCTGCACTTAATTTTATAAAATATTTCCTTTTTTTCCTCTCTGGTCCATTTTCTTCTCCCAGGATCTCCGGAAGGGTTGCAAAAGTATCTCATTCAACTCAACCCATTTATTCACCACACCTTTTGGCTGTAGTTTTCTCGATAATGCAGGAACAATCAATTAAGCGTTTGGGAGAAATCATGAGCCTTGTTCAGCTTCTCTGGGGCCAAGGGCAATGAATGAAGAGGATTAGAAATCCATGGAGGAAGCTAAGAGACATGAATTAACGCCCTTTCTTTTGCCAAGGATAAAGACAGGAAAGGGTAGCTATGTGAAGTTCTGGATGAAAATCATTATCCTTGAATATTGTACTTCTTCTAAAGTGTTTTCTGTTAAGTCAGCAGGCCCATCAAGCTATTGTTGCCTACATTTCATACCTCCTTTTAGCAGCATCTTCTATCTTGACTTTCCAAAGCTTTGGTATAATTAAGCCAAAGATGGGGCTTTGGCTGCTTCTCTGACCATAGCTGTCAAGTGTGTGTAATGCCCACGTCTAGTGGCAATATTTCCTCACAGCTGGAAGACCATAAGCTCAAGAACCAATACAGGTCTGATGAACAGCAAAAAACTCATTGGTCTTCTCTCATGGTTTGTGAATGCACAGTACAGTGCAATCAATCTGGGGAAAAGCCCTTTATTAAGCCGGCAAGATAGTTTCCATTCATGGGCTCATAGGGAAGTTTCTTTCTCAGTCTTACAAGCAGGATAGCAAGGGAATAGATTGCATTTTCCACCTAAGATGGCCTCACAGCTTTTTTTTTTTTCAGCTGAGACATTATTTTCTAGTTCACATGTGCTGTGCACGTTCGTCAGGCAGGATTAGTTTTTGGTGTGGCCCTGCTCATGTCAGTGAACTTACACCAGCAAAAGTTTGACTAAGCTGCTTTTCCACACTTAGATACAATGACTTCAAAGTCCCTGAGAATTAGGACTTTCTCATTTCTGTGCCATTTATAGAATCTAAATAGTGTCTTCAATAAAATGAAAACTTTTAAAAGAAACAGAAGACAATATTCTCTGCAGTAGCAAATTAAACCTGCTACTTTTAGTGTCAATGTTGATTGATAAGAAAACGTTTCATTTCATGTGAACTGTAGCAGCTGACTATTACCCCTGACGAATTTCTAAAAATGTCTCATATTAGCACCCATTTCACTGGCAACACGCAACCCTGGCATGAATAATAAACATCAGTCAGGATATTTGCATTTACAATTAAATCCTGAAACTGCTGCATGGTTCCTAAGACAAATAGAAACAGAAAATCTGACGGTTCCTATCCTGAGAATTGTTTTGGGAATTTGATTAGCTGTAGTCCCCAGGGGATTTAACCTTTCCTCATCATTCATCACAGAAGGCACTTAAGCTGCATGACCATTAATTTAACTGCCCTGAAGTTTACTACTGGGAAAAGGTGGGCAGGAGGGGAAGGAGACCTGAGAGGCACACAGTAGAGATCCATTGGTTCTCCACTCCACAGAAACCATCATCACAACAGGTATTAATTGACTCCCTCATTGGCAGTTTCTACAGAAGAGTGAATTCACTCCAAGCTGGTCTAATAAAAGTATTACCTCTCTTCACAGACCTTGCCTCCTGTTCTGAAGCAGCCCTTCCCCGATGAGGGTTGTGCCTCTCAAGTAGCCCCAAGGCTAGCTGATTTACAGGCAGGTTTAATGTGACTGCATATGCGATGGAGGAAGGAGTAAATGTCAAGCTTCCTCTCACTGTTGTTACCTCGAAACCTTTCAGGCCATTCAGTTCATGTAACAAAGCTTAATCATGATTTTTTTCCTTAAAAATATATTTCAAATATAAAAAGAATGCATTAACAGAAAGTGCTCTCTTTAGGTACCTAGATGCATATGATATAATTATTACTGAAATTTACTTATTTTTTAGTATCCTAAATGTCATTTTAATCTTTTGTTCTGAAACGTGTACTAGATTTATATCTCATCACCCATTATTCTACCTAAAGAGCAAATTTTCAAAAGTAGGAATATAACACCTGTGATTTTCTACTGAGAGATTTTCACAGTTTTGTACACTCTAAAATGTAATC